>NW_020455204.1:5699778-6008336 GCF_003342845.1 Nothoprocta perdicaria | reverse complement strand
TTTTTTTTTTTTTTTTGTCATCACTTGTAGTATGGAAGATAATCTGCTTGTTAGAATCAGTTCACAAATACACTGTTTAGCAGAGGTATAAATCCCTGGCAGGATTTCTCTCTCCTGTCCCCTTTCTAGTACCAGTAATTAAAAYTGTGGCCTTCTACTTAGGTTGAAAATTTACTTATATGATGTTGGAAGTACCTGTGAGTTGTAGGGATTTGTTATTTTGTGGATATTTTTTTTTTGTTGTATTCTTTATTGCACAGATACATGTGAACCCAGATTATTGGACCTGATGTCCCAGTTGCTCTCATGTGCCTATAAGAAAAGGAAAAGCACTAGGCAACAAATATTGAAATTTTTACCACAATGAAACGAGACAATTGATTTATTTTTTCTTTCTCCTTTGGATTAAATTAAAATATATTTTGAAGATATAATATCTTGTTTTTAAACTCAGATGGTTTAGAATTTAAGAGAGAGGGAAAGATTCTGGACCAGCACTAAATTCTGTCCTCCAGTAGAAATTCTTTGAAGCTCATCCTTTCTGGTCTTTGTAAACACTCAGGGCGATATCTGCTTCTGCAGATGACTAGTCCCCAAGAGGGAATGACTAATACCGTTTAGTTGCCTGCTCTGGTTGCCCTGTGACACAACRGGATCAACAGGTGACTCAGCCTGAATAAGGATCTCAGAAACCTCTAGGCTCTCTGTCCTTCGCTTTAATTAAATTACTAGATCTCAGTGAAAGTACAGGTCACAATTAGGAAGGTTGCTGGTACCACAAAAATGTAAGTTGGAGTGCACAAATTAGCTAATTATGTATGCAGGCAGGTAATTGAGCTGGTAATTGCCCCAATTGCAAAGCCAGATGTAAACATTTGTAGATGTAGGAAGAATGTTTACATTGCTTTTATTTGAAAATATTGACTTTTTTTTAATGAAGTCCTACGGCTACYCAATGTACAGTTGAAACCTTGGCTCATATTGTGTCTTTCATGAGATTTTTCTGCTTCTGCTGTTTTATAGATCTTTTCCTACATAGAATTAGCAAAGAACATTTTCTGGCTCTACAGGAATAACACTGACATTTTTCAAGGGGTTATCAGTTTTCCATTCATTTTCTTTAAAGTATGGATTTCTTTTAGGTTTTGTCTATGCTTCCCAATATATATGGATGCAATACAGATTTCTCATAGTTGTATCTTATGAGATATGGCCTCTTTTTTCCCCATTCCAATGAATTTCATCTTACCTCAATTTTATTATCAAGCAGTTCTTGTTGGGATTATTTTCCCAAATTCTCAGTTYCATTGTGTTGTGTCATGATTCACTTGTAGCTTCACTTTACAGGATGCCCTTTCTCTGCTGTTTTCAAGGCTCCTTCTTTACCTCCTATCTTTCCTCCACTAATTAGGTGTCATTTCCACAATTGCTTCTTCTTAAGCCACCCTTCAGCACTTAATTATTATTTTTTCAGCTAAGCCCCTTTGCTTTTTCTGTATTGCATTTGTACACAGGTGGAGCACCTCTTAGACAACTCTTAAGTAATTGCTTTGTAATCCCTCTAATACCTCCTTAAAAGTCTACTCCCTGGTGATGCATGTACAGAAATAGTACTGGTTAAACATCTAGTTTAATGTGATTTCTGCTTCTTTCACTGGCCAGTATCAGTAGCTCAATTTCATGTGTTATGCCTGTTTATTATCGTCCCTAAACTCTTTGGGTAAAGAACCCTTAATTCTTTTGTATGTGTTTCAGCACAGCAAACTGGATTCTGATCCACCCAAAGCTCCCTCGCATAAATTGCCATGAAAATAATACATTAGTATAATTGGTGAGGGTAATTGTATGACAACCATCACTGTGTTTGGTAAGCTGGATAATCAAATCTTGTGCTTCAGGATACCAGCTGATTGCCACATTGGTCGGGAAGGACTTATTGTAGCATTTGTAAGCAGCCTTACAAAACCAGTCAGGTGCATCCTTTGCTTTTTGCCTCCCTCTCAAGTATTTATTGTGTTTCAGAGTCGTAATCATGCTCCATCACTTTAGGTGCTTTTTCAGAAGTGATGGYCTGTCATAGCTCTGCCCATATTGTCCAACATCATTCAAGTCCTTAGCAGTTTGGAAAATGCTTTTGAAACTCCTACCCTCTGTCACCTGAGTTCAATTCGCTTAATCTGTGTCCTAATAGACTCTTAGAAATGGTTCAAGTTTAAACAATGTGACGTTGGAAAAACTCTCAGCCTCACGAGACTAAGGTTTTGTTCCATCTTGATTAAATGTTTAGGGTTTTTTGCTCAGCATTCAGTAATGCCAAAAGGGCCTTTGATCCTTCTTTCACTCAGGTATGGGATCTACCTCCTGTTAGCCACTACCAAAGCTAAACAAGCATTGAATTATTTTTGATTACATAACTAAATCTCTTTACAGAGGGAAAATATATTGCTTATCTATATCTGTAGTCGGGTGCATCAGAAGCTTACGGAGAAACTATACAATGAACAACACCTATTTAAGGAAAAGTAGATATCTTTTCTGTTTCTCGAGTTATAAACTTCTTGCCTACCATGGTGAATAAAACATATAAAAAGGCAAAAGGCTATTTATTCTGAATAAAGTGTTCCATAACCAAATGAGAACCACTACTTTACTATGAGCATAAAAACATAGGTGTAGAAAGCACCTAATAGTAAGCATCTCTTTCCTTGTGAAGGAACAGATGTGATGTGGAAAGTGCCAAGTCAAAATCCATTAAAAAAAGCTCTTTTAAGCAAGCATCATGTGGGGAGCAGCTGGTTAACCAGGATAAATGCAGATTCAGGCCAGTCACAGCATTTCCCCTTCCTTGCTCATCCTGGAGGGCACATAAAGGTAGGCTGGAGGAAGTTGCTTTTGTGGGGAATCATAAAGGCAATGAAACCAAAGTGGGCATGGGCCCATAGCAGTGCAAGGTACTTGGAGGTACTGCAAGGTTTGCAGGTGCTTTTACCTAGGAAAAAGAATCATCATGGGATGATGGAGGGAGAGAATGTGAATTCACCAAATTTGAAGCCCTAATTAACTCGACTTTCAGTATTGCTGCAAAACTGCAGCTGTTACAACGTGCATACACCTCCCTGTGTTGGACTAAACAGAGAATCAGAAGCAGCAAAGCCACAAAAAAGCAGTTATTTCTGCTTTTAGTTCATTTAGCTCATTCACATAACAGACGCATGAACTTCTGAATCTCATTAGAACAATTTAAATGCTAACATGAGCACAACCAATTTCATTGTATTTTTTCCTTTACTTAAAGGCAAYTAAGGAAAAGATATTTCATTAATTCAGCCTCTGATTTAAAATTAGAAAAAGTTAGAAAATTCTGGAGTTAATATAATATAGCCTGTGAACTCTCAAGCTTTGCTTACTGTTGGAGGAAAATACTGTTTTTGAGATCTCTTTCCTGAGAATCTGGTGGGGGTTTTTGTTTGTTTTTGGGTGGTTTTTTTTTGGTGTCAATTCCAGAATTCCAGCTATTTACGAGCAAAGTAGTGTTTCTGTGAGTGGAAGAAACTATATTATTGATCTCAACTGTCTGCATTGATGTAGAACAGTCTCTCCTGCTCTRTGCACTAGAAAGACAGGCGCAAGCAAACGAACTGTAGCTACTGGGGGATACCCCTGAACACGAACATATTTTGAGCCCTACCTCCTCCTGCTGCCTGCAAAGGGAAGCTGCACATCCGAGCGAGACTTGAGAGAAGGCAGATTAAGGTTTTGTGTGCGTGCATGTGTGCTTGGAGGCAGGGGGTCCAGAGAGAGACAGATGGTAGATGGCAGAGGCTCGGGATGGCTGTTTTTGTATGGATTCTTTAGCAGATTTCTGCTCCTTATTGGCAAACATCACTTTAAACTGCTTTGATTGATCTGCTTCCTAAACCACACTAATAATAGCCAGCAATTTCCAAACTAAGTCACATACTAAGATAGGTGACTGAGTTTAAAAAACACCCTTGCTGTCCCATGCACCTGAGTACTTCACCCTTTGAAAGTGCTGAGTCCAGTCCACCCAATTTTGAATATGAATCAGATGTTTTCAGGTTTCTGAGATCTAAGGATTAAACGTGCTTTTATCCAAAATCATTTAGCATGGAGGAGTGATACTGGTGGAGACATATTTCCCTTTCCAGCCCTTCCTGCTATGCTTGTCAGTGTTTTCACATGGGTTTCCTGTAAAACTCAGCTGTTACTGTACCAGGAGTGGTTAATATTTGGGTCTGTTTATTATTGTATTGTTCGTGCTGCACAGAGGCTTATTGTGCCACCCATAGAATTAGTGAAATCAGCCCATATGGGTGATTAGCCTATGCAATTAAAGACACTTTAGAAGCTGAGATAATCCCTCCTGACACAGCTACTGTGTCTCATCCACATACACACACACTTTGACAGAGGAAAAACATCTTTAGCTCACCAAGGAGCAAAAACTAATATCACATCCAGCAGGCCCTGTTCAAAACCCAAACAGAAGATGGCACAGAAATTTCTGAGACCTTCAAGCTAGTCTGTTGGATGCTATGGATGCAAAAAGACCTTTGATGATACAGTCACTTCATTGAAAGGAAGAGAACAGCAGCTCTTGAATTACTTGCAAGTTCATCAAACAAGACTACTCTTTTTTCCCTAGTCTCTCCGTACTGTTAAGCTCTGGTTGCAAGTTACTGTCTTGATAGAACAGATCTRATTTAAGAAAGTCCTGATCCATTTTTTTTCCCCTTCTGTTGGTGGTTGTATCCCTAAGCAGCGACCTATGGTGGTTATGTCCCAAAGCAAAACTGTACAATCTTCTGTTTTAAAAAAAACAACTTGAGATCAGATTTTATTAGGTTTGCTTTTAGAAATGATAAAAGTTCTGGCATAGAGCACAACCATCCAAACACTCAATCAACAGAATGAGCAGATGGTCACCTGTGGCCAGGAAAACAAGCAAAAACAGGCAGCAGTTGGAAAGGGAAGCAGGAACCTCCTGCACTTAGGATCTGTGACCTATGGAATAGAAATAGGGAAACATTGCCTTATATTGCCTTTTTTTTTTGGTGAGTTGTCCCCTTTTGGCTACATTGGTACACTACAGTATTTAACTAATAGTATCAAGAGTTGTTTTAATGGATCATTACTATGGTTGCCTTTTGCAATTTATCTCTTTCTGTCTGTCTATCTACCTATAAATAAATAGATATATTTGACTCCTGCTTAACAGTGGTTGCTTACTGTTCATACTGTAGCAATACCTCTGAATTTCAGTTCTGGCTCAGGATATCTGTGTGTGAACAYAGACCAAAAAGACTATCCCTGCCCTAAATAACTTTTTCTGAGTAGTACAATATGATTTAGYGGGGCTTTGCAGCTGCAAGAATCATCTGTAATAGGATGTTAAAAATAGGGCACTGCAAAAGTATCTCTTGAAATAATGGAAGGGATGGGAAATAGTAAGGAAAAGGAAATAGTAAGAACCAAAACTGGGAAATTATRTCCCACTTTTGAGGGTTTTTTTCCATGTGCTCTGTTCAGAAGAGGGTGCAGTTGAAGATGAAAAGGAAATAATATATATTTAAAAAAAAAAAGAAATGGAAAATGAGAATGTTTTTTAAAAAAGCAAAATCACTTTGGAGCAGATCAATGTAACAGTATCTACTATTCTACAGGTATTGAAAATGCAGCAAGAAGGGCAAGTGTTAATGAACCTCTAAACATCTCAATGACTGATGGAGTGTGATAGATTTCAATTAGTTGAGGGCAGGTCATGTCCCAGTTTGAGCACGCGTTGAAACCAATTACGAATCTGGTCCTTTGAGTTGAGTCTTAAGAAAACCTTTTAGCTTGCTCTAGACTACTTAGGCAGATGCCAAGCAGAGCCATGAATTGGATAATACATATTTTCTTCTAGGTGGGAATACCTCCTGGGAGATGGTATAGTATACAGTGRTAAAGATGCAAGTTGTCCAAGGGTTTACCAAGGAGACAACTAGGATGGCTTTGAAATGCTTGCTGCTAAGGACCAACTCCTTCCCAAACTGTCCAGATAGAGCAATGCAGGTCTGCACTTCATGGGTCATCAGTGCTGGGCTGCAGTGAGAGTACCATACGTGGCCTGAAGTGGACCTCCCCTCTCTCTGATCTGAGTGGCTTAATTCACACCACAGGTTTCCATCCATTTGTCATTGCATAGCACTGCAGAAAGAAAGAACTTAGCATTTTTCCAGCTCATATCCAGCTGCTGTCTGCTGGGAGAGGTCAGTGCAGCTTAGCAAAGCTGAACTTCCTGGATGGCCACCTAAAGCTGGTTGTACGCAACAGATTTTAGCCACATATTAATTGGAGCTGGAGTTTTGAGGTGACCTATAGAAAATTGTGGAGTTTTTTTTGGTTTTGTTTTTTTCATCATAACTAACAGTTTAAGGCTGGCTATTGCCTCTCCCTGCACACCGTTAGGGCACTTCACATGCTGTTGCACTGAGGGCACACGCTGGGGTAAGTTGTTATCTGTCGCTTTGGATTCAAACTGACTGGAATGAGTTAACAGAGGAGCTGCACCACAATGGCAGGCAGCGAGCTAAAAGCCAGGCTGAAACTGCTYGTCTTGTCTCTCTTGTTTTCAAAGCCAGCACAACACAGAATGCCCCTTCATTCATTTGCTGGTAAGGCTTCTCCCTTTGGGGTGAGACACAGATACTTCATGGGTATAGAGTAACTTATTCAACACAAAGGGAAACCTTTTCCTTCCTTTAAACTGTTCTCAGGCTACTGAAGCACACAGGGATGCTGACCTACATATTGCTGGCTACTTTTCTCACTAATAGCAATTGAAAAATGGAGATAACAATCTTTTTTTTTTTTTTTTTTTTTTCCCCAAGTGCATAAGATCTTACTGTTTCTACCCTTGTTTCTGTAATATTTGCTAGCTAAAACTAGGGGACTTATTGTACTGGGTGAGCCTACAATAGGAAGTCTGTGAAAAGGCTTGACCAGGGAAAAGGGCTCTGCATGTAAAATCATAAATAGAGATAACAATCTTTTTTTTTTTTTTTTTTTTTTTTTTTTTCCCCAAGTGCATAAGATCTTACTGTTTCTACCCTTGTTTCTGTAATATTTGCTAGCTAAAACTAGGGGACTTATTGTACTGGGTGAGCCTACAATAGGAAGTCTGTGAAAAGGCTTGACCAGGGAAAAGGGCTCTGCATGTAAAATCATAAATAGAAATTAGAGGCTTAATAAGCCAGACTGCCAGCAAAGGAGAACCCTGGCCTTCAGTTTCACCGATGGAAATACAGGACTCCTGCGTTCAGTACGAGGACTTCATTAGGAAATGGAATAATGAAGKGAAGATTTTTTGCATACTAGTTACAGCTTGGCTGAAGTAGTAGATTTTTATCAGCACTTTACCTAAAGTGCCTCTTTCAAATCGCATGGATTTCTGTTGGATGATAAATATGGTTTCTCTCCCGCACTCATCCAAAGTTCAGTCACTGCCTGTCCTGTAGAGTATTTGAGGGGTGACCTTGTCTCAGACCACTGCCCTGTAGAAATGCCTGCAGGTATTGTAGACTTAAGATTTAAATAGTTCAAGAAATTTCAGAGAAATAGCATACGTATTTCAAGTTCAGCAAATAACTTCATTATTTATACAAAATTGGAAATGTGTATATTAATTGTCATGCTAAAGTTAGTTTTTCTGTTCTGTGGTATTTTGCACTTTAGAGGGAGAGTTTACGCAACCAATACTTCTACAGTTACTTAGATTTAACTGTAATTGCAGCAGGGCAATATAGCGTAACAACACAGTATAAGAATGATTATATCTTCTTTTGGAAATTTTCTTAAACTTGAATATTTCTTTTGGATATTACCTTCTTTAATGGCAGCTCCTTCCAGTAAATGCTATGCAAGTGTCAGGAATACACACATGGGCACCAGATATGACCACATATGACATATCATCCTGCAAGACAGCTACCAACCCCAAATCTACCTGCATTGACTACAGTGTTGGAGCATCTTGACACCAGCTTTTCTTTGCTAGTTTCCAACAGAGCAAGAAAGATGCTCAGATCACCATTGTCTTTAGCTTTTCTCTTGATGCTCTCCTGTATTTTTAGCTGGCATCTATAAAGATAGCTTATTTACTTCTTGAGCCTTTTTGCTAATCTTTATGAAGTTACATGCTTGCATATCATCAGCTGCGCGATTCACCAGCATCAAATATAGCCTTCCAAGTCCCACCTACACCAGTTGCTGCAGGTGGTTCTTAAATTTCAAAGACTATATGGCAGCACTTCTTGATAATTGCCCTTCATTTCCAAGCTAAAATTCACTTTCCATCTTGCAGTTCATTTTAAGGCTCAGCCCACTGGAGGTTTTTTACTGGGGCAACGTGCATTTGAAAAGCTGCAAACGTGCGACTCCCTTTGAAAGCAACAACACTCCCTGCCCCCTTTAGAAGTAAGCACATATAGATTCAAAGCTACGTGCTTTTAAAACCGTCTTTAGTCCTATTTTTCTTCCTCCCAATTTGCCCTTGATTTGGGCTCTTTGTTGCTGATTCCTCCCCTATCCCTTTAGTACTGTCCCTGATTTATATGTCAGTGCTGAGTGCATCTGATCAAAACAGGGCAGAGCTGCTGGTTCAGCACTYGCGCCGGGGGGTGCCGGAGACGGGCTGTGTCTGATCCTGCTTGCAACCGCTGTCGCAGCGCTGGGATGCTGCCAGCTGGCACCTCGGAGCAAGGGCGGGATTTGGGGAAGCAGCGACAGGTGCTCGTGGTGCATCCAGGACAGCCCGTGCTGGCAAACAAGTGTTTAACCAACCTGTTTTGACTCCAGGATAAAAGGCACATTATTCCTAAACAACTCAAAAGCGGGATTGCGTGCAGCAGGAAAAGCGAGCAGGTTCCGGAGCACCACCAGGGTATGCAGTTGTGTGAAATTATATCTATATTCAGCTCTGCTTAGAATGAGGGAGCTCTAAGAAGCTCAGCTAGGTAGGCTGCCTTTTTTTTTTTTTTTTTTTTAAACTTCAGCCTAAGAAAATTTTATGGGAGGAGTCACTTTGGAAAGGTGGGAAAGCCTTTACCCTCAGGTTGCCTCAGTAAGAAGCTCCCGCTGTGATACTTGAAAGCCCAATAGACATGTCTGAATTTATAATACACTCTTGAAGTATTCATTCATAATCCTGTAGGGATTTTCAAAGCCACAAAGAGGATGTATTTCTTTTAACTGGCTACAGGGAAAATATTAGTTCCTGCTGTAATAAACAAATAGTCTATTTTGGTGCAAGAGGAAGAATTTGAAGAGGCAGAGGAAAGAATGGGGAGCAGCTTTGGCACTCTCGGAAGTTTCTCTTTTTCTAAAAAGATGGGATTCCTCTTGAACCGCTTCTATTTTCTCCCTATTCTTAACTTCCTGGTAGAAACCAGCGTAAATCAAGGTCACTGCATTTATACCAGGCGAAGCTTTTGGAGAGAGCACCATGTAGTTAGAAGAAATGCAATACTAGCCTAYAAGTAAATGCAAATGGGGAGAGTATTTTTCTGCTGGCCTATCTGCTCCTCTTTTCTCCACGTATAACAATGCACACAGCAGGATTTTACCTGCGGGGGCTGCAYACCCCACATTTCAGCCACCCGGCAAGGGAAATTCAAGGGAAAGCCTTCCTTCAGAAGGAAGAGGCCTCCTGTAATGATCTGGATTTATTTGTGAATTATGAGGTTTTCACAAACAGAGAAACAAACTAAATTTCACCTCTTTTGTATGCTTTTTTTAAGCTATTACCAATCATGTTGTGTATTTTCTTAATGTACATTTTGGATAAGCTATGACATCTGCTTAACTTTAGCCAGTCATTTGTCGCAGCAGCTTGGGATAGGGAGCGAAAGAGAAAAGTCTGTCTAACTCACCGCGGTTCCAGCAGGTTCTTCATCTAAATTTGGATGAAGAGACTCCAAAAAGGCTATTAACCCAGGTGAGATGCTTAGCCCCTCTGTTCTTACTGAAAGTGCCAGAGAAGACGTTAATGACCAGAGGTGATTGGGACTAGCTGAACTTGTAATGTCATCACATTTCCTGCAGCACGAGTTTTTTTAGCTAGAGGTCTGTTAATCCAGGACGGAGTCAATCCAGCTTTGCTCAGCTTGCAAAATCAGAGCCTGAGGTTGAATTGATGCAGATCATAGTATTTGCCCACATCAGAAATCCTTCATGAGACACGTATCCAAGGCAAGATACCAGAGAAAGAATTAATGCTCCTGAATACCTAATACCTAGTGGCTTTAACTACTTTTAATTACAAAAAAAAAAAGTTTCCCTTGAGAAAGGAACTCAAGTTTCCCTGGATGACCACACTTCAATTACACATCAGTGTAAGGACAAAATTCTCCCTATTGGMTTGTAATTTCGTCTTTAGTTAGGCTTAGTGAATTAACATGCACTGCAGCCTGGCATGGGGGCTTACAAACAAATATCACCAAAATAAACGTGACATTTTAAAACCTTGAGGCTGCGAAGAGGAAATTGGTGGGCTAAGATGAGCACTAAGACACCTTATCAACAGAGGACAAGGTTTGTTAATTTGACAGTAAATAGAAAGGACACCCAGAAACCAGGTAAACAGCTGAATTGTAGACTGCAGTCTAAGCACTTCAAATTCACCAAGGCAAATTCACTTTGCCATCTGAACCTCTCATTTCCAAATCTCCTCTTACCTTATCTACAAGCTGAGCAACAGCAGGGTCTTATCTTGGAAAGTCGCTCTCAGCTCAGTTGGGGAACAGGGTATGGAAGCAGCATTTTCCTCTACCAACACATTAATTGGAGTCCTTCTTCCTCCTTCCTTCCTTCCTTCCTTCCTTCCTTCCTTCCTTCCTTCCTTCCTTCCTTCCTTCCATCTACCTGTGCCTAACTTGCAAGACTAATGGGAGTTACGCAGGCTTGCCAATTTGCTGGAAATATCCTTTCTTTGGGTCACTGCAAGCTCCGCTATCTTTCGTTACATACCTGTTCATCATCTTCAGAAATGTTTCATTTTCTTCCTTGGTAATATTTTTTTTTCTCTCTCTCTAATAATAGACCTTAAAATGAAGTYTGCTATATCAGGTGCAGATTCAAAACCAATCATTTGGCTCCTTAGTGATGTTCATTCTGGCAGCCCTGGACTTCATGAATTAGCAAGATAAATGAGCATTATCTTAGCATGAAGATATTAGAGCCTAGAAGATAGTGTTAATACTAGAGAAATCAGTACAAATATAATGACTGTATTTTTCTGTGTATTTGGACCAACAGCAGCCTGAAAGAGTACACAGAAAATACACACATAGGAAATTTCCTACAGCAAAACATGTGGTGAGTTATTCTGCTGCAGATTTTTCTTCCAAGACATATTGAAAAGAAGGTAGATCAGCACAGACTCCAAGCAATGTCTATATATGCCAACGTAGGATTATTTTAGAAATTATATAGACATCTTACACTTATCAATTGCATGCTGAGAATGGTATTGGACCCTTTTTCTCTTGTTCATAAAGCAGTTCCTTTCATGAAATGTCAGACACTTAAGCTGTTCTTTAACTGCCTGGATTTGAAAAGTTCACAGTAAGTTACCCTTGTTTGTGGGCAGCAGCAGTTCTTACGGTGTTTCATATAATAATATTCCATCTTCAACCAACTTAAGTCCACATTTAAAGGCCTCAATATGAATTATCCTATTAAATCTTTGGAAGGAAATCTATTTTTGTTGTTGTTTTCCTTCTCCTTTAAATTCCTGTGGATTAGAATAATTGCTTTTGTTGAATGTGTGATCAAAGCCTCACSTGACCTGTGTCTGCGATAGATTTGACAACACCCAGGTCAGTATTTCCCCGGATAGGAAGGCTCTTTGTGCAGCTCACCCTAGGCAGTTGCCGAAAAGCCTGTGCTTCAGCTAGTAACCAGATGAGCTTCCCTCTTTGTCAGTTCTAACTTCTGGGTGCTTGAATGATAGAGGAAATCATTGCAAGCTGAAAATGCACGCAGCAGAAAGGACAGACATTTCAAACGACAAAGATTTTCTCTATGACATATTACGACTGCCGTTAGTTGATTAGACCTTATCGATAATGTGGGGAATACCAGCTGGGAATGTGGAAATACCAGCTGGGAATGTTAGAGCCAGGTTATGGAGTTAAGTGAAAGTAAACTTTGGAATTCTGACTTCAAATTGAAAGAAGAAAATTGTCTTTAGATGCATACATGTAGCAGCCACAGATGTAGATAATAACTATAGGCATGCTGCTGGAAGTAGAACTTAACCTATAGATTCAAAGGTTTGCATCATAGGCAGGATTGGTACAGCAATCTATCATTAAAGGTGACCAACATCATCCATAATATGTTCCTATGCAAAGAAATCTGATAAGCTTTGCTTTGAAATACTCCAGAGACGTTATACTTTGGAGTGAGGGCTTGAAACGTGGCGGGAGGATGTTCTTTGCATTGTGCATGAGCTTTTTGCTTTCCCTTTGAAAATTCACATTACGTTATCCAAGATAAAAGCACTGGAGATATTGCAGTTCACACATACGCAGTAGAAACTTGCTAGAGTTTATCAGCAAAAGCCTCTAAAGATTAGATCAGTGCTGTGAATTCCTGATTCTCTTGTGCAGCCCGGATTTGATGGAATTGTCCTTTCCCCTGCTCCATCCCTGGGACTGACTGGGCAAGGAGTTAGCTCTCAAGTCTGGTTTGCAGAAAGGCTGAACAATTTATCCTCTATTAAAAAAAAAACTACTCTGAAAAAATCAGGCCTTCCATTGCTCAAAGCTTAAACAAATGAATGTTTCCATCCTTAATATCTCTGTGCAGTTCTCCATCTGTCAAAAAGGAATAATATTCTCTCACGTCAATGACATTTTGTAAAAATAATTCATCCTATGTACTGCATGACGAAGCTCATATGAAAAAAAAAAAAGGACACAAAGCTGTAAAAATATTGTTTTGAAACCTATYTTAAAGTATATATTTCCACAATAGGAAAAACAGACCTCAGTTATAACAATTACAATTAGTGAGGTCAGGTCTCGTGTGGTGAGACTTTACAAAGCCACTTCTCATGCAGCAGCGATGCTGCTCTTTTGTTGTTTGATCCCGTTGTGATGAGAACACACCTGCAGACACACCTGGCGTGCGGTGCTGCCTCCTGCTCTCCTGCGTTTACTTCTTCCATGCGCTATTGCTCAAGACTGGGATAGCCATTTCCATAGCACTGGTCCACAATACTGTGTCATTATTGCAGGGAGACTGCACAACCGGATCGAAATGTGCTGATAATGAGGCTTCGTTATGAGTTGGGAAACCACAGAAATTAAATACTGAGGGACTTGACAAGTCCTCTTACATTTCCTACTTTATTTCTCAGCAAAAAGAAACTCACAGTGTGTCCATCTTCAGGGGATGCTGTAAGAGAATAGCCCAGAGCCATGGAAGGGTTGGGGTTGGAATGGAGCTTTGGAGACCATCTAGTCCAAGCCTCTACTCAAGCATAGTTGCTTYGAGCATGTTGCCTGCAGCAATATGGTGCTTGCAGAAACCATTTCCCTCTCCTCCTCCTGCCCTCCAAATCTGAAAGTAGAAATTTAAGTCAGAAAAGCAAGAAATCTATTAGGAGAGACTTTCAGTTGTGAGATCCATGGCCWAAGGGTGATGACTGCAAATAGGTGTCACAAGAGCTATAAGCAAGGTGCCTTATCCACCTCCTAACCACATGGGAGAAAAGACTCTACGGCCATCACCATTTGTAAAATCTTTCGGAAAAAAATGCCAAGATAACTTATCAAAGTAATAATACCAATGTAAGTGTAAACCCCTGGAATTGCACAGATTGGTGTATTTTCTTTGCAACTGAAATCCATCTTTAAACAGCAATGATTTAAATGAGACTTCCACGGTACATGAGTCTTTTTTTGCTCTTTCTTTATATTGGGTAAATGTCAGTCTCCAAGGCATAACATGGAAGTTGCATTTTGGACTAACTGCTCCTGTCCTCTTGGGATTTCCAGGTGTTCACTGTCAGATTAATGTTCGAGGTAGGCTGCAGGTCAGGTCTTGTATACAAGTCATTTTGTATCACAATATGTTAGTTTGAAACTATTATGAAGCAGCTTTACAGATTAAGGTATCTGTATCAGATATACGGTTCCTGTAAGCTTAGTGAGAAGTGTAAGGTACTTTTAGACTGAGATAACTGTGCTATGCTAGGAGGGCTGACACATCAGTAAACCAGAAAAAAAAAAAGAAAAGAAGCCCCGAGATAAAATAACTAAACCAATCTAAAGCAATATTGCAATATTTAGAGGAGGCTTTAGACTTGCCCATGCAGAAAAAAAAATTTGTAAAATGTTAATGTTTTAATTGATGAAATAGCAAGAGTGTAAGTGCCGACTGGTTCTCGTTTTGGCTTTCTATGCTTTATGTTTTGCCCCTAATGAACTTCTAATTGGTTAGAGCTACGTTTATCCCTCCGCTGAGCTGGCAAGCCCAGATAAGTGTCTAGATTCTTAGCTGATACAAATAAGCAYGGTTCCAGTGAGCTTAAGGGAGAAATGCTATTTTACCGTGGTTGAAAGCGTGGCCTATGACATCTTGCTTTAGTGTGGCAGGCTGAATCTGGCCAACACATCTTTTCTGATCCTCCAGCAAGAAAGAAGACAGAAGGGAAGAGGATTTCCTTTATTTAGTTGTATTTTTACTGGGCTTGTGTCAATGTGACATCCCTACCTTTGCAAATGTATCTCTCTCTCTCTCGGAATATATATATATATATAATATATAAAAGAGCATATGTACATATTTTAAAATAAGCAGAAGTCTCTATATAAGAGCAAGTAAGAAATATTAATCATTTAAAAGCATTTAAGATGATCTCTCATCGCTCCATTGATTCAATGCTCTCAGCCAAAGAGTTTAGTGGGAGATTTTTAGAGATACCAATGTACATCCAAAACTTTGTGCATTCATTCACTAAAATTGGAATTGAGTTGCAAATACATGTGGATGCATCTGAGCAGAATTTGATCCTGGTTTTGATTTTTCCCCTCCAGATTTCTCAGTTTGCAGATTTTTCAGTTTCAGTCTGCAACCAACTGCAGAAATGAAATCCATACCAAACAAACAGGAGGAAATGTCCACTTCTTTCTTTGCCCAGGTTTGCATAACAGTATCAGGCCTGCTTAGGTATTCGTGGTGAATGGGAATCCAAGGCTTTTTGGAGGAGCACTAGGCATTTATTATTACTCCTATGTATGCAGGAGGATTGTAGCTGCTGTTCCAGCATTGGGTCTGAAATACTCCTAGGTGTTTGGGGAAAGCCACAGAAGAACCACTCTACGCTGACAGGACCCTTTGCACCCCACGCCTGCCGTATCCGAGGGATTGCTCTGTCCTCCCCCCGGCAATGATCCTGTTGACTGTTTTCCTGTCGCTGCAAAGATGGGGAGAACCCCACTGTGCCCGACAGCTAAGGGGAATCCAGGGACAATTGGCTGGTGTCAGCGGGGCCTTTGCTGCTGCTGCATATAGGAGCAGCCGGGGGATTCGGTCATCTCCAATGAAGCCATGGGGAGTGATGGAAGGGAACGGCATCGCGCCTGGAAATAGGGACCGGGTCTCATTATACACTTTAAATATCTTTTTTATATATATGTATATATGTGTGTRTATATATATATATATAATAYAGCAGAGTTGTTTTCAGTCTCAATCAGCTCTCCAAAATCCTACTCTTTCCCAACTGCTGGCTGTCACTTCCTTGATTAATCCTTTTCCTAGTTAACACCTYTCTTTTTTTCCTTTCTTTTTCAGAAATTGCCTTTTTTTTTTTTTTTGATTTATACTCCACTAATTGGCTTTTTCACCCTCTGAACCTTTCCTGCCTCTTCCTCCTGCCACCCAGCCCCTTTCACAAACTAATACCCACTTTTCACACTTTGCTTCCACCATTCTCCTTTTCCTTCTTTTTATTTCCTCTCCAGACGAGCTCGTACTCTTTCGCTCCAGCCCCTGAGGCTCTGGTRTTAAAAATCTCTGACTTATGTTGTGGTGTTAAAAATTTCTGACTTTCATTATCTGACACTTGCAAAATAGGCTGTGATCCTACACACATGTATGGACGTGCCAAGCTTAAATTTGAGCAGAATGAGACTTATGTCTGTATTGTCAGCATTTATGGCTTTATCCTGAGCTGCATGATATTWTTTTTTTTTTTGTTTCTGAAAGCCCACATAGCTGGAGTCCACATTACAAAGGTTCTGATTCACCTAGGAAAAAGAAACGAAGAGAAGAAATACTTTCTAGTCCTAGTTATAGAAGCAGATGGAAAGTGCAAATTGTATAAACCTGAGAAACAGAAGAAAAACAGAGGTAACTCAATTGTCAATGTATATATTTTTCTTTCAATCTCCTGTACATAATATCATAATCTTATTGAAGCTGATACATTTTTTGAATACCTGCAATTGGCAATGCTGAGCGTGCAGTTAAATATATTTGCAATTATTTGCACTCACTATCATAGGCCTTTGCTAAATAGAAAACAAAAAAGTCAGGAAGATGGATTGCCTGTACAGTAGCAGAACAATGCTGTATCCAACACATACGAAAGAGTCAAAGAAAGGAAAAGAGAGAAGCAAAGCTTTGCTGTTCCACAGGGATATTTTAGGAACAACTGGTCTCTACTGGAAGAAGCATTTCTCCAAAAATGGAAAAAAAAAAAAGTAAAATCCTTACATATATTCAAAAGCAAAACTTTTAACGAACAGGCTTTGATCTGCAAATGTAATTAGCATTAGAATTAGAGATGGAATGGAGATTTGTCTAAAAGCATTAATTCAAATCCCACGCCTGATTTTTTCTTATCGCTGCTGTAATTCTAACAGTGCCTGTGGCAGATTCAGAAATCAGAAGAAAAGGACAAGGGCAGTAGGTCTCCCAATAGCAAGAGAAAAAAAAAAGGGTGAGAGAGGGAGAGATGGGGGGGGTGGAAAAAGTGTGAGATGGAATTAATCTATAATATCCTCAACCCAGCACTGTTTTCGATGTATGAATTATTTATCTTCCAATCTCAGAATGCCAATATATCTGTATGCACCATTGCTTTGATCTCATGCTGCTACCCAGGACTGCAGTGCCTTGAAAGAAGATGGCTGCAAAAACCTATAGGCTTCAGGTCTGCAGGTATATTTAATATTGACGGTGGAGTCAGACATCAGCCACGGTTGCTTTGGAGAAGTCTGGGTAAGCTATTTTGTTGAAAATATTTCTCTTTTCCTACCACTGTCACTGTGCCTCCCGTTTCACCTGGATGAGCGCTATGGAATTTCCTCCAAGCTGGCAGGAAGGCTGAAGTGGTCTCTGTGCTGTGTGGTCCTTTGTGCTTCGATGGCTCATCCGTGTTTGAAGGGATGTTTGAGTTTAGGATTAACCGCTTTTCCTGGTTGCACAAGCATCAGAGCATACATCCGTTCAGACCAAGATTTTTGTTTAGTCAACAGTAATACTTCTTTAGTCAACAGTAATAGCTGATTTATTCATGTGTCACTAAAGGTGCTTCCCAAGCTCTACAAATGTTCAAACCTGCGACATCCATCAAATATTATAGACTGTAATGAATCTCGACTAGGTAACCAGGTCATTGCTTCTAGTCAAAAGTCAAAGTTCATAATCATATCCCAAATTCTTTCCAGCCAATTCTTTCTCTAAATTCTGCTCCCTTTAAAATAGGTGTAAACATATGATGATTGTCAACTTATTAYGAGGGGCACATGATCAAAATATTTACTGTTTTCAAATCAATATTTTTATTGTTAGTACTATTACTTAAATTAAAATTTTGCTTGATGGTGTTACAGTTTTTCCTTTCCTAAGAAAGAAAATAACTTCAGCAGGAACAAAGGCTGAGAGGCTGAGCAAAAGGCAGCCATAAGAGTCTTATCAAAGCCCCAACAGAGTGGGAATAATTATTCACACTCTGTTGGGGGTTCTAGCAAGACCATCTGAGGAAAAGGATCACTCAGTCTTTCAACATGTGAAATTAAAGAAAACCACTAGAAATTCAATACAGGGATGGGTGGGGGAAGTTTAGCGGGGGAAGCTGAGAAAAAGACGTGGCCTCTCCTCTCACATTTCGTTCACACCATTAGCTGACCATGGCCTGARCAAGCTGTGGTAGACAGTATCCAAAACAGTAATTTCATACCAAGTTGCTGTTAATAATCTTAATGAGAGGATAAACAGCGGGGCTAAACACATGACTGTATTCCCCCATTATAAGCCACATGAAGCTGACGCATTCTGCGCACTGTCTCTCACTGCCGTGCTTCTTTTTTAATCTACATATGTAGAAAAATATCTAACTGATCAACCTATTAGCTAAGTTTCCAGCAAACACTCTTGTGTTATCTCCCACACTCATCTTCCTTCTTGGGAGAAATTTCTCTTAAATATTCACAGGATAGCCTTGCATTTCACTGCTGAAAACTTCCAAGCTTAACCACTTGCCTGCTGGTTTTTGTAGATCACAACAACCTTTATTTTGCCTGAGTCTCCCATGTGTCTGTAGCATTTCTTACCCACACCTGCAGCTCTCTGTGAGAAAAAGTCCCTGATTTTCTTACATTCTGTATGACTTCCCTTGGTGGAATCTGGACTGTATGTCCTCAGCACCACAGTAATTCAGACAGTAAATCCAGTAGACTGGGAATTACSAAAAATATATTGTGTGCTTGCTGTATGCTTAGGAGTTAGACCAATCATTTTATCTACACACAAGTGGGGAGTCCAGTCAGGAGATGTGGAACAGTTGTCCCATGCTCACATGAGAAGTGGGAGCAGAGTAGGAATTCAAATGCAGCTTTTGCAAGTTCAGTGTCTGCAGACTGCTCACAAATTAAATGTGTTTTTACTGAAAAATGCGATAATTAAAAACATGCAAAAGCTGCAATTTTGCTTAAAGTTCAGAAGGCTAATGAGAATTGAATGGATTTYGTGCAGCATGATCTCCCTTTCTAACACCTGGAGATCACCTTTTGTATCACCAAGTAGCTCAAGGAGCTCTGTAGTGAGCCTCCTCCCAAATTTTCCTTCTGAAGTTTTCCTCTCAGGATAATGGAACAAAATGCCCCTTTG
Organism: Nothoprocta perdicaria; assembly: GCF_003342845.1. Taxonomy (NCBI): domain Eukaryota; kingdom Metazoa; phylum Chordata; class Aves; order Tinamiformes; family Tinamidae; genus Nothoprocta; species Nothoprocta perdicaria. Next base: position 5,989,148 of record NW_020455204.1, on the reverse strand, counting down.
GGGAAAGCTGGTGAGTTTTTCTGAGCACGCCCCAGATGAGGAGTCACCAGCACAGGCAGTTTTGCTGCCCTTCTGTCCATGTCTCTGCAAAGAGCCATGTGGTTGCAGCAATACATCCAAATGAAGATTGCAATTATTTTATGATCTCTGAATGATCCCAGTCATCCAAACAGCTCACAGTTTGCTCACTCAGCATACTAGTTCATTCAGTGTTATGTTTGGGAATTATTAATGGGGGGGTTCATAAGGCTTGATTTGTTTTAATGTACGATTCAAGTCAACATGGGCAGGATTCAAATCTTCATTTGGAGAGATGAGTGGCTATTGATTTTTATTTGCTGGGAGTAGATTTTTACAGTAACTCTGTCTTTGGGGTTATCATTGGCTTTGTGCTAGGGACTTGGCTGCAAGTACTGCTCTTACACATCTTCCATTGTTATCTGAAATTAAAGGTGATTTTTGGGTTGTTTGGGACTGCAAGGTGCTTCTTGAATATGTTAAAGCAAAAGATGCTACAGTTTTCTGACATTTGTTGAGAAGTGAGTTAAGGAATTTGGGGATGACCATGCTAATAAAKCACTGCTTTACTCAACAGCTAATAACCAATATTGGCTAATAGCCAGTAAGATCTCTGAGTCACTGCTGCTTCTCCCATCAGCTTCTGGAGATAAAGGATACAATTTCCAGTCTGAATACATTAGAAAAGATGATAGACCACAGCCCAAACGCAGCCCTCCATTGACCAAAAGGATGAAGTAGGTGATGGAATTGTAACCTATGTGTCTAATTTTTAAGGACTCAGGAAAAATAATCTAAATTGTTCACTGCTTTGTGCTAAAATATGTTGTGCTATTTTATTATTCCTATCGTGCTAGCATCTAATTTTCATGTCAAGGTTGACATGGTGGCAGGAGAGGAAGGAAAACCAGATGGGTGGGAAGTGATTGCCAGAGGTCAGCCAAAGCCCCAGGGGTTTTGCTCCGTATTACCTGGCCGGTGCCTTTTCCACTGTATGGGCTCAACCTTTTGGGGTTTATTCTAGGAAAACTGCAGATTCCCAGCACAAAATTTTATCTGCAGGGCTCACTGAGCTGCGTTACAAATGTGCTGTATACCAGGGGAAAAGTATTCTCCAGTGTCAAAAAATTGTTGGTGTTGCTTTGATTAGTTTCTATAAAAGATACTTTCAAAGTGGAAAAAAAAAGAGGTTTTTTTTTTTTTTTTTGGTATCTTAAAGGGGGAAAAAAAGCGGCAGGGAGTTGCTTTCCTCAGTCTATGCCCTTTAAAATCCAGCGCAGAATACCCTATTAATTTATTTTCTCTTTCCCAGCACCGGGTTTTGAAAAATGCCTGTCATACTGCAGATCTGTAGCCAGCTCATTCTTAGCCCCGATGCAGTGGTGGAGGAATTGTGCACAGCTTTTTTTACCCCCATTCTCCCCAGTAGCAGCGGCTGGTGACCACATGGCAAAAGCCCCGCTGATTTTTCCTCCGAAGCGAACTAAAGCAGATAAGGTCTGTCTCTTTCCACTGATACACAATGTAGGGATGTGCCGCTGTTATAACCCTGGTGCCACAGTTATTGTTAGCAGGTCAAAGCACTGAATATCAATAGACTAATTCCTTCACCCCTCCAACCCGTTCTCTGGCTGGAATGTAAACTTCTATTGCACGGCGTTCACCTTTGGCCCTCCCCATCTTCATGGCTCCACACTTCAAAGCCCCCTGCTCATGTAGAAAATGCCTTATTGAAGGCATGGTCATAGCTGCACAATTATTTCAAAAAAACTCCATATTGTATTTCAGCTGAGGACAGGAGAACTGGCGAAAGTCTGAATCACTTTCAAGATTCAGATCTAAATCCTGAGGTTTAGAAATATGAAAGTCAAAAGTACAATAGTCCAAACACACAGAGCCTATTCTTTGCTCCTTGAAATGTGGGAAATTAAAGAGCTGCTCTCAGTTTGACTACTCACCTTTCCATTTTTTGAGGCACCCAACAAAGTTCCCTCTGCTAATGAATACAGGTTTTGATTGTTGGATTACACAGATTATTTTCTGTCATCTTCCAGTCCTTTAAACAATTGCTTCCTTTGAAATCCCTTATGCAAGAAGCATATGACCTTACAACACTCTTATTTCTCTTTTGTATTTAACATCAGAGTCCTCTCTGTGGTTGCACACAATATGGAGAATGCTATAGGTCAGGGCTGGGAGGTGGTAGCTAAAAACGCAGGGTGCTCGACTATTGAAGCTAACACAAAATACACAGAAGAAAAGAGGGCTATGGGGAAAATGATTTAAAGGTAAACATTTTCTGTATCAGCTTTTGTCATAGTGTGAAGTTCAGAAAACAAGAAATGGATGATTGTGCACGGACAGTATATAAATGCAGAGACGTCAGAAAATTGCATGGATATAAACCCATTTGCTGAATAATTCTGAAAGGAAAAGTTGTTTGAAGCCAGCARTATCCATACAGGTTGGGATTCATACCAAAGACCTCTCTCTTTTCCCTGGTCCCCCTCCACCTGCTCCTGCCCCAAGGCCCTTCTCCCACAGGCCTTCCAGGAAGCCTCTTCCCTTAACTGAGCCTTTCTTCCCAAAAGGGTTTCTCTTCTCCACACTGGCATCAAGCCACCCCTCTGCGCTTCTCATGCCTTCACTTGAAATGCCATGACATAAAAGAGGGCCCAGAGCGCCCAGGACAAAACAACAGAGGTGCAAGACCAGAGCCTGGCAAATAAGGAGTCCCTGGGTCTAGTGCTGAAACTGGTTTGCAGCTCTGCAGCTTCTTCCATTGGAGCATTACAATGCATTTCACAAACATAATTACCTGCTTTATAATATCTTTAGGGAAAATGTAGGCAACAGATGAAGAAACTGGGGCCTGACAGCTGAACTCCATGAAACACTGAGCACCAGCAAAGAGATAAGGAGTAATCTCCATTCCTTGTGAAGCCACAGATAAGATGTAATCACAGCAAAAGTTTCACGGGTATTGGACCAAATCTTCCAAAGGTAAGGTTTTTCACAAAAGCAGATTACAAGTCTTTATATGCAGTACAATTCCTAGATTAGGATTTAAATGCAGGAAAATTCTCAATACAATAAACTGAATCTAGTTTTCCCTAACTCAGCATTTAGAATTTTTTATTGGCAGAAGCTTGTAGGAAGGAACCAGAAATAATAATTTAGCAAATTACTTCTATCACTGCTCAACTTTCTCCTCATAGTAAATTAGCCACCTCAGCAATGACTCAGCTAGCAAAAGCTTATAGGCTGGATTCTGGTATGCTTGCTGTTTTTGGGTAGTATCTGAAGAGTCCTGTTGAATACTACAAAAACATTATTCAAAGAAAGGTATCAGTATGTCTGCTCAYAGATAAAATATAAAAAAATCTTGACAAGTCACCTCATGGGCAACTTACAGATTTGTGTCACAGTAGGAGATCCAGAGCATTAACTACTCTGCAAAGTGGCCCTTTGCCTGCCACCAACTACCGGAAAAACTATGCCTGGCCCTTGAATTTTTCAACCCAATACCTTTGCAGGAATAGGGGGCACTTTTCCCCTTGTCATTGCTTCACTTTGAGCAGCAATATTCCCTGGGATTTAGACAGGAGAAGCAGCAAACCCTTTCCTTACTGGAAAGCAGCAGAGAACGCCACGGTCAGGGCACTGCTGGGATGATGTGTTGGGAAGTTCGGTTTGGCGTTGGTGTAATGCAACTGAGAACAGTGAGATTATCTCACACGTTCTTCCATTTAGATATTTATACATATCTGCTTATCCATGCACATCTTGAAACTTCCAAATGGTTGTGGAAATGGTCAATGGAAAGGAAATCCTCCATTCTCCATTGTGTGGTAACTTGAGCAGTCACAGCTGTCAGATACTTCTGTTTCGACCCTTCTCAGCACTGCCTATCAACTTTTTCCTGCCCTGGAGAAGGGAAGAAGCAATGACCGATCAGATGTAAAATGTTCAAAATGAGAAATAAGCTTCTGCTTCCACATTCACATTCRATAAATTTAAGCACCAGCTCTTTTCTCCACCAGCAAGGTGTTGCTCAGTAATAGCATGCCAGAAGTAAGCCTGAAGTACTCCCATGACATGTGAATGAAGTACCCTGCACAGTGAGTACCTTCTGTTGAATGTAGCCCATAGAGAAACACAATGCTTCTATTTCTTTGTTGAATACTGAAATTATACATTTCCTACAGAATATTATGGAATTGAGAAGTGTTTGGCAATCCATATAAAAGAACCTATATGCTATCTAGGCAGTGAAGTTTCCTATCTGTTACTTCTCTCTGGCATTAGGAACTGAGAGTTATCATTTGGGCTTTCTGGAAAGCCCTTGATGCAGTCAGTTCCCTTTAAAACATGTTTTGTTAGAAGCTGTTAGAAAATTCAGTAAAAGGACTTTGATCATGAACCATTCATTGACTTTCCTGGACTAACTTTTATATAGGATTTAGAGTGGATTTGAAGCTTCTGTTTCAAAAGCAAAGCATCTTTTCCAAATTCCAGCAGTGCCTCGTGGCATCAGCTTTGCTTTTGAAACAGACAGTGAGGATACAAAGATATTAAAGCTAAGCTCAGAGAAACATGATTTTTTACCCCCTCYAGAAAAACAGGAACATTCTTACCCTTCCTTTGAATATATAATTAGTGCTAATTGAAGGCACATGTCAAGAAATTTTTACAGCAGGATAGGATATAGACTATACAGGGTTTCTCTGATGAGTGCAAGAGACAAGCAGATGAAGATCAGGCCTCCTCTTTAAGCATCCTCATGTTATAGACAGAACCAGTAGGGCATAAGTCATCTTCTCCCTGATACAGCTGTGGTTGTATCCTATTGAATGGTCTGGCTGAAAGGTGAAACCTTCAGAACAAGCTGCCAGAATTAGGGTCGTCATTTAGTACCCTGGCAACTTCCATCTTTTGTACCCTGCTCCACTACTTGTGATTCAGGCAGGTGGTTGAAGAAGCACTGAGGTTACTGAAAGGATGGGTCCATGTTGATTCCTGGTATCCATCACCGCAGTGCTCCAATTAACTAGCACATGTTGGCTAGAAAAAAATTTCTCAGTTTTTCTGAGAATACATGTATCCATAAACTCTGTGGAGACCTTCATTTCCAAACTAAATGTGTGCACATGCAAGCCAAATCTGCACTGAGCTTTTGGATTTGCTTTCTTGAAAAAAGAAAAGAAAAAGGATGCCTCTCCTTCAAAACAGGATGTCCTTCCTTCCAAACCCTATCCCAAAATCTAGAGTAATAAGAGCTTCTCCGTTTCGGTTCTTTGAGCTTCCTTCTTCTGTTTTTGAGCAAAACAACATCTCTCTTCCTAAGTCGGTAGTACAAAATTGAACCACGTCCTCTCACGCTAATGCCTACAATCAGATACTCAACAATGAGAACTTCAGCTCAAATAATTACCCATTAACAAAAGAGGCAGTTGAAAGGCAGCTTTGGTGAATGTAGAACCTAAATTAGCTGTAATAAGCAGTTGTTATTTAATTTTGACAATGTCTAAACTGAATGCACGCATAATTCTTACAATATTTCACAAGACTTYGTGCCAGCACTGAACTCATTATTGTTCTTTGTAGCATCTACATAGAAAATAGACTAAGCTAGCACACATCAGGACCTTGGGTGTGCTCCTTCCCTTTCATACTAATGCAAGGGTAACTTCCATTAGTGCTAACCAAAGTCACATGTCAAACTCCCCCATTCATCAAGATGAGAAAATTACATAACACAAAATTCCCATTCAGCTTTTAAAATTTTCCAGCTGTTAAGCAATTCCCTGGATCCAAATCAAAGTCTGCAAATGCTCTGGGGGTAAAATCTCTAGTGAACTAATAGCACAGGGTGGATGGAATTTCMTTATTAAGAACATTCATGATGGCTCCATGAATCTGCCTGGATGCGGATCAGCTGCTCATAATTGAATCGTGTGCTACACACTTATGTCCTTATGTCCTTTGTTTCACTATTTTTTTATGATATTTTGTATGCTCTCTTGTTTGCTTCACAAATCTCTAGGTCTCCTCCCTTCGTTCTCAATTTGACGTTAAAAAGCAGCCCACTGAAGAGGTATTTCCACAYGAAAGTGCTATTGAAATGGAGACAAATGCCATAATCATCCCTGGGAATGTAACCTAAAAGATAGCCCCAAATTTTTGGTTAAATTAATAAGYCAAAAACACCCACCCACCAATTCTTCCCTCTTCCATTTATAGATGTTTGCTGTAGATCGAAATGACCACATCATTTACACTGGAGCTGGAAAAATAATGCATTGTATTTGTATAATAACATCGCATGGAAAAGAGGTTTAGAGTGTGATCTGATTGCAATCGTTTGGGGCCCACTTCTGCAAAGTGCTAAACAATTATTGTGTTTAAGTATATTGAACATATTGGGTAGAATTCATCCTAACAGGTAGTGAACGCATGGAGACCTCACACTGGAGAGCACCTCAATCACAGAATGAGGACAGATAGGAAGGGGCTCAGGCCTTACAGACATCATTTAATTTAATTGGCCACACTGGACCAATTTCATTAGTGGTGTTTACTGGTCCAAACTAGCCATATCGTTACATGCTACTCTAGGGCACAAATGACAAAAAAACATTAGTGGTGTTTACTGGTCCAAACTAGCCATATCGTTACATGCTACTCTAGGGCACAAATGACAAAAAAACAAAACAAAAAAAAAAAAAAAAACAGAAATAAGAAATAGAACATTTTGGATAGAGGCTGCAAAAGGAGCTAAGCGTGTACATGAAAGGTTAAGCGGTTCATTTTGTGTCAAATTGTGCCTTTTTCAAAAAGACTCATTTGAAAGGATAAAGTCAGATATTAATAGCATAAGCTGTTTCATCTGAGGTTGCAGAATTATGTGTGCAATTCTCAGTTCTTGAGATACATTAACTGACATATTTGGCCTCATGATAATAATGTAAAATATCAGATTTGTTTTATACCTTTTAGTGAGGGCCAAAATATATGTTTTGTGCCACTGGCCTCAGTCAGAGGCAGAAGGCAAAACAGTGATAGCTCTAACTTGGCAAGTCATGTAGTCTTCAATCTATTCTAAGTAAAATTGTGGACTTTTCAGAGAATGGCTCTACATGTCCTAGGTGCCTTCAAAAGTCTATTAAGAAAGTGTGGAATGTAATTTGAAATCTTTATTTCCCTTTATTAGTATGTTTTACTCCAGCTCTACCTTCGTATGTTTAATTAGATTAATTTAGTTATTCCCACTTGCCATTTAGAAGTTTTACTGTCATAATATAATAACTGTGCCATGGCATTAGGAGTTCGGCAAGGAATTAACCTTGGATGGAAAATTCCCTTTGCCTTTACTAGGGCCAGCATGTCCTTTTGGGCATCATCTCTCTTGGAGTTGTTTGCGTCTTTGCCGATTTTTCRCCCAAATGTCGTGTTGCTCATGAGGCAGAACTGCGCTTTCTCTAAATTAGTGAAATTCAACAGATATGCAATGTTCCTAATGATTGAAGTTATGTCCTATATTGCAATACCCGAGAGCCTTTTGAGCATTTCAGTGTGTTTTATAACTGTTCGTGCTCTCCAGTTTAAAAACAAATACAGCAAAACAAAAAGCTGGTAAAAGAAACAATTAAAAGGCTGAGGTTGAGATGCTCCATAATTTATTGCAGCTCTATGAGAGAACATTTGTAGAACCCATTTAATTCATTTAATAGTAATGCAAACATTGATATAAATTAAAACTCTAGAATGCTCTCTCACATCTTTTCTCTCCCCATGAGAGGTGAATGAAAATGATTTATTACTCATAGATTATAATTGCTCAAAATAGGTTATGATGTAAGAAAAAAAATCTAATCCCTTTTACCAGGCAGGAGCAAAATTCTACAGACAGAGAAATTATATCTAATGCCAATGTGTTAAGGAAGAAACATCCTCTTCTCCCTTTGGGGAAAGTCTAAGAACATCTTTTTAGAACTGTCAAAATTCACAAGCTGTAATAAATTATTCTTTTTCATTACCCATTTATTAAGTAGGCTGTTTGGTATAATAGCAGAAAAATTCTGTTTAATTTTTACAGTATTACACTACTGTGATTTCTCATTTGAAACAGAGCAGTTATCAAGAGAAGCGATGTGTTTTATTTTGTACGTTGGGACCATCCTTCCTCTGCATTCAGATGAAGACAACTTTTAAAGCTTGTAATACTGCACCTACCAGAAGGGCTACGTGCTGGGGAAGGAGGCTGGCTCCATGGAATTACCAAGCTTAGGGCCAGTTCTTACAAGGAACTTAGCTCACAAGTTTAGTTAAGTAGGGTGCACAATACCCACCAGTGTATTTCTCCAGTCTATTTGCTAACACACATCTCCAAGTATAGCGACCCTCATCCTTTGAAACACTTGATCTAATCGTTTTTATCTGCCAGACATTGTGGAGCAATTTATCATGAAAGGAGTTCACCCACTGCTCGTAGTAATTGTATTAATGCATTTGATTCACACTTCTTTTTTTTTTTTTTTTTTGCAATTACTTGAAGAATTAAAGCGAGCATCAGACCTAGAATTTAACACCAGGTTAAACACAAAATTTAAGGGGAAACAGACCACAGAACAAAGACTTATGACAAAAAAATTAGCAATGTTGTAAACATTGTRCATAAGAGGCTGCAGGGATCTCATTAGCTGTAATGTGGATGGGAAATGCTGAGTGAAGCTTAGGCTCTTCATGATGGAGCAAGGGATAGAGCCCTGCGTTAGGAGATGAGCATTGTGGAATCAAGTCCTGGCTCCATCACAAATCACAAATCTGTGCATCGTTCCGAGAGCTAYTTGTTTATATTGGAATTCAATCCAAAGGCCTGTGCAGGGTAAGGCTGCCTTGCCCTTAGTGGTTAAGTTAAACATTAACAACTTAAAATGAAAGCAAAAATAAATCTTCGCCTTCCTCACTTAAGCTGCAGTGCATGTGCACATTCTGCCCTACGCTTGTCATGTATTAAGAGCTTTCACATACAAGATGGAAAATTAATAAACATATTGTAAATGGTGTTTATAGCGGGTTTGCTTAGTGAATTTTCAGGTGTCTTGCTCGATTCATCCTACGCACATGCAGAGAAAGGTGTAATACAAAAAATGGCACCTACATGTCCATATAGAAGTGCTGTGCACAAACTAGCCCAGAAAATACAAAGAGAGAAGCAGAGGAAATCGATAGAGGCTGCAAAAAAAGAAACAACAACAACAACAAAAAAGATATGGGATAAAAACAGAAAAAAAACAAAAGCTACCAATCTTATCCAACTTGAGCATCAACAAGGACCTAGGAACACTGGCTTGCTGGCTCTGCTAGAATATACATAAATAAACAATAGTTATAAAACCCATATTGTATCTTCACAGCCAGCAGCGACACAAAGCTGCTTTCTTTTGCTAGGAAATGGATTACATTTTTATAACTAATGCACAGCTCTTTGGCTGAAGAGATTTGCTAAACCCCTCCTTCCTACTTTTCCTTCTAGGTCTGTGCCCACCAAAAACTGGTCCCCATCTTCATCCAGCTACTTGCCCAAAGTGGAAGTAGTTGGTTTTTTTTACAGCATGTAACTTCATTTATGCCCAACAATGTCAAGGCAGGATTCACAGGCAGGGCAAAAAAAAAAAAAAAAAGATCCAAAACAACTCAGTGCTTCACTGATCCATAAAATCATTATAGACACCATTTCAGCTCCAACAAGTGCCAAAAAAATCTTTTTTTTTCCCCTATCTGAATATAAAAAAATAAAGCAGAAACAAAAATAACAAGGCTATTAATCTTTCATTAAGTTAAAGGGATGAAAAGGAATCGCTTAAAGTATCATTCTTTACTTGCACCACAAGATTGGATGCCCCCTGCTAACTTCAAAGGCTCTAAAAAGAAGCTGGTTAATATTGTTGGCACAGAACCAGGTTGTGGTTTACTTTAGTTTTTGTGATTTTTCTTTTCTGACAAAAGAAAACATTAAGGGTTGGACAGTGATCGCTGAGTAAAAGCTATTGAAAGAGAGGCCTTTTTGTGCTGCTACCAGTAATATGCCAATTTTGGGCCATGTAAGAGCTGCGCAGAAACGTGATGTCAGTGGCTGTGCAAAGGAAAAAGTCGGTAACGCCGCTCCTGCTTGTTCTGCGCTTCCAGATCAGATACAAATAATTAGTTTTCCACATCTGACTCGCGATGGCTTCAGTGAAACAGAGACTTTATCCATCCCAAGTGACAGCTCCCCTCCAAGCCGCACTCACCCACCTGCATCCCCGCGCAATTGCTATTACATTTAWTTCCACCCCCAGCCCCTAAATTGCCTGTATTGACAGCAAAACTAATTGCTAGTGAGTGACATAATTTTGTGGTTGTTTTTTTTTTTTCATGCAGGGGTTTCTCTGCAAGCTGTTCAGCCGCAGTCTGAACTGTGGTGGCTGCTGCTTGGCACGGAGGGAATTCCGAAGGCAGGGAAGGGGGAGGCCAGGAAGTGTTGGTGACGGCTTGATGATGTGCTGATGGTTTAACGGGCTCAGCTGCACTGCGCGGAGCAGGCTCGTGGAAATCCCTGTTGCTTGGGGTGCGTGTGTGGGCAGCAGAGAAAATGGGAGGAAAGAAAACTGCAAATGGGCAGTCCTAGAGTCGSTGAAAATGTTGGGATCTGTCAAGGCAAAGCACTGCTTGGTCCTCTTAGCAGTGACTGTGAAGGCGGCTGCTCAGATGTGCACCCAGAGCCCGGACTGCGGCTTTCCTGCCAGAATTGTCTTGGTTCTAGATAAGAAACCAGCAGCTGGGGATTTCAGTGCTGTTTGTGCAAAAGTTCTCCATATAAAAGGAGTAGGTATTGTTAAAATACAAAGTAGGGTATGAGGTAATGAACTGGAAGCATCTACTTTATCTGATCCTTTGTTACTCATTTCCTTATCGCAGTGCTACCAGATCGGCCCTTTGGAGACACCATCCCAGAGCACAGCCCATATAAACCACTCAGCCCCGAGAAGTTCTCCTGCTTACACCAGCCTGTTAATGCAGAGCAACTGCAAATAAATCTGGCTCCTTTCCCCAGTCTGTGTTTCACTCAACATCTCCTACCCATTATCTCTTCTAACTATTCCCTCTGGGCCAGATTAAGCATCCATCAAAAATTTAAATTTACTCCAGCAGTGTTTGCAGAAGGTGTACATACATTCTTGCATACACCAAATATGACAGACGTCTTAAATTCCTTCTTCAAACCCCTTTTCAGGGAAAGACTATTATACTGTTCCTACGATGAATAATGTCTCCCTGACTTCTGATAAACTTTGTATTCTCTTTCTCTGAGCTAGCCCATAAATTCTTTGGGGTAGGAGGAAAGGGCACGACCGTTATCATTTATGCTTTTTTGCAAGAGGAAGCATACATTTCCTGCAGAAAAGAGTAAATGGAGCCAGTTGCACTGTTTGCTAAGCAGGTTGACCATTGCTTCCTATTCTGAGAAATATCTGAATTGCTCATGGTTCCTTCAAACCGTGTTTCCCTTGAAATGTGTGACCTCAGCTGACTGCCTGGGCCATTTTGGAGGGTAAGATAAAGCATAAATTTATTGTGTTTTTGTACAAAAAAAAAAAAAAAAAAAAAAAAAGCCACAAAAAAAAGTGGCAATAACTCTGCCATTTCTCTTCACAGAGGCTGAAAGGGTACATTATGTTTTTAAAACACTGGTACTTCAGTGATAAGTGCCCCAGAAAGATCCATCAGGAAATTAGTAATTCCCTCTCTGCCGTATTGTACATAAGGTAGGGAGGCACCCACTGACCTCTGGACATAAAGGGAAGAACTGAGCAGCGCTGATCTGGCTCTTCTGAGTATGAACGAGGCACAGGTTCTCAGGGGAAAAAAGTAATTATGTAATGCATAAGGAATAATAATGTACAAGCAGCGGGAAGCCAATACTGTTCCGCGAGCAACTTCACTCCCAGCATTTCCTTATTTTCAAGAGCTTGAGTTTGACCTAAATAATTTTCTTTTAACTTACTTTTAGTGTGTGCAATAAATGCAATGCAGTAATGCAAACAATCCAAAATGCAATGATTTAATTTGAGCAGCTCATATAAATTGCATCGCTTTGGTGTAGAATGGCTCTTATGTGACAAAAGGGATTTCTTCCCTGGAAAATGGATTTTCTCTGTCTCCCAAGTTTATCTGAAGGGAGTTTTCCTTTGGATAGGAGAGGGAATATGCTGTGCAGAAGCCTCTCCACCAAGAGCTGAGCAGGAGGACATGGAGCAAGCTACCTGGGTGTCCTTCCCTCTGATTTTTCAGATACAACCTTGCAAGCAGATAGCTGCTGCACTCGAYTGACTGAACAGGCTTTAGATCAGGTCATCAGGCACAATGACAGTGGTAAATATACAGAAAATTGTATTTAAACATCCTGTGCAGGCTGGTTGCGTATTGCATCTTTGTGACTTTTCACTCAATTTATGATTTTGTGCAATGTCTGTCTTGAAGATATTTTTAAGTGTGGCTCAGCAAAAAGTCTCTTCAAAAGGGGTAATGGCAGGTTCACGCTTGAGACAGTTGTCTGTTAAATGTTGTATTAATGATAAGATCCTAAAAGAGCTGGTTGGGGGTGAGCAATCTACTTCCTTTTTCACACTATCTTTGCTGAAGTTTCTTTTCCACTAACAGTCATCAGATTTTTTTTTTCCTTTTATCATCGCTTTCCACTCCAGGGTCAGCTTTGATTTCAGTGAGTCAGAAACATATTTATTTCTGAAGTTCTTCTGTGCCTGAGAACGAAACATTTCTCCTCATATCAGAAGAAAAACRTATTTTAAATAGTGGCAATGCCAAAAGAGAACGGCAATAACAGCTATTTGTTTGACCTGCTGTACCATAGGCCTGATTTATATGTTTGCTGGTGCATGTATGTTTTTATGAGGCTTCTTTAGTTCCTCCTTGACAATGTTTATAGTTTGTTTATAGAAAGAGATCTGTACTCCAGATTCTGGTCTAAACTCGTTGCAGACGGTGGCTAAACCAGGTAGACTTGACCTAGTAGTCACCCTATTTAAGATCTTTTTTTATTGTTATTATTTTTGCAGGCATTACATAGTTGCAGGAAGCACTCAAGACTTAATCTGGACCACTTGTTGGRTAGTGAAAAGAAAAAAGCAATTTGGGGAGCTTTCCTCCTGAGAAACCATATACAGCTTTCAGAGAGAGCTCAGCAGGCCCGCAAGTGCTGTAGGCAGCTTTGAAATCTCTGGTTTAAGATGGCCCAGTGAGGTTTTCTTGTTGATGCCCCAAGGAAAAGGACTAACACAGTGCTCATTGCAATGTGGACGTATATGAAGAATGAACCGAGATTCTGAATGGTTTAATCTGTACATCATTTCCCTGCTTCCTTCTGCAGCTGGGGTGGGTGGTGAACAAAACTACTTGGAGGCTTGAAAACCTTGGTGTTACTTCGGTTCTCAGCAAAGACACTCTAGTAGGTATCTTTGGGGTCTTCAAGGTTCTCCATGTCCATTGCTGTGGACATCAATGGCTGAATACRCAAGGCCAGATATTCAGATGTGAGCTGTTGTCGTTGACTCCACTGACATGGAGCTGTGGCAACTTACACCGCTTCAGAGTACTGCAGTAATGAGCCCTTTCTCCTCCTTTCGCACTGAATCTTGCCTAACCAAACAATTCGCCTTACTGATTTGATGAAAATTATTTGCATGTTTTCCCATGTGCGCTAACATCGGGTTATGGAAAAGGAAAAAACGCATTGGAGATCACTGTAGGCAACAAAAACCTTATCCAAGCAGAAGTCAAAGGGGACCATAGCAACCCCTGGTTACTGTATCCCAAACTTTCCTTGGATGGCAAATTGGACAAAGGTGGAGGAAATTCCACAGTATTTATATAAATATATATATATATTTTAAGCGTGTGGTGTTAGCAAGTGTAGCTTCATCTTGCAACAGCCCTGCTTGTTTGCTGTCTCTGCTGAGTGGTTCTGCCTCTGATTCCGGAGTGCTGAAAAGGATGTTGATGCAATTACTGCTACCTCGTACTCCAGAGTCTGGTAAACTTGGCAGTGATTTTGAGTTTTTGAAAGCTTCGTGGAAGCCAGCCACCCACTGCACTGCTTCAAGAGCCTCTTTTCTCTCAAATCCTATTTCTCCATGACTTCTGCAGATCTATTCCTCTGCTCTCATCAAGTGCTAGCTTTCAAGCACATTTGAGCARAGGATGTTGGAAAAGAGGGTCCCTTTAGAAGTGGAAGGACCAGCAGGGAAAAATAACCCACGTATCAGGCAAGTTCCCGTGTAAGTGATGGAGAGAAAAAAACACTCGTGAATTAATTCCTCTGCCCTTCTCTCTCAAACTATAGGGTTTGGAGAGGATCTGGACTATTTAGATGATGTCCATTTTTTGTGCAAGCCTTTCATTTGATCATCCTGTGTGCAGGAGCACATAGCCTTGAACACAAAGCATATCTAAGACTTTTCTTACAGCTTTCTTTGGATTTAATGGATTAATGGGTTAAAGAATGGGGTGCAGTGGAAATAGTTTGTCTTTTGATATTTTAAGAACCCCCTAAAATGTACACATCCTATTCTCATCATCCTGGGAAAACAAATRGAAAGTTAATGAAGCAAAACACTCGGCCTAATATAAGATGAGTAGGCGTCTTAAAAAAAATGGTATACATGAATAAACAGGCTTCATATTCCTTATTCCGACAGTGCTCCCCTCATGTAGAGCTGAGAACAAATTGAGTGCAATGAATCATTCATGGTAATACTGAACATAATGAAAAGTTAAAAGAAGAATTGAATGGCAAGCTTGTCGGCCCATTTTAGTTACAGCATCCACCCCACGATGCATTCCTCAACTGTTGTTAATTTAAAGGGTTTGAGACTGAAGACAGGAGATTCTGGAAATGTCATGCTGGTCCATTAACTCAGRCCGGGCTATCTGTGCTTTCCGTTTGAGGATTCAAAGCATCTCGGTGAAAAATTTCCATTTAATATTAGAATTCTACGCAGCAGATCCTTAGTAATGTTTGAAAAATTATTTGTATCTTAGATCATAAAAAAGCAACTTGTAGAGTCATGCAGGTAGAAAAAATATTTTCTATACAATGTAAAAGCAATGAAATTTGTATTTCCCTAAGAATAATTGTTACATTGTGCTAAGAAAAAAGAATTCAGACTTCAAATTTCTCATATGACACAGGAGAACATATGTATACAGACAGTTAATAAATACTTAAGAAAAAATATTTTGCCTTTTGCACAGTCCTGAATTATCATCCACCCACGTCTATATGTTCATTGTCTTCAAGCTTTTAGCACAAGTTCTTAAATAAATTTTCAGGAATCAGTGTAAATCTATTTTCAGAGTAACAACGTTTTTCCTTTCATTTCTTAGTCCATTTGGGAACAATACAGTCCTGACTACACATTCCTGTAAAGCAAGAAATTTTGCTGCATTCTGTTTTCGTTTGGACACATAGTCAAAATTCCTTACTTGATCAGACTAGTGGAGTCATTAGCCAGTATCTTGCCTTTTAGAAAAGCGAGTAGCAGATGCTGTAGCAGAGGTGAAAGGAATGCTTCAGGCCGGGACAATCTGCCTATGGGGAAAGTTTTCTCCCCAAACACCACAGTTTGAGCTTGACTTATGTGCTAAAATATAAAGCTTTCCAGTCCTTCCAAAGCTGCATTTTTAAAAAATAGCAATTATAATTTCACAAAACTTTTTGTGAAGGATCTAATTCTTTGTAGACTTCTATTAAGTTCTTGCCTACATGGTTTATATGGTGACAATGAGTTCAATAAGCCAATTAGACTCAGTTATGAAATAGATTTTTTTTTTGACATTTAATTAAATGTCAAAATTTAAAAGATATTTTTCCATCCAGACTAGAAAAAAAAGAATTCTTTATTGTAACTTTTCAGAAAATAAACCATCTAGTTCTTTCTTTTTCACTTTCAATAATTCTGAAATTTTACTTTGATGAGAGGTTGTTTGAGCAACAATCTCACTTATCTGCTATAGAAACCATATTTAAAAGATGCAATTTTCTGTGAAAGAAGCTAGTTCAACATGTAATTCTCTTCTGACTTTGATGGATCATTTGTGCAGACATAATGAATTCTGCTGAATCTGATAACTTTATTTCTAATAAAGTAATCACAGTGAAATAATGAGTTACTGTATCATCATTTTTGCTTTGCTTTTCATTCCTTGTCTTTTTCACATGAAAAAAGTCCTTGAGTTCTTGATTAGTCTTCTTGGCTTAAAGGACTTGTCTTTTGCTGGGTTGAAAGAAAAGAATTATTCAGATCCTTTACTTTTGATTCACCATTGCTCTGAAATAATGAATAATATCCTTTCCTGTAAAGAACCAAAACGTGAAGGATGACTTCCTACACAGTATGAAAAGAAGTATGTTCAACTTTCTCATTGGGATAAAAAAATGTTCATAAAATCATCACAGTGGTTCAGGTATGTAAGGTTGTTAGACCTCCAATGGGAAAGTCACAGATCTGAAGATGAATAAGAAGGGGAAGGAGAAAGAGAGATTCATAGGGGAAAAAGAAGGGACAAAAAATGATTTCAGACAGTATCAAACAAAAGTAAAGAGTGTTACTGCCAGTTCTCTCCCACCAAATTTGCCTCTGCCCAGTTCAGTGCTGACACAACTGCTCAGGTCTGGAATTTATTAAAATGCTACACAGCGACAACACKTCTAGAAATATTTCTGCAACCATCCTGAAATTCTTGAAGAATTCTCTTTATTGGATKCTGGTCCAATAGGACTAGAATTGGATTCTAGTTCAACAGGACTTTGGRACCGGTCCCAAAGCCTATAGATCAGATTCTCTGCATTGATTTCAACAAGTTTTCAATTATACTATAGTCATGTATTGTTGAAACAAATACTGAACTGGTTGTTGGCAAAGGCTTTAAAGCGAAGCCACTACTACTGCTACTATTTCATGAATGATAATTCATGAAATTAAAATAGTATATTGGACTCATTGACATGACAAAAATAACTTTCCAATGACTTTGCAATCAACCTGGAGATTATTGAAAGGTTTGAAGACTTAAAGTTTATCAGAACTTTGAAATCTGTGGCATCAGCACTTTCGGAAAGGGCTTGCATTTACTTCTCATCCAGTGCATTTTGTATGTGCACTTTTACAAATGCTGTTTCATGTCTTGCTCCTAGCAGTGACCTCTGTGCTGGACTTCGATATTATTTTTTTCTGAAAAGAGATCACTTTAATCAGCTTAAAAACCACTGTGAACTGAAACTGCTCTTATTTAAAAGTTTAACTTTAYTTTCATCAATTTATAATCAGAGTTCCTCTGGTATGTTTGATTCCTGACAAACAAGGATAAAAGTCTTGTGCCCCCATTGCTAATGAGATGATAAAACAGCAGGGATCAAGTTTTTAATTACTACAGGCTATGCACTGGAGAGGTACCAATGATATTTTCTATTGCATGTCTAAGTTGTAACTTCAGGCTTATGACAGTCATGCTGCGTTCCTCTGCCTTTGATGATCACTCATCTTTGTCTCCTGAGAACATACAAAAATTTCTGAGCTTGGATCCTGGGGGGGCTTGCAATTATTGCTGTAACCTGGCAGAGGTTCCTAGAGCTGCTTGGTGCAGATCCCATGTCTGAACAGAAGACGGGACATGCAACACATCGACAAACTTTCTTCTCAGTCTTCAGTTCTCAATCTAGTGGTGTGCAAGTCACTTCAGTAATTGCCTTTTTAATTAAACTTTTTTTGCCCATTAGAAGCACAATCTATTACCTCCTCATACATAAAAAATTATGGCCACAGGCACACAGCAATACACATTTTTGGCAATAGGARACTCGGGTCTTGGAAACTTGACAATACAAGCATATTTTTGGAAACAATCATCATCTCTACCCACGTTTACAAGCTTGTTGAGCAAGTTCTGTTCCTTTGAATAAAATTAATACTGATGCAAGAGATTTAAATGCATTTTCTAGTAATAAATAGTTTTATTATTAGAGAAAGCTGAACTAGATAATTTTGCCTGTTTATCCATTCTTTCTCCAGAATCACAGCTGTCAGCCACACTGAAAAATCTGCATGTTTTTAGTTGTTATTTTTATAAAGATACTGCTTTTTCTTTCTCTGCAACACCACTGTATTACATACTGAGTGCACATTTCCTCTGGCTCCAGGTGAGTTCTCTACCATAGATGAAGTACTATGAGACCAGAATAAGAACTTCACAAGACTACATAGAAAACCATCTCAGTTGCTTTGGGATTGGATCATTGCTCAGAACATTGGGAAATATGGGAAAATACAAAACAGAGGAGAAAAAAAACCTAAAAGCATATGTTCACTCAGTTTCTATAAGCTTTCCCTTGGAAGACAAGGTTTACCATCTCATGAAAGAGTTTGTGAGGTTTGGCCATAAAGCCAACAAGTCTTTCAAATGAAGAGGCTGTCCACATAGTGACCATGTACCAACCAGTCTGCTCTGAAGCAAGTACATTTTTTCCCTATTCTTCTTGTTTGGCATTGCTTCTACCCCTGGATTTCTGCAGACATAATTTCCTCTAAACTCCTACATATTCAAAGAGCACTCTATGGGAAAGGTAAATKACGAGTCTGAATTCAGGAGCAGGAGGTTTTCCTTGGATGTCAAAATAGAGAAAATGAAAAAGAWTTTTTTTTGAAGATTTTCTAGTAGCATCATTTTTTTTTTATGGGAAAAAGTACTAAAGGAAGTGTCTGCATGCAGAGATATTGAAAAAATCTGCATGAAAACAAACTTGGACTAATATATTCATTTCAGCAAGAATTGTGTGTTCTAATCTGACTTGGATTCTCCAGAGATTACATGTCAGACAAATGCTAAAGAAAATCAAGAGACCAAATGACCCACTTCTTTCTAGCTTGAGGATAAAAAACAACTGCTTTAGTAGCCTCCTCCAAACTGGCTGTAAATAATCATTTTTAAGAAAAAGAGAATGGTAACATTAGCTTCAAAAAGTACTTCACAATTTTGAAAACTTCTGTTAAATAATCATCCACGATTAATGCACTTGGCTGGAGAATTCAATTATATTTTAAAAATAAATCATGAAGGAGACTTCATACGTGTTTCCTTTTAACACTGAGGCGATAGATCAAAAATGTTAAAGCAACAATGACTGTACTAGCTAAAATCCAAGCATAGTTTAAATGTATTGATTTATTTTACAAACATAAAATATCCGAGGAGCAGACTGTTGTTTTGTAGGAGCTACCAATGGCAGTTAAAAATTTTACAGCTCCTATCAACTCAAACCAGTGCATAAACAGAATCAAGAGACTATATAAGAGAAGGGGCAAGTAAATTGACCATAAAATGTGTGCAGAAATCACCCCATTTTAATGATCTGCTCACAAAAGGAAAATGTAAAGTGTTTAAAAGATTTAGCAAAATGTGYGCGTAGACTGAATAAATCATCATGGGTATCAATTATATCTTGAAAATAGTGTGCAGTTCTTATAACATCAAGGACTGGTTTTAATTACAGTTGCAGTGTAGCTAACATTTTCTTAATTTTAATGAATGTTGTTCTATTATAGGATTAACTTGTGCTGAAGCTGAAGTAGCCAAAATAATTGTGAATTAAAYGAATTCCCAAGCCATGTGAGATGCACACAGAACAATAGATTGTGTTGCAATGTATTGGATTTTGGCCCAAATGCTGTTCTACTTCCTTACACAATGTGACAGCTCATGAGAGTACAGCAAACAAAATTTGGTCCAGAAATGTAAAAGTTAGGTATTGTAATGGGCTATAAGTGCAAAGCTGTAGTAAATTCCTGAGTATATTAGAGAAATTTGCATGAGTACATTGCATCATTATAATCCTTAATATAGATGTATAAGACCAGCTCTAGTAAGCTCCTGTGCTCAGTTATAAATCATGTTGGACTAATATACTGCATCTTTATTATGTACTATTTTAATTACATGGATTTATCAGCAAAAATTTCAACAGATAGGCAGCATATTAAGTGAAATGCCATATAAAGGTAAAAAGACCATTTGGAAGATTTCTGAATTGCAAAAAAAAAAAAAAAAAAAAAACTTGAATATTTTATGATTAAAAGAATGATAGAGTTTAATTTACTATAAATCATTTTGTGGACACTATAGTTTTTGTGCCCATCTTTCATGGGTCTAAACCAAAGGTGATCATGGTCACACACTTGCTATTTAAGTTCATTTTGGGGCAGGGGGGTATTCTTGAGCTGCTGGTCATGAATGAGGTGTAATTTAGGGCACAGGGAGGCCGCCTTTATGACCCACAAGTAATCTGTGGGAAGCAGCTGGTTTTGTGTAAACACGGGGAGTGTTACTACAGAGATCAGAAGTCATTACTCAGCCTTGGAAGTGGGCTTGAATATGGGAAGACAGGAACAGAAGGCACATTTTATTTTTGTTATGTTACAATTATACCACTATCAAATGAACGGAAGATTTCCAATACACAGTATTCTCATTTATAGAAAAGCAGGCCCAATTCCTGGGGCTGTTGCCATACCTGAGCCTCTGATTCCTTCATGCCAAGGACGGAACCATTTGCATGTGGAATCTCATTTTTCTTCAGCAAGATTCTTTCCCCYGACTACTTCATTAAAAGAGCTGTACTGGGTATCAAGAATGTTATTTTGCTTCTACAAAAGGCAAAATAGATAATAGGTTCTTTCTATGTGAGAAGGTTGCATTGCTTTTCTCCTACTGCTGGGTGGCCATAATATTTAAGTCATAAATGGGCAAATGTCAAAGCAGGGCTCCTGCCGTGCCTGGCTCCCTCTRATAATTAGGTGCTGTTTTATTGTTCTGCGGCTTTGTTGTGAGTACAGCTGTCAGCTGACATAACTGGTAATGGAAGGGCCACATTCCTCACACCCAGACAACTCCCTGCAAAATCCACGGCGTATTTACAACCGCCAGATTCGCAGTATCAGGTTCCAGACAATAGATGTGCGCAGCACAATAATAGCTGATCCTATGTTATTACGCTGTTAAATGCATGCATTTGATATTAAAATATATATATTCATGCAGAAATGAKGAGGACCAGACCTTCTCCCACACAGCTGGGAGCACTTTGGGGYGCTTTGGAAGAACCAAAGAGCTTCGTTGACCACCTGGGACTTCCCCCATCCGAGGAGCCCCGGCTGTGTAAGGCTCCTCTCCGATGCGAGATTTGCTCTGGGCTTTGAAAGAAAACGTGGTAAAAGTGTGGTAGAGGTTTGGAAAGAGCCCTCTTCCAGAGGTGTTCTTGAGGAGGAAGAAGTTACAACTTCTGGCTGCTCCAGCTAAAAGGTACCAGAAGCTCCAGTGCTGCCGGGTAATTAGTCCTTTGTGCACTTAACAAAACAAGTCGGGGATGTTATGTACAAATACTTTCCCCTAGCAGCTGTTGGACTTGTTCAAAGCTGCAGTTGAGCAACCAGTCAGGACATGTTGCGGTTTTCTTGGGGAGAAAGCTGTTACAAAGATTGCTGTTTCTTTATTCCAGAAAATCAAATTAGCTCTTCTCAATTCCACAGTCTAGCAATAGCTTCCTACAGAAAATGCATCCTCTTTTCAGGATCGAGGTAGGAAAATAGTGCTAAAGTTGCTCATGCAAAGCTAGGAGTCTTTAGGGAGAACATTTACAAAACACTGAATTCTTAACCTCTCAGTCCCTAGCCGTTATTTAAGAAAACCTTCTTTGGCACGAGTGGCAATTATTTTCAGGGGATCATCTCCCAGAGCAGTCTTGTATCACCACAAGAAATCAAGAAATGAAAGATTCCAGAGCTTTTGATAGATGATTTATTTCCCATGTTTTACTAGAAAGTGTAAGAAAACATAATCTCAGAAGAAAATCAGTCAATGGAGTATCAGTAAATATAAGGGCTATACTAGCAGTTACGGACTGACCTTGATGGAGATGTTAATTTGCATTAGCAATTATTTAAAAAAGGGGAAGTCAGAGTGAAAAAAGGTTTTCTTAAAAAACAGAACAAACGAGATGTTTTCCTGCTTTCTAAACACTTGASTAATCATTCACCCTACTTTCTGTGAGATAAGAAACTTCTAGTGGTGGCTTTTTGTGAGATACTTAATGCAGTGAGACTTTTTTTTTAAATTATTTGTGCCCAGGAGACAAATGTGTAACCATATGATTTTTCCCCCTGCTATGTTAAAAATGCATTTATATTTTTTCAAGCACACCCCGATTAAAGAGGGCACATCTGTTTTAAGTCCTTCTTTATGAAAATTACTGAGCTTCCTCTGAAAGCTTATCTTTTAATTTCAAAATTCTTTGTAGCAATAACTTAGATAATAACCAACCATATTTCTGTCTTCTTTAAGAAAAAAAAAAAAAAAAAGAGAGAGAAAGAAAGAAAGAACCATTTTGAGCTTTGAACTCCCCCTCCCTCCCCTCGTTGGGTCTCCTTTGAAAAGGCCCCCCTCATTTGCGTTTAAAATGGATGTTTCATACTGGTTGATTAGTGTTAGTATGGGATACCAGCCGCTCTGAGCCCAAGGCTCAGCTTGAGATCTGCGGATTATTCATCAACTTCCCCGGCAGGGGGGACCGTTTCTCACTTTCGCTGCACAGCAGCAAAGTGTTCAGCTTTGCTTTTTAAGATTTTTTTTCCCTCCTTTTCACATTTTTTTTTTTCCCCTTCCCTTCTTCCCCATGAAGGGGTTACTTGAGTGTACATAACACCAGATCATTTTTAATGCCGAACCTCCCTCTCCTGCACCAGCTCTCTTGGTCTGAATAGTGCATAATGGATTGGGACCTATTTACCATATGTCTGTCTGGTTACAGACATTGTTTAAGGCAAAGATCATTTAAATACATAAATTGAGACTTGGACAGGCACTTGATTTTGTAACTATATTATGGACATTTTACAGCTTTCTTTTTCCTTATCCCTAGATCTGACTATCTGACTGGTATTTTATTTMTTATATACTTCAAGAGAGAAAATCTGCATAGGACATATGTTAGACTGTGTGTATTAGCAACATTTCAATAACATTTATCATTACAGCTATCAGCATTGGGAGTACCAAGTCTAATCCAGCTCTAAACAAGTCTGTACAAAACTGTTATTATTTCATAGTAGCCATCTATCGGTAATATTTTATTTTACTCTTCTTACTAGTCTTTTCTGCTGTGAAAATACCTGAGAACTCAGGAGTTCTTACTGAAAAACAAAGGAGTTCTTACTGCAAAAAACAAATAAGCAGGGAATTTGGGGTGCCTAAAATCAAGTCCATTTTTGCATCATCTGATCTCACTAAAGAGTAGACTGCTCCAACACTCTCCTATCTCTGTCAGCCATTCTGGATATAGCAATATAATAGCAACATCAAGATTTTTTTTGACATTTCCCTATGAATATATATATTTTTTTCCTTAGTTCCTTTGTCTCCAGCTGCCTAAAGGCATATATCTTGAATGTACTCACTTTATCAGAAATATAATGGCTACAGAMAGGAGGAACTACTTTCTTTAGTCATCTAAACCTTAGGCATGAACCTAGAGGATTATTTTAGGAGAATCTATTGTTTATAGAAAGAAATCACAGCATGAGCCCATCCTAGCAATACTTAAGACAGGAAAGAACGTCCTCGATAGGCAGCACTATTCCCATGGATGGAGTCTTGGGAACTAGAGCAGATTAAGTGCCTAACTTTCAGATAGCAGAAGCTGGGTGAGATGAATGCCATGTCCAGTATATGACCTAGGATATGCTAAGTGGAAATTTGGCAAATGGCATTTGGAATTTAGGTGCCTAAAATCTCTACAAACCTTGTTCTGGGCATATGCCTGTATATTTTGAAAAGTCCTCAATGTTTTCCATTTCTTTTTCATTTTATTTCTRCTGCTACCATCCTCACAGCAGTATGTGACTACCTTTCGGTATTGTTTCATGAATTCTGTCTCTTTTGTCTTTTCCCAGAAGGAATTCATGCCATAACTACAAAAAATTAACTATATATGTATATATAGTTATATATGCACATGGACCAGTAAAACAAGCAACCAAGATGTTGACTCCTGCAGCCAGGAGATAGCTGTTTTTATTAGAGACATCAAAAGAAWTATATAAAGGAGGTGATGATGACAATGAAGCTGGTAAGTCAAAGAATGTTGCAAGAGATATTGCAAGAGATGGAAAGACATATTTTACATACTGTGCTGTATTACAAGTGATGTAGTCCAAATAAATATTCTAGAGGGAGTTCAGAGAATATAGCAGGAAAACACGTGGCTAGATGTTTTTAGGGCAATTCAGGATCATGATCATGTCAGTTGGCCCAGCTCCGTTGACTTAATTGGATTGGACAAACTGCTAGAGAAGAGGTATCAGAAGAACCCTACCTGAACCCTCAGTTGTTTTATTCAGTTGTGTCTACAGATACGGCAATACCTCAGCATCAGTGCTTACAAACAGTGGTAAAGCCATTTATGCTAGGCTTAGTTGACAAGTATTTGCCCAGCTCAATTCAAGTCAGTGACACCATATATATAAATTGAGCTTCTGCTTGATACACATAGTATAATACCAAATATACCTGATGCTACATCTATATTTGATACAACTGATTCTGAGACTTTCCATTTTGTTTAGGGTAATGTTGATTTGTCACTATTGTTAAAAGACTATAGTGCCTTCCTGTTCAGATTTCAGAAGTCAATAATGTAAAAGGAATTTAATGGGAATTTAATGTCATGATACGATTTAAAGATAGAATGAGAACATCTGCAAAGGAAAAGGCAGCAAATAGCTGAAAATGACTATCATTTAGGAATATAATTTTGGGATCTTTTGAAATTCTGTTCTTGAGCTTAGTTCTAATTTTCTGAAATGTGTTCAGGCAACTTGCATTATTTTTGTCCAGTTTCTTCCAGCATGATTAGATTGAGAGTGGCTCTTCTAGAGAAGGTCGGAGAAAGCTGGTCTTATCTACATTCAGTACAACATTGATCTGCTTCTGATTCCACTTGGGCATTGTGTGTCCAAACTGTGTCTTGATATAAATTGGAGCCAACTCAATATACTCAAACTTAGCGCTGGCTAGTCTTTCTTTGAGCTATTTCACCATTTCAGACTAAAATACAGGAAGCATAATAATAGCTTTAACCTTGAAATTTTAATTATCTTTGCAGATAAGACCAAAAAATAAGGGTCATCACTTAATTTACAATATTTAATGAATTGTAAATGTCTCATCTTTTTAGACTTTTATTTTACTAAGTGAATAAAACTTTACAGAGCCCAAAATCCATTGGACTGTGTTACTGCTTGAGTTGCTATARAAACCCTTCAGAGTATCCCTGAAGTTTTGTTTGGGGACTATTCCCCTGATGCTTATGTATTACACAGAGAAGAAGGTGTGATAGAGCAAAGCTACGTACTGATCCAGTTAACTCCTGAGAACTATATCAGACTGCCTCACATTCAGCTTCTCCATTAGGACAGTTTTACAACCTCTTTTCATTGCACGCATGAGGCAATCAATAGTATCACAGATCAGAACATCACCCGGGACAGGTTTTAAATGTGATGGAGTTACTGTATCTTCAAATTAATGTTACTGAGAGCAGGATCTTTACTATTGTGTTGATCACCAAAGCTTTTCACCACAGTAAATGAGGAAATCTCTTTAGCAGGAGCAGTTAGAACATGGTGCATCAGGCTATGGTTTGGTATTTTAAAAGTTAACCAAACCTGAATTTTATGAAGTCATTGTTTGCAAATATTTTCAGGGACAGGGAGTGAAATGGTGACAAAATGTATTTAGTGTAGGTTTAAACTTTGTTTAAAATCAAATGTGCGAGAATAGTTTAAATTCAGTGGCGGAATTAATTGTCAACGTTTTTAAAGTGCAAAGCACCATTTGTTCTTTAAAGAATGATCAGGAAAAAAAAAGAAAACAACTCGGGTATTTATTGTTTTGCTTCAATTTACATTGCTGTTATAAATATCTGTCAAGAAATGATGACAAATAAGCTGTTGTAACCCTTTGGGAGTTTATTAGGTCATTTGTGAGAGCGTTCAATAGAGTCATTTGTTGCCCTCAGGTGTTTGAGAGTCTCTTTACCCTTGGGAAAGGAATTTAACAAAGGAGTGTATTTCAAAGAAGGCACTCTGTGTTTTCCACCCTTTTTTCTGAAGTGTTTTCAAACACACTCCAAGCTAAAAATTCTCAGAAGTGAGAAAGGAGGTATATATCAGACGACCCCTGAAGCAGCTGACAATCCCAGGGAGCAGGAGATAGGGTCAGATTCTAGATGCTTGAATCCCAACTATATTTGCACCACAGGAGGCCCTGATTTATTTTTGCCCCACCCACTGGGTCCAAACTTTGAAATGCACAATAAAAAGCATTGGACTAATGCCCTTCTTGATTTTTTTTTTATTCTGCTGAAATATGAAGAGTCTTGGGGTTTTTTTGTCTGTTTCCAAAAAAACACTGGGCAAGTCCTTTGTTACACACAGATACAACATCTATCTTAATCTATATATTTTCTAATTTAAATACAGGAATAGCATTTGCAATTAGCAATTGGGATTGGCAATACTAAAATACAGTGTTAGGCAGGATCAATATAGCTATTATAGAGAATCTGTTAAACATAGGTTTAAGGGAAAATTAACTGCACTTCTAGCTACTGAGGTAGGGCCAGGGTCACATAGTTTCTCCAATGGAAAGAAGGATAAGAAGCAAACCAAAAAGAAAGTGGATCTTGTGTGTTGTGTTGTTTTGTTTTGTTCTGACTTCTCTGAAATTTCCCTATGAAATTGAGCTCACTTCCATAGCAGAGGGAATTCTGGAGAGAAGACTCCAGAAAAGGACAAAGCTGTTAGATAACTGGATGACCATAAAGAAAACAGAAATGGTGCAGATGTTTGAATCTGTTAGTTGAGTGTATTAGAATACTCAAGTAGGTGGTAAATTAATGGTGAGCTTTCAAGACGAATTTAAGCTTTCCMTTTTCTTCTCCCAGCCTGTGGGTGAACCTTATGTTGAATTTCCTGAGAAAGGAGTAGATATATTGCTCTTCTAAGGCCACCTAAAGAACTGCAACTGCAACCCTCTCAAGTGTCCCCAAAACAAACAGCAGCCTTGGCTTTATTTTCATATAGTAGAAGCCACATGAGCAATAAAATCAAATTGTTACGGAATTTTCCACTCTCCATTCCATAGCACAGTGTCAGGCAAGAGTTAAGTCTATGTTTGCAAATGGGAAGACCAGAACAAAACATTGTGAAACAGAAACTGTTCTCAAAAACATCATTCGTTCTTCTGGAAGGGGTTTTGTTTCCCTCAACAGAAGTCTGAATGTAGTGGCCATTTCTGGCTTACATTTYTGGGCACTGAGTATTGCCCGTCTGTGTGTACATAACACACAGAAATAGCATAACACTGTCTGTGTTCTCACTGTGTGCGGGCAGGCAGGGATTCGTACGTTCCCAATGCCCTGAGCAGCTGGCAATGGTGCTTCCCAGGCCATCCCAGAGAGAACTTTTATACAACTAGTCCTGCAAATACAATCACTGAGTAATTCTTTTATCTACTTCAACAATTTTATGGCTACAATAGAAACTAGAGAAGGGTTTCAAACTCTGCAGAGGTGGTTAGCAACTAAGGATGCAGTCCTTACTCCCTGCAGAGTAAGCGCCCATCATACTGCTTGAAGGCTGTGCATTGGAGAAGACTACAGCCCTGTTTTCTGCTGCTTTCTAGAATTCTTGCCTTGCTGGACTCAAGACTGCAAGAGGGAACTGTCATCCATTCATCATTAGACTCCATCCTCAAACCTTCTCTCAAGTGAAAGCCATTTAGCTCTCATCTTCAAATAATCTTCAATCTTGTCCATCTCCTTTGGTTGGACAAGTCATGGAGGTGAGCTCATGGGGTGAGCTGATGCTTATGTCTCTTCTTGTGAGTCTCTTCAGATAACTAAGACTGAATGAAGAGCTAAAATACCACCAAAAGATTCTTGTTGTCACAGGGAGGGTGCAACACAAGATGACAAAAATGGCATCCAGTCTTGGCAACTGARTACAGGAGGAAAAGATAAGAAACTTTTGTTACAGTCTTTGAAGCAACCTAGCAAAACTTCTGAAAACTATGAATCCTTGAACAAAGTCTACAAATGCTGTCTGGAATCTTAAAACACCCATCTTTATAGAATCACGTGGAATTCAATGAGGTTCAATACCTCGTGAATGTTTTGATGTCATTGTAATGCTGAAATCACAAGCAACTTAACTAAATCCTGTTGCCTTTATTGGGAGCCTGTGAYAGCTATACTGAAACTGTGAAAGGAGACATCTGGTTTTGATTACGTGGACTTCAGATAATACTTTTGCCTATGTTTCCCATTTGTGCAAATGCTATACACACTACATCTAAATGCAGAATGTATCCAAGAAACCCCAAATTTCAAGACCAACAGTTAATTGTAAGAATCACATTTTCCCTGAATTGTTTGCCTCACTGGAAAAATAGGACATGACTAACTATTGCTTCTTGTGGAAAGAAAGTCCACATTTGTGTGCAACATCTTTTGAAAAAAAAAAGGTTAGGGAGCACCAAATGTTGATATATTTTCCATGTAAATAGAATAAAAACTGTCATTTTAATGTAATAAAATGTTCAGGATAAATAATCTGTGGTTTGATTGATGCAGCTGCGCAGGTGTAGAGGACGTGTAGAAACCTGTTTGATGCTTCGTTTTGCTCCTCCATTCCTTTCAACCCTTCAGACCAGACTCTGTTCGCAGGGAGCCGGGAGCAACGTGCTTTTTCTAATGCCTTACTAATACACTGAGGAATTTATTTTGCACTTTGGATATCACTTGTGCGTGTGTGTTCTTGGCTTCTCAGATGAGAGCAGATTTGCCAGATAATCTAGAAAACGACCCATCTTTCAGAAGATATTATTGAAATTGTTGTAATGAGCTTGTTAATTCACTAGCTTGCAGATTGTGACTCTAGACCTGATTATTTTAGTAAAATGTTGTGCTCAAAGGAATAACAACATGACTCACTGTCCCTGTATCAGGGACATCAATACACAAATTCAGTGCTGTGGTCATACGTCAATGCTGAGCTGCAAGGCCACTCATTCTCATGYACGGTGCCGACACAGATTTCAAAGAAAACATTTCAAAAATGATTTTGCTACTTAAGAAAACATACTTCAGCAATTACCATTTCCTTTACCATGAAACCAAATTCACTGTACATTACAGCTTTAAAGCTGAGATCTAAGGTTCAGATCAACTCTTTAATCCTGACTGTGGCTTCGGGTACTTCCTGATATTTATGAGAAATGCTCCAGGCCTGCAGCTGGGCTTTGAACAAAAAAAAAATAATGAACTTTGTTGACTGTGAACAAAGTTCTACACTATTTTAAAGAAAGTTAAGCTGTGACTTTTTTTTTTTAATCCAACAGTAAATCATGTAACCTAAATTCTCTGCATAATTCAGGGATGTTCATAGCAATAAGAAGACAATTAGATCAAACTACCTTGCCAAATGAGCTGATATCTATCTATATAATCTTGAGAATTCTTGTTAGTGTGCCTCCTGAATCTGTCCCGTTCCTTTTTAGACTAATTTACTATATAATGCCAGAAACAAAAGTCTGTTTCCTTGTGTATGCCATACACTAATTCTCCACCTCTTCTTTTTACATAAAAATGTAGATAAGAAAGGGTAGGAGTGAATCCTATTAATTTCATAACGATTTATATAATATGCTTTACAAAACTAATTGTGGTATTAATTTCTAGAAGCCTTGTTCCTGTCTCTGTTTAATTTGACTCTACTTAATGTGACTATTTATTATCAACTTATGTCTAATCACTCTTCTTGGTCACTTCATTCAGGATTTGGATACAAATTCGAYGTCAGCTAGGACAGATATGAAATTGGAATTGAACAGAAAATAGAGCAGTCAATACAGAATGGCAATCGTAGGAAGGATTTATAAGGAAGAGGCCATTTTCTTTTTGGGAAAGAGGGCTCAAGGTGCTGCCTGGCAAGACAAGGCCTTCTTGGACTGACGAGTGGTGTTAACTGTGCTGACTAGTTACCCTGGTAAAGACAGCGCATGAAGAAGAGAAGCACTTTGCTCCTGTTGTAGCAAAACATATTGTTGTCAAGGGGAACAAGAGACAGGCCTAGGAAGAGCCCAAGATTAGAGTGACGTTTTATAAGAAAAGCTACAAAGAATAAAGGGTTCAGACAAAACAAGTAAGGTCATGAATGAGAAACAGAAATTAGGGATGAAAGAAGAGACTAGAAAGCAGTAGCGGAAATCCAGAATTGAAAAATACACTTTTCCTCCACTTGCATGTATTGTATTTGCAATACATGCAAGAAATTGCATGTATTGTATTTGTTATGCAGTTGGGTATTACCTCTTCAGTAGCATATTTTTTCCTGTAACATGCCTTTTGCTTTGTTTGGGTACATAAATAATAGTTTCCCTGCCTCCCAAGCTCCACCCTTGGTAGTAAGTAAACCAGGTGCTACTGAGTAAGCAGATCTTTGCCTCTATCCCAAGTATAATTATAGTAAATTAAATATGACCTTAAAAACTCTCATTGTGAAAAAGCAAAATTGTTAACTCGTGAGATATTATTTCAGATCTTGCCTCTCTTACTTTAGAAATAACATTTAACAACCTAAAAACACTGTCATCCAGACTCAAGAGTACATGTTATCTAGAACAGAAACCTGAATTGACAAGTTTAATTTTTTTTTTTTGAGCAATTTGTATTTGTTTTTTTTTTCCAATGTTCAATGAAGTTCAGGACCAACATTCCGGGCTCCTGAAAATTTAGCCCCAAGTATGATGACTGCATCATCTGTTCTGTTGCTAACTGTTCTTGCATTTTTATGCTTCATCATAGATAACAATACTCTTTATTCTTGGTATCTGGAAGTATTCTCTTTTCTGGGGCTAGAACCAAGCTATCAAGACAGCTACCAACACTGGGACTTCAAAACTACTCGGTGTTACAAGAACGTGAGAGCAGGACTTGCATTAATATACCTTTTATTAACTGTATTCAAAATATACTGCTGAGAGTTTGCAACACTCTTATTAAAGAGGATACTAAAGCTACTGAAGGGAACATTTTCTTCAGTCTGTGCATTCACACCACATATTTATTTACCATTCAGAATCCCAGAGTGCTGCTAACTACATAAGTTAACAGCTGTCTGCTAGTGCAGTTCCTGGCTCCCACCTCCTCAGGCATCTTTTTCCTGTTTATACTTGTACATCAAATGGGCCTTTGGAAAATTCCCCGATTTTCTTTTGTTCTGTTTTCTTTGTTCTGTTTCCATGCAGTCTTTTCCCCTTTGGAGATGACATGTATGGGAAATGGCTTATTGTAGCAACAGGAGATAGAAGGCAAAAGCAATTGCATCACGGGTAAAGGAGACATCAAAGCAAAGCGTGAGCCAAGGAGATCTGAAAGAGATTACTTTGTATGTGATATTTCAATGGGTTCAAGTCCAGCATTGGCAGATTTAGGCAAAACAAAACAAAAACCACGCAAACAGCTACCATTTTCAAAAAGTGCATGGGGCACCTGTTGAAATTGGTGCGCTGCCACTTACACATTTCTTGTGACTGAAAATTCTGTAAGCTCAACTATGGAGCCCCATGTGCAACTATAAATCAAAAAAAAAAAAAAAAAGTCTGAAAGGCTGAGAAAGCCAAATTGGAACCCATCTTTCATTAGGTATTAATTAACTGTCTTCCAACCCACGAATAAAAATTAGGGTGCTTGTTGCTGATGTTTATTTTCACTTTATGAGGAGATGCTGTAGGTAGCCAGCCTGACTAGGTACTTTTAACAGCTCACATCTAAAATTAAAATCTGCAGAGCAATGGAAGGAATCTGCCAAGTCATTGAGCATGGCAGATATTCTAAATGAATAAACAAACATTTTTTTTCCCCACACATTTTAGGGTTTTTTTTCTGATTTACATAAAATAAATAACTGCATCTTCACATTTTATCTTTAATACTACTAACAAAATTTGCATACTGTGCAGATTCTGCAGCTTTAACCCTCTGACCTGCCAGAGAGTCCTGCAGGGTGCCAAGTAATAAAAGTTCCCACTGTCGGTAAAAAGCCCACGGCAAGAAGTAATCAGGGCTCTTAAAAGCAGAGAGTGTGCCTCATCTAAGTGTATGTGTTGAATTTGTTAAATATTTATCCAGTTTTATATTTGAGTAATAAAAATAACATGCTGAAAAGTGCTTCAGCTTTAAGCAGCAATATCAACACTTAACTTTTMATATTTTTAAGGATTTTATTCTGTAGGAAAGAATTTGGTTTCCTGTATGGGCTAGAGACAACCAGAAGCACACGAAGACTGAATCTGGAGACAAACTGACAACTTAAATCAAACAAATGAGGATATTTGGACGATTTAAGCATGAATGTTAGCACCCCTTTCTACCTGGGGTAAGACAGAACAAAGAAAAGGSACATTTTGCCCCGTTCCCCGCAGTTGGCTGGCCTAGTAGGATCAAGTGGGTCTTTTATAAAGTTAGACTTTAACTACACAGGGTTATCGCCTGCCCCTTAAAGTCAGTGTCTCCAGATGCATTAGGTATCTAATCTTTAAGCTTAAGTAGCGATGTGCACTTCAGCGTCTGTGGTGTCTAGACATTCCTCATTGCTAGACAAGCACAGAAAAGCCACCGTATAGAGTTAAATTGCAGAGCTAAGCAGTGAGGCTGCTTCCCATGAGCTCAGAGAGTTTGGTTGCAAAGGAGATAGAGATAAAAGGAGATAAAACAGAAGCTGCAATTCTCTATAAAATAGCATAGTGTTTCAATGACACTTAAAACTTAAGATTTTTTTTTCTCCTAGCTGATTGTGGAAGAGTTTGTCCCTATATAGGGATAATTGCTTATGCGTTTTGCTTAATTTGTTGACACTTAATAAGTTATGTCCTGTCAATTATGTCCCTTTCTATCTCTTCATGTCCATACTGCATATGTATTCTTTCTAAAAAGCCAAATTTAACCAGCATTCTAGCTAGCCTCACTGACAAACGCAGCCTGTCCCAGGCATACTGTGTTTTATTCCTTGTTTCATTGCTCCACCTCCTGGCTGAATTACACAATATTTTTTTTTTTTTTTTTTTTTTTTTTTTTCCAACCAAGAGCTGAGGTGTGCTGCCTTTTAAAATAGAAAATTCTCCTGTGGCAAATGTCACATTAGTCTCTTCTCAGGGCCTCTCCACATCACGCTTTCCATTGATGTTACTGGGACAGACGCAAATAAGGCAACTTCTGTGAGACTAAAACACTCAAGTCTTTTTTAAAAAAAAAAAATTTTTTTTTTTTCCTAAATAAGTTCTTTTCAGAACTATTTCTGGCGAGCTCATGGCGGGTACAAACGCCACCTCACGAGTGTGGRCAGAGCACACGACACCACAGCAAAAAACCTAGGCATCCATGAGGCGCCCGACTCGCCTCAGGGGCCGGACGGGGAGAGRAGCGCCGCTAATCGGGTCCTCCCCACCTCCAGAACGACACGTCGTTGTTGTTTAATAAAACACCCGGCGCCGGCTTTATTAACCGCCTGAGGAAGCAAGCGGGGCAGGCGCGGCGGCGCCCTGCCCTCCGTGACAGGCGGGAAAATCTGGAGCCGCCATTTCCCTCCCTCCCCGCCGCCTTCCCCTCAGCGCCTCCGAGAACTTTCGGCTCCGCCCGCCGCGCCTCGAACTCGGCGTCGCGCCGCAGCCAATCAGAGCGGACCGCGTGTTCCTCCGCTCGCGCCATTGGTCGGCCGCGCGGTCGGCGCGAGGGGCTGCGCGCCCGCGAGGGCCATTTGCGCGTGCGCGTGCGCGGCGCGAGGTTTCGCGGGCTTTCGCGGGCTTTCGCGGCGCGGCCTTGGCTGCCCTGGAGAAGCGTCCCGAGAGCCCGGCCGGGGGAAGTGGGACGGCTGCAGAGGCAGCTCTTGGCGTCCAGTGGGAGCAGGCTGCGTGGCGTCGTTTGGAGRGTGTGTTGTGCTGTATGGGAGCCCTGTGCGGTTCTGCAGCTTGCTGAGGTACCGTGGGGTGAGCATCCATGCTGGGGCCGTGCAGAGCAGCAGGGGAGCGATGTCTTCCAGCAACAGGGCCCCAGAGGCTGCTGGAGGGGTCACCTTGCATGGGGAAGGCGGTTGGGTTGTAGGGAGCCACACTGAAATAACCAGGCCTCACTGAAATGAAAACTGCCCCTCAGGTAATGAGTCATGCTGGGTTAAGGCTTCAGTGAGCCCTGAGCACCAGCACGCCCCAGTTTGCCCTTGGGTAAGGTTATTGCTTTAGGTATCCCTGGGAAGATTTTATGAAAACTTACGTACCTTAAGTTGGGTAGGAAATYGTTTCACCCTCCCCATCCATAGTATAATTAAGACAAATGTAATAGTGTTGCTTATAATATTTACAGGAGTGAGACAGTGGGAGAAGCAGCCCAAACACTAATTCAGTTGGTGGTTTGCCTTAGAAGAGAAAATGACAGGAAGAGCCAGAGCCAGAGCCAGAGGAAGACCCCGAGGACAGGAGGCTGCCCCTCCTTCTGTAGGAGCTGTATCTGTAAGTGGATTCTCTTTTTAATTAGCTTCATTAAGGTTTGAAATGGCAAGCTCAGCCACTTTCTATTAATGTTGCATGTAAATATGTAGTATCAGGTATGTCGTTGCATTAGATCTTTTGATTAAATATATTTTGTGTGATTACAGACAAGGGCTTTATTGTAATACAGTTGTCCCGATAGAGCCATCCAGAATAAAGGAAGGGGCAGAATGAAGGAAAGGATTTAAATCCTTACTGATTGCAGAGGAAGGTGGAAACAGCCAAACATATAAAGCAGAATTGTTTTATAGTATTTGGCTTTTGTACTGAACTGTCACAGAAGTATCATAATTTCTAAGCCAGAATAATCTCTTCCTAATCCTTGCMTGRTTGGGAGTACAGTCTGCCCACCAAMAGCATGGGTTATCTTGGGATAGCTGGTGTCGGTGTCTGGCAGTTGGATTAGAGAAGCCAGACTGGTGACCCTGAAGCTGCCTGCCAGAGCAAGGGTAGAGGATAGGAGCAGAACTCGTCTTTTCAGAACTATTTTGAGTGCCACAAAKAGTGCAAGGCTTGTGGTAATAGCTGTTACTTTGGCTGTACTGTACCCTAATAATTTTAACAGGTACTTCATGGGATTGTGCACAGTAAATTTCTGCGGTAAGGCTTATGGGTATCTTGACAGACTGTCCAGAGGGTATGCTGTCGATGTGCTATGAGTTAAAACTAGGTGAAGAGCAGAGGAAAGCAGAGAAGCTTGTGTAGTTACTTAGCTGTGTTGAATGTCAGAACCTGCATAGGGAATCACAGGATATGTTCCTTCTCATCTAGTAGAGCAGATTCAGGACATATTGCTGGCAGGTTATGACACTGGCTCCAGTGATTTGTTGTAGGACAGGACAAGGCCAGGCTGGCTCTGTAGCTCGGGTTTCGGAATCATCCTGGATATTGGCCTGTTGCTTGTTTCCACTTAAAGAAGATTTAGTTCCTCAGCAGGAGGGACTAACCACACTCCTGTGGCAGGCTGCCATTTTGCGGTTACTTATAAAGCAAAACTGTGAAGTGTAGGATTGCTCTTGGCTGCAGGTTGTGTGGTAGTCACTGAGTGGAATAAATCTGTTTTTTCCCCTTTCATCTTCCATTGGAAGCTTGCTTTTTTTTTTGGGGGGGGGGGGAGGCAAGGGGAATCTCCAAATGGTTCAGTATATTCCTAAGTATTCTTTGCGATGTGACAGTTTTAATACTTTTAAGTTCACTGGACACTACAGTTACAAGATCTGTTTTTTATGTGTGAGTGTGTGTGTGTGTATATATGTATTTTATATATATCTATAAGTCTTTTGTTTGAAGTGTCAGAGGATATGTTAATTTTAAATTTGAAGACTGTATAGGGCTCGGAAGACTACATTTATTACCGGTTAAATGATTAATCAGACTAAGGATTAAAAAAATTGTAAAAGCCTGTCATTTTGGAGTTTGACATGCAGAGGAGTCATTCTGATTTTTGTAGTTGATAATACTAGTTATGAAGCTGAGGATAACTTTAATATTGCTAAGTGATGTACAGATTTTTCCTGTTCCTGGAGGTGGGGTATTCTGGGACTGGTTAGTGGCTTTGTTTTGCATCACTCTCGGTGGGATGTTATTTCTTCACTTGTAGTAGGAAAAGTTGTTCCCAACTGTTGCAGGCTTTGCAGGGTCAGCAGCCTTTGCCAAGCCAGCAGTCCRGCCATGTGCAGCCTCAGCAGCCCTGTCTCCCGCCACTCCTGTCAGCAGGAGAGCTTGCTGGCCGCGGGCGACAGAGAGGACCTCCAGGAGCTTCGAGACCAGAAGGTGAGAAGGGGGAAAATGAAGTTTATTGMCCACAAGAACATGGGTTTGGACAGAACGCGGTTAATATATTCTGTATAATATATTATATGTCTATTTTTTTTTTCTTCTTCAAATTGAGATTCTTGACTAAGATTTGGAAAGTACATGTATTTTTGTGTTCATGGTATTGCTCCTCTAATGTGCTGTATAAATGAATTCRGATTTTGAAAACTGTCTTAAATGTGCTGAGCTTAAACAGAACATCATTTCCTCTATCAAAATAGTTTAAAAATAAATAGCAGTTGACATAGTCAATTACACAGCGATGAACTTCGTTTGGATGGTACTGAATTGGAATCTGTAAGTRCAGCTTTCACTACCTTTTTCACATCACAGTGCCTTTAAGCAATTCAGTGAGTTCACTGAAGCTGCTATGAAGGATGTGTCGTCTCTGACCAAAAGTATTATTGACTCAGATGTTATATACTTAAGATTGTTTTTTCAGGTGGCTAACCAGCTATTTTGCCTAATCATTAACTGTCTGTAATTCTTAAGAAGCTAATACATATTATGTGAGTGCTATGTTTTGATGTGTTTGCTATATAACAAAAGCTGGAATTTAACTGTTTGTAGTTTCTCTTAATTTTGAAAGCAAGATCCATGTAAAATTAAAACTATGTTTAATTCAAATTTGTATCTAAATCTCCTTTGTCATTCTTGACCTTCCCCAATTTCCAAATTTCAGAATTTCAGATTTCAGCAGGCTTTCAAGAAATGTCTTTAGGAGATAGAGGTGGACGTCGTCGAGACTTTCACGACCTTGGTGTTAATACTCGCCAAGCTATAGAACATGTTCGAGAATCAAAAACAGGTATGTTAATATTATATACAGTTTTAAAAGCAAACCAAAAATGTTCTGTTTTATTTCTGCTATAGCTTTTATTTGAAAATCAGAATGGACTGTATTGGTATTACAATATCACTTAGAGAGTGAACTAAACACTTCTTCATTGTGTTTAAAAAAGAAAAGAAGTTCCTTCTTATATTTGAAGAGAAACATTTTGGTGGCGTCTTATGCTGAAGTATTTCAGGCAAATTGAGTAGTGCTTTAAATTCTAAGTGGTTAGATAGAAACAATGCTTTGGTTTTCCTGATGTGCACTTGTCCAAGCAAGACCTATCTTCAAGTTAAAAACTTAGTGAAATTGCTACTCTAGGCTTGTATGGTTTCTTATTATTTTTCCCTTGAGGACAGTATTTTTTGCCTTGACAACTTTAAATTTAAAGGCTTCTGAACTAACCCTTGGTGAGATTTTGAATCTTGCTGAAGCTTCAGAGCAATATGACAATCAGTTTCTTTCTCTCTATGCCACAAGTGAAGCAAACTGTCAAATGTTTAGCTTTGTTTCTCTARCATGCAATCCTGGCAAGCCAGAATTATTTGGATTCTGAAGATTTGCTTCTACAAGTTTCTATTCTGTGCATATGATTCACGTAAAGAAAGTATTTTTTCCGCACCTTCTGCTCACTGTTACCTTCTGACAGAAATTTATTGTAGTTGGTTTTACTCCTTTGAAAGACAGGCTACTCATCTAAATGAGTAGTTTTCCTGCAAGAAATAATGTCTAATCTTTGGATTGATGACATTAAACTTGCCCAAATTCGCTTAAAATACTATAAAGCGATGGAGGAAAAAATGCTATGACTATTAACRCATTTGTCTCTCATTTTAGGTTCCTCTGGTGCTATGATAAGGTTAAGTACAAATTATTTTCGCTTGACGTCTCGACCCCAGTGGGCTTTATATCAGTATCATGTCGACTATAACCCTCAAATGGAAGCACGCCGTCTCCGATCAGCTTTGCTCTTTCAGCATGAAGAGCTAATTGGAAGGACACATGCATTTGATGGGACAATATTGTTCTTGCCAA
Organism: Nothoprocta perdicaria; assembly: GCF_003342845.1. Classification (NCBI taxonomy): domain Eukaryota; kingdom Metazoa; phylum Chordata; class Aves; order Tinamiformes; family Tinamidae; genus Nothoprocta; species Nothoprocta perdicaria. Next base: position 5,950,678 of record NW_020455204.1, on the reverse strand, counting down.
AAAAAYTAGGCAACAAGGTGTGGTATGAGAATACTGTATTCTTTCTATATTGACTTGCATTTTATCATGCATTTTCTTGCAACCTTGGTCTTTTCATACGTTGTGTACTCTAACATCCAACGTAATTGAAAGGCTGGACCGCTTTGTCTTGCACCCATACTAATTTTTTTTTGTTCCAAGCTGTCTGCTTGTAGAAGATACTTTGGAATGGCCTCAGTTCTGTTTAATTAGTCAAGCTCATCTGAGTGARCCGAGCATTCTAAAGCATTGTGGTTCACATTCATAGACCAAACAGGAATTTTACTTCCTACTAAGTCTTGAAATTACCTTGAGTCTTAATGTGCAGATACTGTTCAGTTTTGAAGTAAATGCAAAGCAAATTCCAGCCCTGTTTGCCTGCAGTTTTATTAACTGACCTTTGCTCTCTCAGGTTACTGAAGTGTTCAGTAGGACCCGTAATGGAGAAGATGTTAAGTTAACAATCACCTTAACTAATGAGCTGCCACCTACTTCACCTACATGCCTGCAGTTCTACAACATAATTTTCAGAAGGTTTACTTTCCAACTTATGTCTCTTGTTTGAAAATATTTGACTCAAATGTTCCCTTTATAAAGGATGATCTACAAATCTTACCCTCAACTACTTAGATGTTATTGACTTTGCAAGTGTCTGTAGTCTTTCTACATTTTATTTAATCAGAAGTTTATTTAGKGACTTCGTTTCATATATTGAGATGAACCAAAAATAAAATTCTACAGAGGATGTTCTGTGAAAGGATGGGGCTGAGTGAGGTTTGGCAGAATAATAACGACATAATTATTTCAACTTCTAGACTTTTGAAGATAATGAATTTGCAGCAAATTGGACGTAATTATTACAACCCCAGTGACCCAATCAGCATCCCTAATCACAGGTTTGGAATAAAAGGTTTCTGGGTTTAATGGGAGAGGGGAGAGAGAGGGAGGAGGAGATTAAACATTGATATCAATTTGGTGGTTTGTCTTCTAATAAAATTGTAGACATAAAAAGTCAGGCTGCTTCTGCTTAGCCCTAGGCCTGTTGTACCTGTTAGTAAGCTCCAGTGTGACTGGGCCAGCTCATATAGTTGTAATGCACACTCTACCATTGGATTTGCCTATGTAATCTGGTGGAAGTAGTTTTGTAGAATGTAGATAAAAGGCCTTTGCCTATCCCATGCTTTTTATTTAAGATATTTGAAAAAATTATGAAATTTCTTGGATTTTGCAGAATCCTCTGCTCTTACATAGCTCTATCTAAGTGGTAGTTTGTGTCACTTGCATTGCCACGTCATTAATTTACTCTTTTATCTTAAGGGAATTAAAGATACTTGCAGTAGAAATGTTTTTTTGGGGGCCTTTTGGGATCTTGCTTATATTTATAATGGTTTCTTTGTATCTTGACTGCCGTTGAGTGTCTGAGGAGGTAAACTGAAAAAAATAAGGAGAGAAAATACAGATAATTTAGCGCTTGCTAAGGTTCTGTATGTTTTCTTTTGACAGGCTGATGGTTTGGCCGGGCTTCACTACTTCTATTCTACAGTATGAAAAAAGCATTATGTTATGTACAGATGTGAGCCATAAAGTTCTTCGCAGTGAAACAGTGTTGGATTTCATGTACAATCTGTATAATCAAGTTGAAGAACAAAGATTTAGAGATATCTGTACTAAAGAACTGATAGGTCTAATTGTTCTTACCAAGTAAGATGTTTCAACTTGTTTTTTCCCTAATGTTTATTTCACATCAGTTGGTGTAGACTGTTGTAACAGAGTACATGGCACAGTTGGATATGATAGTGGCGTTTACCAGAAATAATTGAGAGCCAGAAAAATGTGTCTTAGTGTAGTATTCTGACTTGGCTAATGCTTCTTGATGCTTGTATCGGACTAAGAGATGTATTCATTGTGGTTATTCGCTTGAAAAGCTGTTTTCTCCGGCTTTTGCATCTTACAGTCTCATTTTGCTTGACAATGTATCCTAGCAAACAAAACCTTAAAATGTGACTAAACATGCTATATATGAGCCAGTTATGCTTCATTTAGCGGAGGTGAGTGTGAAAACAAGTGGGCATCATTGCTTAATTTGCTTTAATTCTGGTTCTTGTTAGACTGATTAGTATATTTTCCCATGTGTCTAAAACCCTCCTACTTGAAATGGCTGCTTAAATAGTGGCTGCACCTGTTCCTTAACTGATGATAAACATTAAAAAAAAAAACAAAAAAAAAACACCCCACAACTTGGCAATGATATTAGTACCATTGCTTGATACACACTTGGGGGATGTACCATCTTTGAGAACCAACTCTGAATTTCTGACAGAGAAAGAAATTCTGGAAGATTTGGCGTTACAGCTCATATCTACATGTTGCATAGTGTTTCTTAAAACATTCATTGAAATCTTAGTAACATACATTTTCCTTCTTCTCTTTTAGATATTAATGACTTAATTTAGCAGTCTATGAGTATAGTTGGTATTATGTAAGATAAGAGTCTTGTCTTTTTGCAGGTACAATAATAAAACATACAGAGTTGATGACATTGACTGGGATGCCAATCCAAAGTGTACCTTCAGAAAAGCAGATGGCTCTGAAATCAGCTACATAGACTACTATAAAATGGTATGGAGCCTGTGCGTTCTGCTTAAACTTGAAACTTCAGAAACATCAGTAGAGGACTAGATTGGATGTTGGATTAGTAATTAATAGTCATCTCTAAGAAACTTATCTTTAATAGAGATTACAGAGTCTGAAAGAAGTAACTACCCTAAATGCCACGCATTTCACCTTTCTTACTGCAAAGTGCTCAGATTCCACTTACGATAGACTGGACTGTCCCTTTTTGTCTGACTATTACAGTTTGATTGCTGGAGATAGAATATGTGGACAGTCATGTTAAGAGAACCTGTTGTTTGATAGTTGTAGTTGTTTCCAATATTATTTATATATAGCTTTCATAGCTTAAGTAGGGCAGAAGTTGCCCATCCCCAGCCCTTCTAACTGCCTTCCAAAAGAAAATATATTCTTTATTGATTTAATAAGACTTAATTCCAGTGCAGGATGGGGTTTATACAGGATAATTTAGTCAGAAAACATACTTTTGCTAGTAATAATGCTCACTTGAGTAACTAATGATTTTTTCTTTTTTTTGCTGAAAAATTAACATGTATTTCTAATACAGCAATATAATCAAGACATTACTGACTTGAACCAGCCTGTCTTGGTCAGTCAGCCCAGGAGGAAGAGAGGAAGCCTGATGCCAGGACCTGCTGTACTAATTCCAGAGCTATGCTATCTAACAGGTACAGAGTTTCTAAGAATTTGGCAAACTGTGGCTACTAMCAGAACTGGTAGTTCTACTTAATCTGTCAAAAGGTTGCTGTAAAAGTGTTTGATTGTGTAAGTGTGAGTTTGGACACAAGTTTTGAAAGAAAAAGCTTAGATATTTAAGTGAGGCTGTAAAGTTGTCGAATATTTGATATTACATAGCCTTTACATCTGGTGTGGAACACTGGCCCACTGCTAACTTGTGGACTCTGGTGATAGAACTTTTGTTGAAAAGAGAACTTTACTGTATGGAAAATAGAGTATGGAAAGTAGAAAAACTAAGAAATTAATTTTCYTTAATATACAGGGTTAACTGAGAAGATGCGTAATGATTTTAATATGATGAAAGACTTATCTGTTCATACACGACTGACACCTGAGCAAAGGCAACGTGAAGTTGGAAGACTTATTGACTACATCCAAAAGTATGATACCTTGATATTCTGTGCATCTTTAGCATGAAAGATTCGTATGAGAAATTCATATTGYAACAAAGCTTTTGAAAACATATTAACCTTTAAAATATATATATAAAATGCATCTCAGTCAGACACAATTATTATGTTTTAATATAAATCTTTTTTTAAATAGAGATGACAGTGTTCAAAGAGAGCTTCGAGACTGGGGTTTAAGCTTCGATTCTAACTTACTATCCTTTACGGGAAGAGTTGTTCAAGCAGAGAAGATTCATCAAGCAGGAAGAGTGGTAAATAAACAACTTAAAATCTCTTAGGCCATTCACCACTAAAACAGATTGTTAAAGGATGAAGTACTAGATAATTTTTTTAAACAAGAGTTTTGCATGAAGTCATAAACAAGTCATTCAAGTCATTTATTGTTCAAACAGGACACTTCTGAGTTTCTCAAACTGTAGTTTAAAAAATGTTGCAAGATCTTCCTAACTTGAATTACTGCAATGTCTTTTCAGAACAGTCCTTTCTGTCTGTAGAAAGTGGCTTAAGATATATAAGCTAGGGGAATTTAATTTTTACTAGCAAAATTTTCAGTTATTTGAAACCTAAAGCTTTCAGATGAAAAGCTGTTGATTTGATTTGGGTGGACTGTGTTCATGCAAAATCTACTCACTCAAAGCTAAGTTCCATCTTCAGCACGAGTAGCTGAAAGAGTAAATTGTTTGCCAGGATAGCACTACAAATCTGCCCTATAGAAGCCTCTGCTGTAATACTGTGTCTATCACAAATCTACATCTATCACWAATTAATTTCTAACTACACTGTGTCATGATTATATGTTGATTTTCTTTATTATCTCTCCCCTCACCCTAATGTTCTTTTACAGTTTGACTACAATCCTCATTTTGCTGACTGGTCAAAGGAAACCAGGGGAGCTCCCTTGATCAATGCAAAGCCTCTGGACAATTGGTTATTAATATACACACGGCGCAACTATGATGTTGCTAATGCATTACTTCAAAATCTGTTTAAAGTCACACCGTCCATGGGAATCAGAATGAACAAGGCAGTCATGTAGGTTTTTGAGAAACCTGCTGGGATTTTTAGCAACTATAAATATAACAGTAATGATGATACAGAGCTCTCAAACTTGCTTAGGTTTTATCAGTTATATCTGCCAGTTATTATTTTTTTTAAGTATTCATAATTTTTTTTTCCTCTTCCTTTTCAGGATTGAAGTAGATGATAGAACAGAAGCTTATTTAAGGGTTTTACAACAAAATATTACTTCTGACACAAACATAGTATGTATTTGAATCCCTAATTTCAAAGTATGTTAATCTCTACAATTTGTATCTTATTAACACTAGTAGATACATTCTCAGAAATAAAACTTCTGAGAATGTTTCTGAATGTCTGTTCTTCCTTACTTGCTTACTTGTTCTCACACTCTGCTCAAATCTGAGACCACCCAGAACATTCCTCTGGAAAAGGACCTTTGTAATTAGTCCTAACATATAGACATGAGAACATTCCAAAAATCCTTTTATTGAGAACTCTTGAATTTTGTCATGGTATGGAAAATATTCTCAAAAGCACTACAGCTGTAATGTAAATCTGAGACTACCTTTTTTCTTTTTTTTTTTTTTTTTTCCCCTATTCAAGGTAGTTTGTCTCTTGTCCAGTTCCCGAAAAGATAAGTATGATGCTATCAAGAAATACTTGTGCACAGATTGTCCCATTCCAAGTCAGTGTGTGACTGCTCGCACTTTAAGCAAACCTCAGAGTATTATGGCCATAGCAACAAAAATTGCCTTACAAATGAATTGTAAGATGGGTGGAGAACTTTGGAGTGTTGAGATCCCAGTAAGTAATTTTTTTATGCTACCTTTATATACTGAAAAGTAAGAAATTTGGGGGGAGGGAATATAACCTACTATTCTTTTCCCATAGTTTGGTGGAGTATTCTCTTTTTACACCTTATATATATGAGAAGTGCAGTTAAATGCGAGAAAAGATTGCAGAATTCTGAAAACTCAGTGCTCATAACTTCAGTGTTTAAACAGTAGAGTTTATATCATGATTCTTTACACTGTAGGGTGGAGGTGGCAGGTGCTTTTCACATGTCTGCACCCACTAATACATGTTCTGTGTTGATCTCCTTTTCAGCTGAAACAGCTAATGGTTGTGGGAATTGATTGTTACCATGACACGGTATCTGGGAAGCGCTCCATTGCAGGGTTTGTTGCTAACCTGAACCAAGGAATGACTCGGTAAGAACTTCTTTAATAAGAACTGCATGTTAAAATAATAACAGACCATACGTAGGAATTCTTTGTTGTACTCTGTCCCTTACAGGCTATGAGAGGCAAATGATGGGCAAGACCTGGGGTAAACAGCAATAGGGTGACAGATTTGTCTTGGACTTGTTTGAAAACCTGAAGAGTTTAATATGATGCTAAGGCTGCCACAGTGGCTTTGTGGGGCCAGTGTTCCCCYATAGTGTACTAAATCTTACTTGGCTGCCTTGGTAGCCCTAAAGATAAGTGGTTATAGCCATTTTCAAAACAACTCTTGCTGTTGCAATACATCTAGGAAGTACTTTGAAAGTCAYGTCTCATTTTTGTTTTCACAGGTGGTTCTCACGCTGTGTTCTTCAGGATCGTGGGCAAGAACTTGTGGATGGGCTCAAAGCCTGCTTGCAAAGTAAGGGATGGCTTCCTCTTCTTGCTGAATCATTTTCAGGGAAAGATAGCTTCATTTTCCTTTGCTGCCTTAAAGGGAAAGATCAGCAACTTTTTCTTAGATAAGAATGGATTCAAAATACAGTTATAATGTTGCTAACAGCTACTAGCATGGGAAGAAGGGATGCTGCCTTTGAGAAAGGAGCTGTTAGTATATTTTTGCACAGTTAACTTCCCTTTAGATTACTGCTTGTTTATCATTATGGTTATTCAGTACATTATCTCTGAACAAACTTTGGAATGCAGGTTCACAAGTTTTTCCCATTTACTTCCTTCCCTAAGAAAAATGTTTCTTCAGTGTGGTATCTCATTACTGAATTCTGTAGATGTTTTTAATTATATAACTGAATGTATATCAATACTTCTAGAAGGCGTGGGAGAAAATGTCACATAACAGTTGAGAGGGATGACAGTTCCTTGTCAAAGATGCCACTGGACTACATAATGCCTTTAGGGTTTTTTTTTTTTTTTTTTTTTCCCCTCTGTTGATACATAGGTAAATCAGAATTCTTTCTTAGTTAAATTCGATGTATAATGCATATCTGCTTCAGATAATGTTAGTTTTGGAATGAATTTTCATGTTGATAAATGCTTTTTTGTTTTTCTTTGAAAGCTGCTTTGAGAGACTGGTTCAAGTGGAATAAGTATTTACCCTCTCGTGTTATGGTGTATCGTGATGGTGTAGGTGATGGGCAACTAAAAACTCTGGTTAATTATGAGGTGCCGCAACTTCTAGATTGCTTGAGATCTGTTGGTAAAGACTATAAGTAAGTATATTTTCACCAAACCCCTGATTTTTCCAAACCAAAAAAGTCTCATGACATTTTACCAAAAAAATCTCGGTAATCTTCTTCCTGAGGAAGATTATCATCTTTCTATAAGGATTTCTATAAGGAATATTGTCTACACACTTGCTTTCTGCTSAAGTAGTTCACATGATTCTGCTGTTGATTTAAGTGGTTCTTTGACTTCATGTTKCTTAATTATTCAGAGCAGATTATTCGTTGGCACAGCAGGCAAGATCACAAAATAAGTTAGAGTTGCTGGGTATGGAAGTGCTTGCTTTTGTTCAGCKTCCATCAATGGCTTGCATTTTACTAAAAATACTGTTGCTTTCAACTTGAAACCCCAGAGAATATGTTTCTGCAATACACTTGATGCGTTTTTAATTAATTTATTTATTTTAATTTAGTCCAAGACTTACTGTGATAGTTGTGAAGAAACGAATAAGCACGAGATTCTTTTTCCAGTCTGGTGGCAGACCTCAAAATCCACCCCCTGGTACTGTTGTTGATGTAGAGGTTACCAGACCAGAATGGTGAGTAATACTTCACTTTGCCCGGCATCGCATAATAAAGGGGAACGTATCCAATGTTAAATTGACTGTGGAAACTACAAGAGTATTTTCCACACTTCTGCCCTTTGGAAAGTAAAACTACTATCAMACTTCTGGGGGTTTTGTTTCTTTTGTTACAGGTATGATTTCTTTATTGTGAGCCAGGCAGTGAAAAGTGGCTGTGTTGCACCCACACATTATAATGTAATTTATGACAGCAGCGGACTGAAACCAGATCATGTACAACGTTTAACCTACAAACTTTGCCACATGTACTATAACTGGTCGGTAAGTATTTTCTCTGGGAAAGGATAGGATTTTTCTTGTCTAATAATAAGCAGCTCTATGCAATAACGACAGGAAAAGTTTATGAGGTGCAGGGAGGAAGGTGGAAGAAGGTGAACTTGGAACACCCACACCAAGCCAAAAAAGCCTGCGGTTCTGCCTTGTGACCTGGAGTGGTCTGAGGTTTGGTCATGTTAAATTGTCTTGYGTTTCCAAAGTTTGAAGGTCTAAGGTAAGTGTTAGTCTTGCYACAAAATACTTGCCCTTCAGAATTGTCCCAAAATCTTAGGTCAAAAGCACAACTGAAACGGTTTTCTTACCTGCAGAAATGAGTCTAKCTTTGTGTGGAATGGAGAGAAAGTTGCATCTCCATTTCCCTCAAGACCTCTCCTTTTGCATGCTAAAATCAGCACACAATCAGCTCCTGTCTGAAGTGTGTTTTAGGTTTGTCAGTTTGGGGGTAATAACTCACGTGAATTCCAGTTTCCATTCCTGTACGGTATAGTACTGAATGTAAACCTACATGGCAGTTTGTTTCTTTTTTTGTTTCTATAAAACAGATTTTTTTTAGTCATTCCATATATGTAATGTTTGACAAATCTGCATAGGTTACAAGAAATAGAAACTTCACAGACACTACTACTTTTGAATTCCAGGGTTCTTTTACAATGCATGTTTTATGCTTTGTTACAATTACTGAAGATTAATTCCTYTTTTTCATTTTTTTTTCTTCCCTTCTCTAGGGTGTTATCCGAGTGCCTGCTCCTTGCCAGTATGCCCATAAACTGGCTTTCCTTGTCGGTCAGAGTATTCACAAGGAACCCAACTTGTTGCTTTCAGACAGACTGTACTACCTTTGAAGGCTAAATGTCACCTGCACGATGTAGTGCGCAAGAACATGTATAATGGTCAGGGGGGTGTTGTTCTTTAAAGATAATTTCATGTGTTGGGTAATGTAAATGCACTGCAGTGGAACTTTATTTTCATTGTAGGGGACTCTGCTGGCTAAAAGAAGCATGCATTTTTTCTCTTGGATTATTCACTAAATAGTATCAGTTATTCATTGTCTTATTTATGTCTTTGGGAAGTCTTTGCATTACTTTTTTTTAACCATATGGGGTGTTTGGTTATGTTGACCAGAATCCAGGCTTCTCCAGTTTTCACATTTAACCCTTCATTTTTCAAAAGGTGGTTGAATTTTTCTTTGTTTTCTTGGCTGTTAAAAGGTGGGCAAAGTTTTGTCTGCTAATCTACTTCATTTCAGCTGCCTCCAGAAAAGAGGGAAGCTATTTCTAGTAACTCCATACTGCTGTAAAACGTGACACACAATTTTTAATGTGTACCTTGCAAGTGTATTTCAGGGAAATTAAAAACAGAAAATGAAAACCTTGTGTTCACTTCTCTTCCTAGCAGTAGAGGAAATGGGATTGTAGAGACCAACATCAACTAAGGGGAAAGCTCTAAGCATGCCAAAGTTTCATGAAAAGTCAGGGAAAATTATTTCTGTGTCTATCATAGATACAGGAGTATTCTGTATTATCTGAAACTACAGACTCCTTTCTCCTAAAAGTGCTGAGTTTTACCAAGCTTGAATGCTGTTACGGGGGCTTTAATTACTTAGCATGAACTTTTAACATGCTTTTTCTTAGTACAGAAGTCGCATCAATAGCATAGTGTAATTAAATCATTGTGTTAGATAACTGCAAATACCTAATTTGAACAAAATTATCCTGGTTGACTATGTTTTTTTCTATTTATTTTATTTTAATTTTTTTAACTGACATTCAGTTAATTTCTGTCCAAAAATATCAGTGCCTACCTCAGCCACAGTTTGCAAAGATCATCCCGCATGGTTGTATGAGTCATGTTTTTTTCTTTTTTATTTTTTTGTTACGCATTTCCAAATAGCTAGAACGTAATTTCTTGTAACAATTGGCATGTTTCTAAGATTTTCATCAGTAACTAATGCACAGGACTAGCTTAATTTCTAAAGCAAAAAAGAAGTCTGCAGTTGTTTGCCAAATTTCATTTTTTTAAAAAAATATTATTTTTTGTATTAGTGAGGTAGCCAAAGTAGTGCATACAGAGAGGGAGGTATTTGAATTATTGCTGCTTTTTTTATTTTTTTTTCTAGCTAACTGTTGCAAAACGTGTTCCTTTTCTTTGAGAGATTTAAATAAAGTTGTTCCTGTTGTAGTATTTGCTCATGTGCTTGTGTTTGTGGTGTTTGCTTCTGAAAAGCTCCWTTCTAGCTTGAGAATCCTGGACCAACCTGGTGACCTTGAAATTTGTAACAAAGAGCAGAGGGGGCTTCTCTTCCCCATCTCCCCAAAAATATTTTAGTTCTACTGCATGTCCCTTGTCAGTGGCTTCCAGTGGCTTTCCCTGTTCAGGACTTGCTGTCTCTCCATTTCTTCCTAGCTGTAGATAATTTGTTTATACCTGTGACAGGTTTCTGCCATTCATTTGGAAATGATTTCTGTTATTTGAGGTGAATGAAGAAGCTGCTCCTCTATGCTTAGCTCAGCAAAGGCAGAAGATGAGCCCTGCAGCCTGCTCCTGCTCCAGTGGGGTGCAGCATTTCAGCATCTTGCTGCACTGCTAGTGCATCATCACATCCTTCCAGGGCTTCTGGTAAGTGTCTTACCTTGCGTATTTTAAAAAAGGGAGCTAGCCCCTCACTTGAGAAGCTCATACAGCACGTATACAAAACATACTGCACTCTACAAAATATCAAATTATTTATTTATATAAAATATATTACACAACATTGTACACATGCACACACCCACACAGTACTTTACCACACATTTAGGCCATTTTTTTCTTCTTTAAATGAAATGTTATAATCTAGCACACGGTATCTTACAATAATTTACATTATTATCTGAAGACACAATGGGGAAGCTTTGATCATTCATTTATAAACCTTCCATAAATTACAAAAAGAAAGGCAGTCTGAAAAGTATGTATAAACAGTAAAAACAATTTACAAATGGACAAGAATTACAAAATAGTCACAGCCAATGACTGCCATCAATGTGTAAAGTTTTACTGAGATGCCAATATTGCAGATAATTTGATTTTTTTWWWAATTTTTTTCAGCTGTTGCAGCCTTTTTACTGGCTACGGCTTATGTATCTAACAGTTTTCCATTTGAGTTTAGACATGCATTTTAGGGTGAATCTTACGTCAATACAACAATGCCCATCACAGCAAAAAAAAAAAAAAAAATTGAAAAGGGAGCAATTTTTTATTATTTTTTTTCTTAGTTTAGGACACTGAAACCTCAGGTTTGGATATTTTAAAGTGTGGGTGCGTTCTCTGAGTAACTTAGGCTGTATCTGGCTTTAGTGAGAATATGTTGACAAAAGTAATCCATATATGGGCATTTTGTTTTTATTTCTAAGGAGAAAAAAAAAGCAGCATTTTGCACAACACTTTCAAACTCCCAGGAGTTRCATTGGACGTTAAATGGAGTCAGCAACATAGTACTTGATCTTAAATTACCATGTTTTAGGGAAGATGAAGACAGTTGAATACACAGTACATACAATGTATACGCTGTATATTTATTAGACAGTACAAATCATTGTGCATTAATAAGGCAAAACATCAAGGCTGATTAAACTAGGAGTTTCAAGACCATCTTTCTTTAGGATAAAGTCTAGGTAGGGTAGGGGAAAGTGGAGCCATTGTCAGGGAAGGGGGTTTTCTTTCCCATCCTGGCTTAAAGAAACCAAATTGCTGAGCTATATCCAATGGAGTTACGAGAGTAGAGGCGACCTCAACTAAACCAGTGTTCTTGTTCTGGTCTTATTGTCCCTTCTCCCAATTTCTTTTTCCCCCCTTTTTTTTTTTTTTTTAATAAAAATTATATTTGTGACATTGACTTTTAGCAGGAACAAATCCACGTGCTTTTTCCTTGCCAGTTTGAGTAGGCGATTCACATGATGACAGTTAAAAATGCCAAGGGTTCAGTTAAGTTGCACTGCATAGTCATGAAAGCCCTAGTTTTGATGTTTGAAAAAAAATAAAAAATACACAGATTGGAAGCTTTACAAGTTGTCCAGGAGTACATGAATCATTTCACTGCACCAAGCTTTTTCAGCAGTTTCTTGCCTTTGGAAAGCAGCCCCTTTTTCTTTTTCGAGGACATATCCCTGCCTCTCCCGGGACTACCAGAACCCACAGATGACGTAGGTGACCCAGAATGGAGATGGACTGTGGGTGATGGTGCTCTCCTTGGGGTACCTGTATTCTCAGGAGGAACCTATTAGGTACATTGTTATAATTTACTGAATGTTTGAAAGCTTAAACGCTATTAACATCAAGAAAGCTGGTAACATCACTTGTCCCATTACCCACTTAAATAAAAGGTCAGGTTCACTTTGTGGCTTAACAAACCATAGGGACTTAGGGAAACTAATGGAGAAATTTTGAGAAAAAAATACAGGCAAGACAACACACTCCAGTAGAGCCCGAAGTTGGTAACACTTTTGAACAGAGTTGGATAAAGTGGTTTGGCCATAGTTCTGGCAAAAGCCAACAGAACTGGATTTGCATTACAGTACTCTTGACAGCGAGCACACAAATGAAGAGGGACACTTGTAGCTATGGATTCAAGAAAATTAAAACTTGATAATTAATCGCCACAGAGCAGTAGTCTGTAGAAGCCAAACCATTTCCAGAAGGAATTACTGCAAATGCTACAGAAACCCTCCCTCCCTCCCCCCTTCTTKTAATGTCCTTTAAATGCCTTTTCCTTAAAATTAGATAGCATATATACATATTTGAGAGGATGGCACACTGGCTTAATTAAAAAATAAAAAAAGAAAAAAAAGAAAAAAAAAAAAGAAAGCTAAAATGAACCTTAATTGCAATCAAAGAAAGCTTAAAGACCCTGCATGCTCGATGTGTATGCTGCAGCTATGAGTTGCTGAGTGGAAGCGAAGCCTTGTACAATAGTTAGAATGACAGCATTCCTAAAATAGTTTAAACAGAGCTATACTTTTTTTTTTTTTAATCATCAAAAACACTTGGATGAAGAGGCTAAAACTACTTATACTAAGCCTATGGTAACTACGGTGCCCTGCTGACAAAACATGGTAGTATATGTTAAGGTATTTTCATAATAGAATCCATGCCTTAGGGACCCTGGGTATTTTGTGTTTAAAACATTAGCAATTTACTGCCTTGTTGTGCAACAGTGAATTAAGCAAAGGAGCTTCAAGCCAACTTTGATTTTAAATCAAGGTCTAATTCTAATGAAAAAAGAAAAAAAAAACAAAAAAACAAAACAAAACAACTTAGTAAAGCACCCCAACGTACACCTGAAGATACCATATATTTAGTCTAATGCATTCATTGAGTGAGCTGCATGTTTCATATCAAGACCTCTATTGCATTGGTAAACCAAACAGTTGCTAGTATTTCAAATGTGTGTCCTTTCTCCAAGTCCTACTTCACGTCAGCATTTGTTTTGTTCAGAATTCTTCAGAGTTAGGCAAACAGGAGGATAATCAATCATGGAAAAATACATTGTAAGGCAGCTATAMGTAACTATAGTGGAGTTTAACGAGTTTCAAAGCCAACTCTACTCCTATGAACTACAGAACTCATCAGCTTCCATGTCRTTTGTATGTTCTTGAAGGGCTGAGAAGATTGTGCTTTTTCTCTTTAGAGGGCTGTGAGGACTCTGCATCTCTCAGGTTGGCTAGCAATGCAATATGCAGCTCTCATTGTAGGGCCATTAAACATCAAACTCTCCTTTCCATGTAAACAGAAACATTTAGCTCAATAAGAAATATGCTCCAAACGTTGACCTTCATATCAAGTGAGACCTAATTGACTACCTTGCCAAGACTTCCTTTTTAAAGGAGTTGTCTCCAAAAAAATCTACATTGATTTGCGTAGATACAGTAAACGCATAGAGCCTGTTCTCTGTGGCCAACGATTTTGGAGACATATTTCTTTTCTTTCCCCACAGTTAAGTTTCAAGACTTGCATTAGATAGTCAGGTAGCTTTAATTGGTATCTTTATTGGTATCTTCAGTTGCTCACTTACGTGAAGGCTACATTGCCTTATTAAGGTGTGAAATGAACACTCTTCTTCTGTTTCCAAGCAGATGAGCAAAGAAATAAAAATATATATAAAATATATAATATATAAAGGTATTGCAGTGATGAAACAAAACCAAAAATGAGAAACTCTAAACATGACTAGTCTTTCCTAGAAGAGAAGTCTGTGGGCAGTTAACTAATGCCAGTTGGAACGGGAAATCTTAAGAGTTAAAGTGATGAACAGTGTCAGTTGTTTTTACTATCTGAATTTATGGGAATGCTTGCACCAGTCTGTCCTCTGCAAGAACTCTTGTTTTCACCTAAGCATTGCATGTAGTAGGAATAGTTAGGAAGCGTTAAGAAGTAACTGTCTTCTCCAGGGAAAAGCTGGCAATACTCCATTTATAACTGAGACACTCTAATGACTGCAATTAAATTTTAAATTTAGGTTCTTCATTTACAAATGTTTGCAACATGCTGGTGAAAGGCTAAGCAAAATCACTTTTCCTTATTCTGCTAAGTTTTATATAGTTGAAAGTTAAATTATTTAAAATGGGCAAATGGATTTAAAAATGTTAAAATTAATGTCTAAATTATATATGAGACAGAATACAATGCAAAAGAACAAAAATTAAGATTTTCCTTATTCAGTTGCTTACCCTTTTTGCTTTTGTACGCATCGGTGTGTCTTGAACATATCGTGAGGGTGCATCAGACAGATAGACTTCAACATCATCAGGCACTTCTTCAAGAAAGTTGGAAGGAACCAGCCCCTTTTGTCCATTAAGTTCACCCTGTAACAAGGTGAACAGTTTTCCACTTGAGTGAATATTATAATTAAATCAACACTATCTGCAAAATGCTGGAGGCTAAACTGATTCCTAAGAATAACAATCCATAAATACATGTGTTGAGGTGACTATGAGTCACCTTGAGTGCAGTAATGTTCTCTCCTTTTTGGGAAAATGGGAACCGTGATGCAAATCCCTTTTTAAAAGTGCTTCCATGCATAGCATATAGGTCGATTTTTAAAAAAGAATTAGGTTCATAGCTGTTTCCACAAAATACCAGGCTGGAATTATTCCCTTATAGCCAGCCAGGCTGCCATTTCCTAATCCCTCTAGCAGCAGTTGTTCCCACCGAGCCCACTGCAGTTCAGCCTGGCCAGATAAAAGACAACTTACATAGTAAAATCCGTCTTCATCAATCTCACCGAAGACCGTGATAATGTCCCCTGTGCAGAACGTAAGCTCAGCCTGCAGAAAGAGGGACATCGGCAGCTCATGTTGCTGCTCAGATGCAAGGTGGGTTACAGGCATTTAAAAGCATGCTTTGCTCTATCAGTTTGTCAGGCTGAACTCGGCTGCTTCTAGAAAATAATCCTCCTCCTATCTGGAAATGTGTAAGGGAAATTTGCAAAGAGTTGGGAAATAATTATTCCTTACTATTTGTATTTTTTTTTCCCCTCATACACTACTTTATGTAGAGATACATGTATTGTACAACCCTATGCAAGGCATTGTAATGCATTGAGCCACAGTATCAAAATTGTAGAAAGGATCTTCCTTTAATGTGTTTGAGCAAGAACCATAGAGCTAATTGCACACTGCTCATGAACCTTTCTTAAACATTCATCTGTCTAAAACCATTGTCTACAAACATCAACATATTTGTAATTGTGGACTTTCTCTTACTTTTCTACATGTCAACTGTAATGTACAACACTGCTTTCTAGTGCCAGCTACGTATTGTCTAAATTATGGACATATACATTTAAAAAAATAGTGAATAGCTATGTCAGTACCTCTACATCCACGTTGGGAGAACTTTCTCTCGGATCATAATCATAGAGGGCCACCATCCTCCTTGTAGAAACCGAGTGCTGCCGGCCGCTCCGCCTGTTCCTTTCTGCTCCGGTCAGAAGGAGAGGGAAGGAAGCAAAGCTATCAAAGTTATTTCAAAAGAAAAACCAAGGTGCAGCTTTTTGGTATGTCATTTTCATACAAAAGTTCTGCATTTCTCTAGTGGAATGACTGGTGGCCACAGACCACCAAGCCTATGGACGCAGACATAGGCTCCAAAACAACATGTACATTTCCTAAGCTGCTGAGCACCATGGTTGCCCTCATTACTCTAAGATACTGAAGCCTCTGACCTATTTGCACAAGTGATGTTCAGGAACCTACAGCAGTTCTTGGCTGGAACACTTGGGTATCACCAGGTTTATAAAAGACAAATGTTCGGATCTCTGCTTTGCTTTGCTCCACACATTGACTACCACCTCCCTCCAGCTTCTGAAGAGCTGTGTAGTGGGACAATCTTCCCCTTTCTGCGAGATGGTTGGAACAAGAACTGGACTCTCTCAGCTGCCCCAAGGCAGGAGAGGTCTCCTAGTATGTTCATGCTCTGCAATATTTCCAATGCTCCCTGACTACAAAACCCCATTTCAAGCACAGTTTAATTTTACAAGTTTCCTTTGTGGGCAGCAAAAGGAAAGGAGCAAAACATACTTTTTGGAATCCACCTGAAACGCCTGTTGACCAATCTCTAAACATTTACAGAGAAATCCAGGATGGGCTTCCTTCTAAATCTGAATGGTATCAGCATGATTGTTGCAGATGATTGCTGCGGCAAGGGTCACATGCTTGTTAGTACTACTGGCAAACAGGCGCCGAGGGCAGGTCTGATGAGAGGCATGAGGTAAGGAAACCACTTCTTATTTTCTCCAGTACCAATGCAAGGGCTTTGCACAGAGCACAAGGAGAGGTCCACAGCGATGGCACCAGTTGTGGGACCCAATCCTCCTCTTCCCCAAAGCCACACTGACCTGAACCTAAACATCTCTGAGCCTGAAGTGCTTCTCGTGGGCGAGATCCCATCATTCTGGGACAGGAGATCCTATGTCTAATTTCTAAATGTCAAAATTCTCCACCTTCTTGTTTGCAAGGGATTAAAGGCATGAAAAAATAAAACCAGACAGATCAAGTCATTTCAGCTCATTTACAGCTTGAATCAAATGATGTTTGCTTAGCACAGACCTCTTTTAGACTTTCGGGATCTGCGGTGTACAGAGCGTGTGCTCTCTTTGAAACGGTCACAGTTGACTTCAGGAAAGGAATGCATACAAATAAAAGAAGAGAAGATATGAAGCTGTTCAGAGTTCGGCTTTTAAGGCTTTAATGTGGGCAAAGGATTAAGAATATAGTCATATGAACACGGCACGTTAAGGTGTCTGATATGACATTGGAAACGTAATGGCACGAGACAGATTGGCAATTTTGAGCCTGTTTCTGCTAACAGACCCACATGGGCAGCCCTGCGAGGGCCGGACTCCGAGCACATGGGTCTGTTTGCTGTTCTCAAATTATACTTACTTTTAGATTAAGCCAAACTAACTATTCTGTTGAAATCCATTCCTGTATTTCTTTTAAAATAGGACTAGCAAATTTAATTCATACTAGAAGGACAATGATGCTTTTAAAGGTGAACTGCTGGGGGTAGGTTGCTAACAGCTCTCAGAAACATCCAAGAATGAAAAAACAAATGTTTACAAGTATAAAGAAGAGCAGTATTTCTAGAAAAAAAAAAAATGCCTCTTCCTCTGTCCAGGATTAAGACTCTCAGCTATTTCAGGACATACTGACAGTTGAGTGCAAATGAAAAGAGCCAATGACATTTGCAGCATATTTATGTCCTTAAAATAGCCAAAATATTCAAATTATGGGGAAGCTATATTAGGATTCATTTTCAAAGATAATTTGTATCAACATGTTTCAAACAAGGATGCAGTTGATTTAGCAAGTTATTTTCTGTATTCAAATGTGACCTCTGAATAGAATGAGAAATATATCAAGCCACTTACTAATCCAAACAGACCCCCAGTTGAATTTACAGAGGTACCTAAAACAGGGCAGGTATCTATTTCCAAAAGACTTCTAATGACATAGACTGATATTAACAACTACCTTTGAAGAATAATGCCTTAGATGACCCCGTCAGGCACAGCTGCCTTGTACCTGTTCCATATTTCTGGCCTATAGAGGTACCTATAGGTGTATGTGCTATACCTAGAGCAGCAGATGGGCAGTGGTATTTACAAGCGCATGTGGGTGGCAGTACTTGTGGTATTTACATGGCATCAATAAATACATAAATGTGAAAATACGGCATTTAAGAACTTAAATCACCCCTCTTTTTTCACAGGCAAGTGAGAAAAATTAGATATCTCAATATCTCAAAAAAAAAAAATCTCATAATTACTAATATGATTTCAGAAGTGGTAAGGTTTTGTTCAATCTAGTAAGAGAGTTGTGGAAGATTTCTTTGTTTTTTAGCAACCACTTTTACAGTTCACTTTTAAACTGGACCGAACCAATTCCAGCCCTTTATATATCTGTGAATTATGTTGAAAGTTTTGCAACATATTGAGATAGTTGTTTATCTTCAGAAGGAAGCTTAAGATACTTGCATGTGCATCTCTGTACAATGCATAATCAATAATTTACTACTACTGATCCATAACAGAGAAGCACTTGGTCAAACTCTGCTTTTTAAAGGGTTTGTTATTGCAGTATCTGTAAAATCTCCTAGTATGTAGATTTATCCCAAATTATATTGTACATAACCCTTTGCCACCATCCCTTTAAATTACTGGTAAAGTAGGAAAATGTAGAAGAGTAAAAAGAACAACAAATAAGTGATTCTTTTTATGCTTTTCAGCAGTGAGCATATCACAAGGCATCTCAGCACAGCACACTCCAAAGCACAGGGATTTGTTCTGTGTCTAGGAATTTTTCCAGTGACAAAAAAGACTTTAATAAAAAAATAAAATTGTGAGTGAAGTAGTGAAGATTCAAGTCTTCATTTATAACRAGAGGTGGAACCAAGATTATGTATTTGTTGAATAATGTTATCCAGATACTGACACAGAAAGTATCCCATAATATGATAAATTGCTGTAAAATTCAGATGCATCTGCATATAATAGAAACAAAGGCGAAGCAGATCCAGCCAGGTTAACAGCACCCAAAAGCTGGGTAAAGCATACGTATTTCCCCTTACCTATTTTCTCAACTGGCGTGTTCAAAGGAAGAAAACCTTGTTTTAGAAGCTGATCCATCATCTCTTCATCATCTGCTTGGATCTCAGAGACCATATTACATGGGATAAGGCCAATTCTTGTACAGGTTTCACCCCGGTAGAATCCATCGGCATCTTTGTCCCCATAAACCTGTTTGCAAAGAATAMGAGTGGTGGTCAATCGGTTTTATCATTTATGATTTTTAATGCATGAAAGATGGTTACTAAGTCATAGACAACTACAGCTTGGATAGGAATATATAATATCTGCTTTYGACTACTCTGACTTTTGCTATAAACTATGAATTGGTAACCTGAATTGTGATTTTAGACAAGTAAGTAGAAATCTGACCATTTTGTTTGCAATAAAATGYACGTAAAAGTGAGAGACATTCACTTCCTTAGCACAGCAAAAAAAAAATGCACGTACTGGTTTACAATGATGTTTATGGAACTATTCATATAGTTATTTCTTGTGGTATTATGCTCACTATTAATGACTTGGTGTCCAYATCCGGGAGAGAACCCTCAGAAAGTTGTGGTGTCCTCTGCAAATTGTGAGAAGGTTGTCCCCATATGTTAAATCTGCTATGAAAATTACTAATTCATTTAAAGTGTGTTAATGTGTATTAATYAAAATGCTCAGCCTTTAAAATATTACAGCAGCTCTGGTTATGCATGAAGGTACAAAGCTAGGCACTTCTGCAGTAGCTCTGCAGTCAAGAGGATGGCATCTCTGAAGCAATTTTCCATAGAGCTTGTGGTTAATGTTGAGGAGGTGGCTTCACAGTCCCAATTTYGGACTTATCAGCTTAATCTCTAATTGAATCTGTCCCTAAATACTGGAGGCAGCTTTGGGATTTTTGCCAACTACCTAAATATTTTTAAGTCATTAGCACCCAACGAGATCTATAGCCTGAACCTCTGGAGGAAAAAAAATGTGTGGACTCTAGCCATACAAGTTGTTTTCACTGCAGGGATCAAAGCGGACTCTGCTTGTAACACTGCTCCTTTGTGCCCCTTGGTTTCAGATCCCACCTTAATGATCTGTCCTTCTTTAAATGGCAACTCCTCTTCTGCAGCATCGGGGTTTGGGGACATGGTCAATGGATCGTAGTCGAAGAGTGCAACAAATATTCGAGTAGAAATATCCTCTGTGCCAGGGTCTGTTTCTGATTCTTCATAAATATCTGGAGAAAGATGGTCATGACCATAGCCATCTATGAAAGTGAAGTCAGAAAAGAACAATTCAGTGATACAAGCTGGCCTCGTTTTTTAACTTGCTCCAGTTTACATTTCAAAACTGTCGGGCATTTTAGTGGAGAATATAACTCAATAAATTGTCCTAGTAAGTTTGAGGGCTTTTAAAATTGTTTTTAATGTTGTATATTTTTAAAGCACATTCAATCTGCATGCACTGAATGTGGTGTTAYGTCCTGCACCACACTGACATTTACACACGTGTTAATACAACTCAGCTAAGAAAGCAAATTTTGTTAGGTTTATTAGAGTTGCCATAAACTAATGAAGCATGTACGAGTGACATAATGATGAGTCTTGTAGGCTGTAAAAATAACCATGCTTTGGATGTTTTCCAGCCCAGCTGCTTCTGCTCTTCATGGACACAAGAAAGCACATCCAAGCTGTATTGATAGACCATGTTTTAGGCACCAAGTTTAAAACATGGTTATACCCTCCTCTCTCCAGACAAGCAAGACACACTTCAGTAGTGTTAGTTTGCCAGGGCTGGAACTACAGTACCCACGATTTACTTCAAGAACAGTCAATAGCTAACATAGCAGTGCCCCTAAACCACACGAAACACTAACAAAATGGGTTAAAATCCAGAGGAATGGTTAAGTACAGCCTTTAACCACAGGCCTACTAGGAAAGGTCACCCATGAATATCACAACACTGACACTGTGCTGAACTCCCCTGCAGGGAACTAAAACCAATTGGGACACAAAGTGAGAACTGACATTTTGTCTCATACATATTTTAGATATTTCAAGTGACTCGGAGAATGCATTTAGTCTGTGATTCAACAACACGAGCATGTATTTCAGTAGAACATCTGGGCAAAATAGCTAACAATAAATATCTTGTTCGACAGCTTTCAATAGCTTTTAATTTTGTTTTGAAGGAGCATATAGCTGCATTTTCCCCAAAAGTAGGCGCTTTCAAAATACATGAAACTGAAGATGCCCCCCCCAAAATTAAGCACTCAAAATAAAAGCCAGTTTTGAAAGCCTTGGCTTATTGTGCAAGTCCAACTAACTTCAATGGGAGTCGGATAATTTTGCCGCATTCTTTGATGAATCAATACTTATCATCCAGTTGGCAAGGTCTTTTTAAGTAAGCTGAAAACACAGTGTTGTGATCTACAATGAAAATGCATTAACTATTTCTTTTTTTCTTTTTTTTTTTACATACCATTTTCACACTAATATTGTAAACATCTCTTACAAATTAAAGACTCCCACTTTTGGAAATAATTCAGCCATTTATTTTAACATTTTTGGTGACATTCCTCTTTTTGCCTCAATGTCAGATGCATTTCATACCACATTTGACATATTTAAACTACTGGAAGAAACTTTCAGAGGGGCACAGCTTTAAGGCGACAGCTACTGACTCTTGGGTTCAGAGCGCAGRAAAGAATGTCAATAGGGGAAATGCAGAACAGCAAAAGGGTAGGGAAAAAATTCCAGCCAACAAGCTTTATGCAAGCACAAAGCACAGGGGAAAAGGGCACGTATGGGACAGGAAGCAATGGGACACAGAGAATGGGATTCTTCCCTATTCTGTTCCCCTTCCCACAGTCAGGTTGCCGTTTTATGTTTCATTAGGCCCATTAGGCAATGGAAAACAGGGAAGGTAAGGGATCCCTATTTTCTTTAAAATTAAAAAAATATCAATTTTCTGCATCCAGCTGCAGTTAATGGCAGTTACACATAAGCCTAAATGATGGCCATGTGCATCTCAGTTAGGAGCACTAAAGCGTAATAGCCCTGACTCAGAACAGTCATGTTTGCTTCAGTTAAACAGAGCACAAACACCTCTTGATTAGTTCATTAGTGCATTATTTTGTTCTGTCAGGAAGGTGTGTGCATCATCAGACATATACACACACATATAATTGCGTAGGTAAAACTGCAGTCTTTGGATGCCTCCAGCCAGATTCCCAACAGGTGTAAATTACCACAATTGCACTGAATTCACTAGATAAACAYGGATTGATTTACACAAGTTGGTGATCTGGTCAGGTATGTTTGTTTGGAAATTCAACGTTAAATTAAAATTTACCTAAACTTTCAGGGACCCTTGTAAAAAGCAGAATCCTCTCCTAGATCTATATATGGCCCAGGCTGCTTCTATGGGTTACGTGTTAGACACTTCAGTTCACTGTGTTATGAGCCATGAAAACTGAGTTGTTGGTCATGTAATGATTTCTATGTCGATGAAGCAACAAATACTATCAGTGGTGGATATAATTACTACCTTTCTCATGTGATGCAAGTCTGTCATTCCAGTCTAATTATTCCTATWAATAAGAATAGTTTTTTCTTCCCCAGGTGGCAGAGCCAAAGGCCGATGCGGTCAATGTGAATCGACTGTTATCCCACGTGATAAATCAGAACAACACGTGGCAATACCAATTCCTCCGACAGGACACTGGGTTGTGGCAGAGCAGCTACTGGTCGGCYGTATCTGATCCCCGCGAGTCAGGTGGCAATGCAGTCGTTTGGATGGATGAGGGCTCAGGTACGTACAGTAAATACTGACTGGCATTACTAGCAGCGTAGCTTCACAGAGGTGCATGCAATGCAGTGTGCTCGGGTTTGGCTGGAGGTGGGAAGGTGGACGGCACTGTCAGGACACGGGGCTACGGGCTGGACGCCCCGCAGGGCTGCGCTGGAGACACTTACCTGGGCGCCGGGCAGAGCGGACCTAAGCGCTACCTCCCCTCGCATTGTGCATTGCATGCAAAGTTGGCATACAGAACCCGCACGTGTCAACACGCAGCTCTAAAATGCGTCTGGCAGAAAGGATGAATAATGTTCGGCATACCGTATCTATATTCAGAGGCCATGGTACGCTGCTGAGGCCATTTCTTGTGTCCACCAATGCTGCGATAATAAGCTTCTTCTTTTACGGGGGAAATATTTCCCTCACTACCTGACCGAGACTGACCGCCTTCACTGTTACTGTCCATTGTAATTTCTATGGAGAAAAAGGGAATGATCTATTAAAACATATTGTATAGTCTCCTTTGCGGAGGCTCCCGAGGGCAGGCTTGGCCTATCTTCTGATTCACATATCATAGGAAGGCTAAACGCAGCCTAAGCTTGGCCGGGTGTCTGTCTCAGCCTCTACAAGTACTKCAGCGGGGAAAAAAATCACAGAAATAGACATCTCCTTTTTAAAGCATCTTAATTTTGTGCTTGTTAAAATTCACATCGGGTAAATACTGCTGCTTGTTAGCTCTCTAGGTAGGCATCCTCTCTTATTATGAGGTTTAAATAATCCTACCTGCCAGATCTGCAAGGTCAAGAGCACTGTAAACTGTGCTTCACCTTCTAAAGTATACAACCTAAAAACAAAAAGTAGTTAATTGACTTACCTACCTACAAGAAACTATTAATCCAAAGTATTTATAAACTAATGGAAAAAATATTTTAAAGATTAAATTTCAGAATGTTTTGGAGAAAGATTTGATCACTGGAATCCTCAGAACATTATAGCTTTAGTCTTTCCTCCTAATTTAACCCCCAGCACTGCATAACGAATTTTCCATCATAGAAGCAATCCTTTAGTGCTGTTGAATAACTAAGTGACTACTCCAGGCATGTATGTAGGGGAATAAGTTGTTATGAGGAAACTAGGAAATCACATTTTTAAGCTATACACTGAGGTTAATAAATGTCTTTTTTTTTTTTAACAATCTAAAATTTGGCTTAATCTTACTTTTTTATTTCCTTTCATGTCATTCTCTATTCCATGCTTTGCAGAACTTTATATTATAAAGACAAAATCAAAATAATTTCCTTCTAAAACCCTACTTGCAGTCCTTACTCATGGGAAATTTTCTCACTACTCAGCAGGCGTTTTAAGCAGCGGGATGAAGTTTACACAGTGCTCTATTATATGCTTTGGATGCCCTACTTTGAACTCACTTTATTTATCTGACCTGCTGATACAATTCACATCCTCTAGATTTTTTTTTCCCAGCAAGCTTCCAGGAAGCAGCTTTTCTGTAGAGTTTCATCCAATGTTTATATTTGTCTCAATTCTCCTTCAAGTCAATTCTTAAAGTATGATGCTGAAAGCAAGAAGGCATACATATCTTTCAGCATTTTTTAATAACTAGTCTATTTAGTCAGAATTAGGCCTCTTGAAATCTAAGCCACATATGGCCTTTCATCAATTTTACAGCAAATTATTTTTATTTGATACTGAACATATTGTCCTGTAGTCRGCATGTTATCAGTATAAGACAATGTTGTAGCTCATTTCTAATTCAGTTTCCCCAAAGAGCATCTGTTGATCATACTTAGCACAAAATATACTAATTCATTAAGTTTTACTGAAAGAAATGAAGACAGATTTTTTTCTCTTATCTGAATATTGCCTGATCATAAGAAATTAATTTCTTTATCTCATTTCCAAAACATTGCTCTCAAACTACTAAACAATGAAGCCACTATTCACTATTTTCAATGTTTCAAYGTTGCTGACAGAAAGTGAGCACTGATAAAATTAAACATTTCCCTTGTTTTTTCATTTAAAATCAAATTGAAAAGGAGACCTAAAGGATTAATTCACACAAACAAAACTGATTTAACCCACTCTCCCACTGTTTATGGAAAAAAAAAAAGTTTTACCAGAAAATCTGAAAGAAGAACTTAATTAGATAACTACTTTTAGGCAGTCTAAACATAAACCAAAAAACCTTACTCTTGAGAAAGGAAGACTCCTTTCAGAGCAAAAGAAAAGGGACATTAAACTCTAACAGACCTGACACCATCACCTGCAAGCTATTTGGTTCAGCTAAGGACAACCTGCCAGATGCACAAGGGCTCCGTGGAGCCACTTCTCTCCATCCCGTTTGGTACCAGTGTTACTCCATTGACATCTGTGAAGATAATTCTGGGCTACACCAGGATATAGGAGCAGAATCAGACCTCTGAGCAGTCACATTGTCCTGCAGATACTAGGAATTACAGCAGTGTGTTTCTCCTCATCTATGGCTTCGTTAGTAACATTTACTATTCAGCAGGTACCAAATAATTGTGCCCGTTAGGAGGATCATTCTTTATATTTACAGAACTGTGATTCCAATGTGAGCCTATGAAAAGGGAAAAATATATAATACTTAAAAATAGCAGCATTCCCTTATCCTTACTACAGTCCCCACTTGTGATGCCTCTCCCTCATACAAATGTCAAGTGACAATTGCCTGAGTCTTCCTGATGATGCCTGGAATATTCCCAAATTAAAGTTCAGGTTAGAAATAGGGACCAGGGTGACCATACACCTTCATGGAGAAACATTTATGCTAACAGTTCTCTTCCTGCAGTTCTTTTGCATGTATTTCCTGACTTTCAGTGTGAATATTCCATGTTTGTCGGTGTACAGCACCAATTTTATCAGATATGTATTTGTTCAGAGTGTCTTCATTCCATTATCTTTTCTGTACTACTTTTTGGATTTTCTGGTATACACCAGCATATATTTTAAGACATGAGTAAACTAGAATAGGCATGACTCTGTTAGGAAAAGCAAACACACTAAATACATGCAAGTCTGTAATTTGTTATATTTAAAAATTTCCATTTTTCTTGGTGAATTCCAAAAAGTAGTTAAGAAAATGGAAAGTGAATGCAAAGTGATGGCTGATGAATGGAAGGATGGATGGTTGAATGGATGGCTAAATGGGTGAGTGATTRCATTTGTTTTATCTGTAGTAGCATCCTGATACTAGCACTTCTYTTTAGCTAAGATTTGACATTATCTTTATCAAACTCTGAAAAGCTCCAGTGCTCACTAAAYCCAATCAAAAGACTCCCAGTGATGTCAATGGATTCTGATTCAGTCCCCTGTGCAACCCCAGTATGCTTGCATTTAGCTCWTATTTTTATGGAGATGCTTTTCAACTCCTTTCACCCCATTTCAGAAGCTAAGAGGAACCATGGTCCAAGACAAGCTTCCACTGCTCCTGCTTTAAGGACCGCTTGCCCAACTCGGAGGCTGCAAAGCACAGAAATGCACCAAACCATCCAACTAACCAATGGAAGGGACCAACATTGGTCGAGACCTTTGTGGCACTGCACTGCCATGAGAGGACCTTCGCCCTGCATGTTCCACCCTTTCAGGCCGTCCTGCAGCTGATGGATTACCTAAAAGCTAAAAAAAAAAAAAAAAAAGAAACAACAGAAAAAAAGACAGGTTTGTGAGTTACATCAGGAGGCATCGTTAATGACTATATGACGGGACATGGATCAGGTCAATCACGTTTGGAAGCATAAGCTCTAAAGGCAACTAAACTTAGCTTTTAACTCAAAGGTTAGCTGAAGAGTAACTGTTGCCTAGCAAACCTGCGAAAGGAAAAATGGTGCCCTGACTTATGGCAGTTTTGTAAACAGCAGTCACACATCAGAACGAAAAGAAAAAGAAAAGAATTGTTTGGGAAACATTCTTTTGCCTTTGTTGTTGCTGCTAGGATGATGCTAGGAGCTCCCGAGGAAAGCAACCGGTCATTAGAGCTGTGTGGCGCTGAGAAGATAAGCCTGTTCTCTCCTCAGCTACACGGTTTTGTCCAGTTTGCAGCATGTGAACGAGGGCACATTCTTCTGTCTTTGCAAAAACAGCTTTTCTCTAGCGGCCTTCTGTTGTTAAAGCCTTTTAAAGGTCACTGAAACGTGTAGAAGGGAATGTAGACCCACTTCATCTCACATCACAGCTGTCTCTTGCTGTTTGCTACCTTACAGAACATGTTGCTATTTTAATAACTAAATGATTCTATTTGAATGGTCTTCAGGGATCATCATGCAGCATTTGGCACCAATTTTATTGGGCAAAATTGTAAAGAACCATTTCAGAATAAGCTGATGGTCTAGAAGAATAGGTAGCTGACTTCTACTCTTACATGAAGCATCAGATTTGAGATTTCTGGACTCTTGCAGACTGGGACAGAAAAGCACTTGCTTTGGTCTTTGGGGAGCAGGGAAGCCTATGGATGCACCTATCAAAGCATGGAGACTCTGCTATAGATTAATGGACAGAAATGCAAATAGGCAAGATCACACACAGGCATCCTGGAAAGTTACGGATCTGCCCTGGCCTCTCCCTTTGGAAGAAGCTGTTTGCCTGCATCCTCGCATGGAGATGCAGTCTGCAACTTCAAAGGCAAGAAGAGATGGTCTAAAAAGGAAGGCAAAGTAGTGAGAGTGCAGAGAAAAGGCAGAAAATGGAAATATGATGAACCTGTGACTCCACAAATCTGGGTCACTGTCACACTGGGGATTGCTTGATTCTTGTCCACAGATGCTTCATGATAAAGAGCATATCCTGAAAACTCTTGACAGTGAGATGAATAAAAGCAACACAATGAAATGGAATCCTCAAGACAAACGTTAAAAATAATAATTACTGATGAAGTATTTTTCCAGCTAAAACATGGCTTTTTGTAAAATAACATTTAGATGAGCAAAATAAAAATAAAGAAAAACAATCTTTTGGAAAATTATAGTTCAGCTAACCCTTAATTAAAATTTAGATTCAGTTGTCCTTTAATAAAAGCAGCCATTATTGTAATTCATTCTGTGGGAAAAATAATTGTAAAGCAAATTAAATTGATTTCAGCGTGACACAAAAGAAGACTGTAAAGCAAAAAGCGGAATAATAAACAAAAGTGAATGGGGGATAAAGGGGAAAATGCAGCAGATAGGCCCAAAAGATGTACTCTAAAAAGTAATTCAGAAAAAAAGAAAAAAAAGATAAATTAAAAAAAAAAAAAAAAAGAACAAGAGGAAGAAAACAGACTGATTTGGCAAGCAGATGTTAGAAGGAAGATTTATTTCACACACCAGAGAGTCTTCAGCATCTCTGTGGGATGACCTTGCAAGTGGACCAGATGCCCTAGAGTCAGCCTTAAAGCCGGTCTTCCAGCCTCCCTGAACATCTTCGTTAGACAAATTATCTGTTCTAGCACATTTCTGGGTCTCGTACTTTCTCTCGTAACTGGACTTGACCTGTTCACTCCTGGGCTCTCCAAAGGAAGGACCCAGGTCCCCAAAATCTTCCTCGATGCTGCTTTGTCTGGTTAAGGTTTTCCTGCGAGCAAGCAACGGCCTCGTGCTCTTCCTGCAGGAACAGGGAGCCGTCTCTGCACAACAGCTAGAGGCAACGTTGGCAGAAACCGAGTTGCAAGTGTATCTGAAATTAAAGCGAGACTCTTCTTCTTCACTTCCACAGTCTAATCCGCTGTCGGGGCTTCTTGATAAGGACCGACTATATTTGCATCCTTTGTCGTCTGACGCAAAATCCTCCATACCTGCAAGTCTATGTTTGGCTGGGTACCAGAAGTTGTGCTGCTGGTCTTGATTGTAGTGCCTAGGTGCTCTAGCATCTCTAGCTATGGTGGAATTCTTTTTATAGGGCACACCTAAAACCTGCTTGTACAGCAGCTCAGGGTATTCACCATCTTCTTCAGCTACTTCTGGAATACTGAAAAGCTTTTTACTGTGATGTTTTTGCTGTGAAAAGTCATGATGTTCCAAAAAAGTGGCTTCATTGGTCTTATTCTTATCGTACTCCTTAAGATTATGTAATGTTAAAAACCAGACAGGGAACAAATAGTGTGTGACAAAATAAAATGGGAGGGGAAAGGGAGAAGAAAAGAAAAATAAAGACAGAATTAGTTTTAGAGCAATGGCAAACATAAGACATGCAGCTTATTTAGTGAAAAGGATGTCATGCTTTGAGTGAGAATCTGTGAAAATAAAGACATGATTAAGAAGTTGCTGGGTGTCAGATCCAACATGATAGGTCAGTACAAACGACTGGGTGATGCTCTTAACAAGAATAAACCCATGCACTCAAAACAAAGCAATAAAAGCTGCATACAGGTTCCAGCACGGTGAATGAGAATGGCTTTAAAACACAGCACTAATGCTTAGGATGCTCCTTGCCCCATGCCAAGTTTTGATTTATATTGTAACCACACATCTTATCCGAGAAGGAAAATTTTACTCTAGCAAGCTTGCTTGTTTTGCACCTGTTAAAGAATCCAATGGGAATGACAAAATACTTGAAGATCTCCTGCCAGAGGAGACCTATTTTGCAAACTTGGAACTCTAGCTTCCTCTGCAAAACTGTAAAAGCTGCACCATTTTTAAGGCTTGGCTTCCACACCAAGAGCCCTGCAGAGCAGGCTGATTTCTGGTGCCACTAGGTTTGCACCATCATCAAATTTTTCATCACAGTCTCGTACTTGATTGATAAAACTGATATTTTAAAATCAACCTATTAATACAAGTAGAAGTATCTATTTGTAACTGAAGGAAGTAAAAGCTACCCCAGCCTGCATCAAATAAGGGTTCTGGACAGGACAGATTTTTTTTTTTTCTTTGCATTTTTGCATTGTAATTACACAAAATATTGGTTGGTGTAACAGAAGAATGCTAGCTGGTAGCTTGGCTGCCCTCTGAGAAGAGATGAGAATGATGATGCAAGAGCTGCTGCTTTTCATTTTACAGGTTTGTAGACTTCAGCAATTCCTCTCCGTGAGCATATAGGCTTAACTGGCTTCGGAATGTCATCCCCTACAGGTATTTTGTCACTAAATTTATTTGAGCTATTTTCATTCCTTTTTAATTGCTTACTGTAGTTGTGAAAATTTATGAAAAATTGCTGATAAATCAGAAAAAAAAAACGTTGATAAACAATAGGGATAGTTTTGATTCCAAATATGTCCCCAAATATCCCCTCTGATCTGATAAGCTAGTTGAATTCTGCCTGTATCACCCACACCAGTGCTTGTTTTAGAGACCACTGGAGGGAAAAACAATTTCCCAGTAAAGCAAGCAAGATCTATTAACTTGGCAGAGCACTACTGAATGTCAGCTCCGTTCAATCACAGCTGAAAGTGGATGGTTGGAACACTTTCAGGTACAAATGGAACAGGTATCTGAAGATGACTGTCTGGAAATCTCAGCAAATATGGGTTTTTGTTGTTGTTAATTATAGATTTTACAAAATGGAATCTGATCTAGTAAAAGAGATCCTTAAAAAGTAAGGGATTGGATCTAGTAAAAGGGAAACTATGAAGTACTTTGGGACCAGAACCAGAGGTGAATCTTACATCAGTGCCCTGATCACCATGGTGGGCAATATTCTCACATCCTGAATCCCACTTCTGCAGAATGAGTGAATTCAGCAGGAGTTAACAACTGCACCCTCCACTCCACTACACCCACAGAGGCAAGTGTGCAGACTTTARCAGGCCAAAAATGATCTGCTACACCAATTAACAGTCCGGACCCTTGGYTTAGATAGCAACATAGACAATACTAATGTAAAACTGAAAAGTAAATATATTTTCTGATGCATAAAGAATAGTTTAGSAATATGTCACTTTTCCCCAAGGAAAAGGACAGAAGCAGCACGCTGAGGGATTTCAATTTCAAGGTTTATGTTAATAAAAAAAAAAAAAAAGGGTTTTTTCTTCTGAAAAGGTTAAAAATCCTTATTTTGAAAAAGAATCTGTCAGATGGTATCAAAATAAAAGATCTGAATTAAGAGTATATGAAACTGTCGTAACAATGGTTAAAAATCTACTCAAGAGAAATTAGCATGATTTTCAAGTTTCTTAACAGCATGTTGGAGGAAAAACCCATCTGCAGCTTCCTTATCATTCAAATTATCCAACTTGCTAAGAAAATACGATTTAGCTTAATTGCTAGGCACATAAAAAGCAGATACAATTTACACATACATATACACCATGGGAAATATACATTCTGTATTGGGTAAGTTCAACAACTTACATACACTGTAACTGTAATAACACAATTGTCTTTCACAATGAATATTCCTATGTAGGGTTAAGGCAGTAATACTGTTGATATTTCCTGTTGCTTCTGGTGATTCCTTAATAAACAGCACATTTCTGAAAGCACATTTATCAAACAAAACTCACCCAAATCTCTTTCTTATAAGCATGCTTTAAAGCCTGAGGAAGAGATGGCATTGGTGGGGAAAAGGGAAAGAATTCCTCAGACATGAAAAGCTATTTTTTTTCCACATGAATATTTGTTTAGGTAAACCTCCTTCTTCAGAAACAAATCATCTTCTGGGTAGCCCGTCCAGTATTTTGTTGTATAAACATGCAAAAGATCCTAAATACAAAAAACAAATAGCAACTTCCACAGTTACATGTAGGAATATAGTCAACTAGCTAAAACACTAGCTATTAAATAATGGAAAAGTAATCAATATATTAAAGGTGGCCTTGAAATCATAAACAATCTGCACCCCAGATCTATGGTTGCACCACAGCAGGCATTTTAGTGGTCTGCAAAATCCAAAATAGACCTTAAAAATGCCTTGAAGGAAGGATAAGAAATAGAGAAGTACTCTTAAGGTTTCTCTTCCATCACTCTTACCTTGAGGGCATTGTGTGAAGTCAMGCTGACCCTTCGTCTTCCTCCATCCTCCAGCTGCATTTCCGAGTACAGCTCTTCCTCGTCTTCTTCCATAATGTCAGACAAGTCCGAGCCTCTGCTGCTCTCTGTGTGGTACTCTTCCCCATGGCAATAGTGAGGCTGATAGTAAGAGAGAAAGGTAAAATCGTGACCGGCTGTAAAGCTGGACGTCCTGGCACATCACCAATAAGGACTATAGTATTTTCCTAAGTTGAATATTGTAATAATTTCCATATATATATTGCATCATGCTGCTTGCTACTCTATCCCAGTGAACAGATTCTGTATAAAATCTATTTGCTCAGTTATGCTTCCAACTCAAGAAACCTTAATCCCATAGGTGATCCACGAAAGGAATGTGTGCAATCACAGCAAAAAAAAAAATGGTTTTATTCATGACTGAACAACTTTGATAAGAGGTAAGATAAAGAGGTCCTTCATGCACCAGTGGGTTTGCTGGCCAAATTGTAAAAGCCCTAGGATAAGCCACAGATCATCTGCTCTTCACAGCTGCTTGTTACATCACATTACAATTTACAAGTGATCAGTATTTAATTCTTGCAGGATGCTACAATCATTGTATATAGATAGTTAACTGACAGGGATCAAAACTTTAATTCCCTTAAACACTGTAGGAATAGACAAGAAAACATTTTTTTTAAATTAGTTTTTAGTTCAAATATTTTAAGTTCTTCTATGATTTCAAATAGTTGAAATATAAGGAGGAAAAAAGTATGTCCTACTGAACTGCTGTTGTTGAATAGGAGTGGCCTTTTTTATAACAATATTATCCTATTATTAAATAGGAGTTCTGYGGACAGTTAGCCAGAACTTTCATCTAACAAACTAAACAAATTGACATCCAAGGATAAATTTTCAAATTGAGGTACGAGACTGACAGATTGCAGCAGAATATCTGAAGAATTGGGCAGTGAAATATTGGAATGCCAGCAATTACTGCACTTTCCCCCAACAATACTAAAGAAAAAATGATTTCTGTGGTACTAGATCAATTTCCATAACCATATAACATGATGCCAGCAATCAATCTGAGCCAGGAAAGAAAACGCCTACAAAAAGCATTTTCTCCAAAGCAAAGAGAGAATGAGCAGGAAAAGATTCCTGGCATATTTACATACGTCAGAATTACTACAGGAAATCCAAAAATTATTTCTTTACTAACAAACCATGCAGTAAAAGTGATTACCTTTCATAAACAAGGCAGATAAGCAACTAAACTACAAGTAGATCCATCTCATAAGCTATAAAGTAAATGTTTAATTATCACTTTTTACCTAACACGCTGTGAGCTAGACATAATTTAACTATTGCTCTTCTAAGCACATCAATAAGGAATTCTTTTAGTTTTACATAAACTCTAAAATTAAATCTCATTCAAATTTGAGAATGCTTGCAGACAGACAGACCGTATTTCAAATCTAGCTTTAGACATACCTAGCCAGGTACGTCTAGCTAGAACGTACCTAGTAGAAGATACGAGCTTAATATTTTTAATCTTAAAGGAATATAATGCTAAGAGTTCCCAGCCATCAAATGTTCATGTCCAAACCTCTCTTTTAYAAAATCAGTAAAACAGACACATGACTGAAGCTGTAAACACTCCCAGCTACCTTTTAATGAGGTACCTTTTAATGATCTAAAGCATTAAGGACTAATGGAGAAGCTACTTCGCACCCAAGTGGCAGATGCACCTAAGGTTACTTATCAGGGTCATGTATGAAGTTGGATTAGAAGAAAAAGAAATGTGGACTTTCTTGGTCCATTCTAAACACTCTAAACATTAGGCATTTTTAAAGGGTCACTGGTCTCTTTAGGAAATCTTGGCCTGAATTGGCAATATATTTCTTTTCCTTACGTGCGTCAAGTATATATACTGTTGACTGTCTGCTAATCAGCATTAGAGGTTCTGGCTTCTATGGAACACAAAGTCCTTTCCCTTTTTCCTTTTCTTCACAGCCTGTTTTCCCATGCAGCAATAGAGCACGACGCAGAAAAAGACCTGAGCCAGCCAGTGCTCTGGACAGCCCAGCCTGCTGAGCTTCGAAAAACATTTGTTGACCTGAACAAGAGCAGGCTACTTACTTGCTTTCCAAGTTCTGACCCTTTTAGGAAATCATCAACTGAAGCCCCTCTCCTTTTGATATTAGGAGAATCGTAGCCATCCTCCTCATCATCTGAGTTCACATACTGCGCTGCATTGCTCCTCTCGCTAAACACACTCCTCCTCTCCATCTAGAAAAGCAACAGAAAATTGAAAATTGTGAAGCAGACTTCTTCCTGCAACCACTGGGAGAAATGGTAAATGTAAGACATAAGGATTCCACATACCTTGCTTTCAGCACTCAAGAATATAGTATTTAAATATATTCACAGGCTTAAAGTAATTTCTGTTTCTCTTGACTGCAACCCCTTAGGTGCTTTGGGGAGTTTTGTGTATTATTTTCACTCACAAGCATCTATATGCTTTTATGTGACCATCAACTCAGTTCATAGCTTTCTTCCCTTGTATCACTATCACATCAAAACCCTGCTGAAGGCAAGGCATTCCTACAGGATGCGTTACTGGAATCCTGCCCATGAAAGGAATGGGCCAGGGAGGGTTTTATTAAGTGTTTCWACTCTCTTATGGAGAAAAGTATCTTCTGTTTGTGTCACCTTCCTGACAAATCCAGAGCAGTGCATTCCTTACCATGTTTTGATTAGCACATGGTAGGTAGTTGCTTCTTTTCCATCAAACCTCTCGAACGAAAGAGGTTTCGTTCCAAGAGAGGAAACGAAACCTCTCCCTTGGCAGAGGTTTACCAAAAGACTTAAACACTTTAGCAACTATGACCTCAGTGCAAAGAAGGGTACAAATTGTTTGCAGTTTGGTGATCTATTGCCATTTTTTTTTTCAGTAGTAGTAAGGCTCTCCAGGTTTTGGAAGTAACTTTTCTGGTTATGCTACAGGGTTTGTGGAGTTGATCAAAGGTTGATAAATGCATCATATGGTGCATTTTTTTTTTGGTAGGTTCTAAGTTTATCACACTGCTGCTCACCAAACTACTGATCTTCAGGATTCAGGAATGAGTAACTGCTCTTTAAAACATATACAACAAAGCGTTCTTGGGTGGAAACTGCCCCAATGAATACAGACAGCCAAAATGTCATAGAAGATGTCTCCACTTACCCGGTTGCTTTCTGCAACTCGCTGTGCAGCTTCTCTTGCCATGGCTTTTGCAACAGTATTTGGGACAGGCGTGCCTTGAGGCTGAGGGAGTATTCGGTTGGGTGATGGAGACCTCCTTCCCCCGTGGAAGTTCGGGGCAGGTGGCTCGAGCGTGTGTCCATGAATGGGGGAGGCCGAACGAGTCTGCTCCCATGACTCATCCATTTTTAAATGGGGACCTAAATGTTCGTCTTTGGTTTCTGGGACTCCGGCACTTGCTAATGGCTTAGATTTGGGAGCAGTTCTAGGGTGAGGGGTTGGAGGCACCAGTAGGTCAGATGGAATGGCAGCAACTGAAGAGTCCACAGATTCTCCTTGAGCAGAGAGGGTTCGAACAGTAACTTCCTTTGCTTCCAAGTTCCTTATTCTCATTATCTCCACCAATGTGTTCTCTGCTGTAGGAAAGATCACCTCTGCCACCTGAGTACACAAACAAGCAACATATTAGCATGAAGGCCTCACTTTTTCTCCCTCATTCTCACTAAAACACACCCTTCAAGGTATCAATATGTGGTTAATTGCTGTCAAAACTCATTAGTACTCCACATCACTTAGTACAAGCTGCGCCCACTTGACCCTGAAGTGCCTATAGAAAGAGAACTAATGATCAAATTATATAAGATCAAATACAGAGGTTCTATGCAAACCTAGAAAAAAMCAGGAACACACTGAAGGGCTGTCACACCCTTACTGCTGCCCTTGCCTGCCCATGGAAGKCTGCTTGAGGTAGTTAGTCACTGCAATGCTGGAACGAAGACTCACCCGTTGACCTTTCGCATAAACACCATAGCCGGTGACATTGGCACCATGGGAGGTCCCTGTTGCTGTCAGAGTTGGTGGTTTCCAGGACACCTGTAGAGTTGCTGAGGTGGACCCAGCCCGGACAGTAACATCTTGAGGTGGAGCTGGAGGACCTAAGAGGGAAAAGCCTGGTCACCAAGCAGCRTTAGAACAGAAATATGCAGGTCCACAGACACAACTGTAATTTGCAAACACAAAGCACTTATATATTTATTTTTATTTTATTTTAAGAAGGAAAAATATCTTTACTGCAGTTATTAGGTACAAACAGAAGCATACAAGCACTCAGCAGATTAGGGAGCCAACTGACCCTCAGCCTATAGACATTAACTATATTCATTTGCAAGCTCTCCTGTACTTGCAGTTTGCTCTAAATTTACTTTTATCCCTCCAGACTGCATAGTGGCTACTTAGTCTGAATGCAGGAGACAGTAACAGAAAAAATGCAGTGAGAAAAGTACCAAGGATTGGCACTACATTAATGGAAAATTGTTGCAAGTGACTTTTTGGTGTATACCTCTGTGCCATATGCACTGTGCACATTTTTGATTTATGTGAAAGGGTAAAAAGACCAGAAACTAGAACTTTAACTTTTTTAGTCAGTGGCATATTGGTATAAAGGACAATCAGACTCAAAGTCTCTGCTCTGAAATGTAGAAAAATTTAGCCTGCTAGCCTTTAAAAGCATTTGCAGTACTTTAGAGTAATTGCACACTATGTACATCTTTAATTAAAAGCCATTATCATCCTACTATAAATAGCTTTAGAGAGAAACCCAAAGTAAAAGCATCTTAGAAATTATTCATTGAGGCATATTTAAGGCATGTGTTCATTAACACAAAACGGGGAGGAGGGTATCACGCTAAAACAT
Source organism: Nothoprocta perdicaria (assembly GCF_003342845.1). Taxonomy (NCBI): domain Eukaryota; kingdom Metazoa; phylum Chordata; class Aves; order Tinamiformes; family Tinamidae; genus Nothoprocta; species Nothoprocta perdicaria. The sequence continues at coordinate 5,913,807 of NW_020455204.1, read as the reverse complement.
TCCAAAAGCAGGGGTCAAATAAGGCCATCTCTGGGTAACACTGGCAGAAGAAAACCTTGGCTGCTGTGAAATCATTATTACCAGGGAACTCAGCACCAACAAATTCTGTTCATCTACTGAGACCAAAACAGCTACAGCTGTTACAGCTGTGTGCATTTACATTCACTGTGTGCCTTTACTGCTGCTGGACAAAGCATGGTACAACAGCAAATATCACACAAGTCAGCCTAGGGATATTCTGGCAAACTCTCAACACATCTGTAGTTTGCTGTCACTGAATCTCATCCTGTAGAGGGCACTGAAATACAATTCTGATCATGTTAAAGACACTGTAGGTTTACAGGACGCATTACCATCTTGCCTATGCAATCCTTTCCCTCTATAGGATATCTTTGACTTGCAGGGCCAAAGCACGCAAATTAAACTAATACTATTCTTGCCCAAGACATGCATAGTAATTGAGGATTCCACTGCAGCTTTCGCATGAAGTCTATTTTATAAAAGCCCGGAGCCTCAATCCTTAAGAGCTCTTCAGTTTACAAGAAATAACCTATCTCATTCAGTCCCRTATCTTGTGTCTAAGAAACAATTCATCTTTCTCAGTGAAAACGGCAATCTCCTCTATCCCCCTAGCCCAAAATAAACAACTCCCCAGCAGTCTGTGCCCTGGTTACTCAAAATGACATTCACTGCAACTAAATGTTTACGTGATGCCACTCACCCACATGCATCTTCCTAGAGAAGCAAAACAATGGAAGTCAAGCAAAGCATCTTTATTTCTTTCTCAGCATTTTCTAAAATAATTATTGAAACATGTTTTTTATAACATAGMTTAATTGCAGAGAGAAGAATTGGTATGTTAAACATACTTTTTCTTAATTCTTTCTCTTTTTAACTGTAAATTTGCTAGAAGAGGTATGCAATTAGATCAACGTATTGACAAGAGGAAAACATGAGACTAACGGTAAGCCCTACTGCTGAATAAAAAACTAAACTGCAGAGTGTTTGGGTAGGGAGAAAAATAATCAAACCTGCTGGCAACGTAGAAAATTCCACAAAGGCTTCCTTTTTCTCTCGCTGTTCCAGCGGAAGCTGCCAGGGCATCTGGTGGGGCTTTGCCATAACCTTCACTTTGTAGGCCATATTGGGCTTCAAATTAAAAAAATGGTACTTGTAGCTAGCAGCCTTGACAATGTCAAATTCTTCTTCATTAAGAAAAATCACATGACTGTAATTACTATTTGTAGGGAGCCAGGACAGCTCAGCAGAAATCTGGGTTATGTTCTCCACTTTAAGATTAGAAGGGGCTACAATGACATCCTTCCCAACTAACAAAGTGCACTGGAGTTCATCTGAGTTTCCCTTGTTTGTGATGCTCTGAATTGATATTCGGTATGTACAGGCAGAAATGTTAAGCTTCTCTATAAGAGCTTTAGTTCTGCTTCCCAAGGCTATGTTCATTCGTACTTCTTTGTCAACCAACACGTTGTAGCTGCTAATGGGTCCCCATCCAGGTGGCACTACCGGTGGCTCCCAGCCCACAATGACACTTTTGGCTAGTTGCTTAATAAGGGTGATTTTTCTAGGATAAGGCACAATGTCTTCTCCAATTTCATCTATATTCACATCCAGAGTCCCTGCACCATTGCTGATTACACTAGAGTCCATGTGACTCGGTGGACTTATCTCTAGGAGATCTCCTTCCAAAGTAGGACCCGAATGATTGATGAAATTCTGATCTTGTTCGCTGCTTAGAGTGCTTGACAAACGGGTCTCATTGTCTTGAACAAAATCCACAAAATTTGAGGGGACTAGTCCTCTTTGTCCATCTAGAAGTTCCCCTGGCAAGAAATTATAGTGTCATTAACATCCTTGAAAGGTTAAAAATTAAATGTATATATGGATTAAAATTCCACCTAAAAGTAAACCATTATCTACAAAAGCCATAAACCATATTTATGCTGCACGTTATAACTTCAACTGCATGTTTCCTGTTGAARAAGAGGTTAACAAAAAGAACTCTTCTTCTCCTTGCTTAGATTGTTGGTTTGTTTCATTTTGTTTAAAATTACTTTGCACCATTGCTTTAAACAAAGAATCACCTTGCTATCACAAAAAATATTGTAGGTCATGAGGTGGCTAATTACCAACAAAGATCACATTGTGATCTGGCCTTGAGTTACAGAATGCCAAAAGAAAACTGAAGCTATAAGAATMAAGTTGGAAAGGGTGAAGTTAGAGTAAGAAGGTCTGTAAACAACTTTGGTGCTATTCATCAATTTGCACAAAACCATTAAAAGTTTCCTAGCTCCAACRTCACTTTTTGGCAATGCCTTGCAATAAGTGGGGAGGCAAGGAAGAAGATACAGACAAAAATTATACATACATTGGATTCACGACTTGGGAAAATAAAGAAACACTGAGGCAAAAGCCATAATTTTCAGTAAGCTTCCTTGCCAACTTAAATCTTGCAAGTAGGAAAAGCTGACAATTTAAAATGTCTTATAATTAGCTAAGCCTGCAAGGAAGAGCTTTGCTGGTAGAAAAATTCTGATAATCAACACAAATAAGACAGGGTAATTTTAGCAACTGATTTGGTAGTAGATGAAAAAAAGCATTGGTAGAATGTTTGACAAATGAAATGATTTGAATTTGTATCAATTAGCATATATTTACAGATTCAAAAAAATACCTTCATAAAAGCCATCTTCGTCCATATCTCCATACACATAAAGGTACTTTCCTGCTGTAAGGGGGAGCTCTGCTTCTGGATTTTCATTTGGTCCATCAAAAGGGTTGTAACTGCAATGGTACACATGGAAAAACATACATGTTCCCTTACAACCTCCACAATACTGAATACTAATCAGAAAAAAACAAGCTGTAAAATTCTGCATAGGAAGGTAATCCATCCTGCTTGATGACCCTTGGAAATACATATTTTGAGAGATGCCCAGGTGARTCCTATGAATTGCAACTGGATTGCAACAGGTTGCCATGAAACACAACCTATTCACTTGAGTGCTRTGAACTTAAAGCCATATCCACCTCCAAATGATTAATTTATGATTTTTTCCCTTAGTCGCACAGGTCTCTTTGAATACACACTGGCATAAACCTTCTTATTTTAAAAACAACTGCAAAAATCTCACTTGCACATTTGAAGACAGTCCACATACTCCATTTTTATATGGCAAATTTTTACACAGTAAACTTCAACAGGTGCAGCAATAAAAATAAAACAARATGTTGAATATTACAAATACGTATTATATATAAAAGCTCTTTATGTTACCTATAACGGGCAATGCAAAGATGGACTTTCCCAGAATATCTCTGCTTTGAGGTATTGGAATTCCGATCATTATCCATCTGTATAGGAAAAAAAGAAACAATGGGATTTCAAAAAGATGCATACACTGGTATTCTGACACATGATGACAATAAAACACAGGACACGTAACATTTTTTTCTTTTAAAAGGAGAAATTGTGACATGGAACAGAATTCATTAATCTTAGTTAGAAATATTGATATTAGAATATCTAACAGTACCCTGAAATTTTAATCAGAAAACAAAAGTAGTACCCAAATACTAATGGCTAATTACTTTAGACAAACCCTAAATTTCTGAATTTCTTCAAATGTCAGCTTGCACAGCTTGCAGGTAKTGAGTAATAGATAAAATCTACCCGTCATCTCTCTTTAGTAGCAGATAAAATCCATTCTGTCACAGAGGGTTTTTTTTTTATATGATAGATGTGCTTTTTCTCTCCACTTATAGTATAGTTTGCTCTGAGTCCTTTAAGGAAAAGTGAATAACTTTTCTCCTGAGCTTGAGAGAACTTTAATTAAGGAAGAAAAATTAGGCTTGACAGTAGGATCAAATAGATAAGTCGTCTAAAAATGGACTCTAATTTCACAATCCGGATAAAGACTGAAGATTGATCTATGACTTCCAGGTTTAAAATGGTCTCTGCTTGGTTCCCAGAATGGTAACTGGAGGACAGTGAGAATAAGCTAACGGATATTCTCCCTGTGTGTATCCTTTGGGGATCTAGGTAACATTTTAAAGGGTTATTCGCCTTATGTGTTTTCAAGGACACATAGCAATGCTTATAACTAAACCAATAACAACTTCTCCAGAGGCCACTGGTGCTAGTAACAATCAGGAAAATCAGCAAATAGTTTTGTAGAAGATAATTTTGTATTTCACACTTCACAGCACTGAGATCCATTTTTAGATTTTGTTTCTAGAGACTATTTTCTTATGATTATCTTCATACATTCTCCCCCTAGGTCCCGGATACCTATAAAAAAGAATGGAGTTGAATCCCTGTGAGCTTGAATAATRTAAGTATGCGTCACATAATAACACTCAAGAAAAGCACACAAGGAACAATTTGGCAAGAGAGGGCTTGACAGTCTCAGTGAGAGATAAATGAAAAATAATAGAAAAAGGGAATTAAATTTGACGTGCACTTCTCCTTTTCTTGCAGTTAGTTCTGCTTCCTCACACCTCGTTGCTCTGCTGCATTTTCTAGTTTGATTACCCTGGGCTTCTTTTTTTGTGGCCTCTTCAAAAAGCAGTGAATATTTGAATATTTCCATGTTACTAACAATACACATATACTTATTTGTGGACAAATCCTTAGGTATGCTTGAAGACTGTCTACTCTATTGGAATCTAATATTCTGTGGAATATCTTACTCCATTCCTAGGCTTGCAACTATTCAAAAACATTTTGATTCCATCATCTTTCAAAGGTTCAGTAGCAATGAATATAAATTAGCTRGATATGCACACAGTTGCATTTTCATTTATTTCTATGAAGAGTAAGAATGGGTGTCAAGATTAGATTTTATATGGGTAACGGGGCCTGTTATATACAGGGCTTGTTCTGTCCATACAGAACTGGCTTACAGTAATAATAACCTTCTATTAAGACTTTAAAAATGTTAACTCATAGTAACTTTCACTTCCAGGTTATCAAAATCAGTTTAGAAGAGCGTGCTGAAAATTGCTCTTAGCAGGTGGTATCAGCCTAATTGTAACAAGAAGATCCACACATCCTACAAMCTGAGCAAACAACAGGTCGTGAAGAATGAGCCACTACGTGGGATTGCTTTTCCAGTTGCCCAAGCTATATCAAAGTGACATTTTTTGGTAGATACAATAATAATAATGAAAACAAAACACAGCATAACATAGACATATATCAAAAAGACTAAGGTGCTTTCACCTCATAGCACAGTGCAAACTCTTCAAATGCATTATGAAAGGCTGAGATCTTCATAGAAGCTTGAGGATCTCACACGCACATCTCACACATTTTTAATGCTGCGTAACTACTGGAAATCTCAGTTAAATTCCTACTCATCACGTTGCCAAGATGTCTAAGATACAGACATTCCACCTCCTKACTTTTTAAAAGCAGGTTGGTCCCCCTTCATTGGTCCCCTGAGGAAGTCCTAGCCCCATGACACACATTGCCACTAACGAACTTAAGACTCACGTCTGAATCAAATCTGCATCTTGCGCTACCAGATCTTGACTTGGACAGGAATGTAGGTTTGACAGACAATTGTTCTGGTTTGTCTCCAGAAATCTGCAGGGGTCGTATAAACTCTGAAATCACACACCGACTTCCAGAAGGACTTTCATGACCTGTCAGTGAACAAAATACATACAAGAACAAATAATTGCTATCAATTAAAAAACAGGACATAGACTATGAAAAAAAAAAAAATCAAAATCCTCCAGAAATACTTTTGTTTGAATGTTTTTATTGATTTTTTAAAAACAGGAAAAGTTAACTCATATAATACATTTAAAGGATCTAAGAAAGCAACTTTGTAAGAGGCTACACCCTTTAATCTATCAGTTCAAGTGAAATCCTGACCTAATGATGAAGGAAAGCAAGTTAAAAAAAAATCTCATTAAGGTTTCAGGAGCAACTAATAAAAGTTGAATAAAACACCACACRTTTTTTTCCTTTCATTGTTAAGTTAGTTCTCAAACCATGTAGAAACAAGCAGGAAATTGTAAATTGAGCCTAATTATATGTGCACTAGCAGCAGAAGTTATAGCAAACACCACAGTATTGGGCATTACTGATGCAATCACCTATCCATGGGGCCCTTTTCCTCCCTCCCTCTCTCTCTTTAACATAATGAATCCACACTCTAATTTTTCAGACCTTGAACATGTGAAGGTTCAGCATTCCCTCCCCAGAAATCGGTAAGTACAAGCATCCCAGATATATGTCACCAGGAATCCGCATTGGAATCTCTTTACTAGTACTGTAGGGGAGAACGAGTTCCAAAACACATCATCAGAGGGTTTTGTGGTGTGCTCCTTGCTCCAATGTGATTAATTTTCTCTGCATCACTGTAATTTACAGCAAGGCAGCTTAAGCACATTAACAGCAGGGAAACACACAAGTCATCATACAAAAGATAAATTATAACCAGCCTTGCTTGCAGCAATCCCCAGACTGGAAAAGGGCACTTTTTTTTTATTCTTGGAATCTTTCTCACATATATAACAGAAAAGTCATGCCTGTTCAGAAACCTTTAGCCAATTTAGCTCCTTCTGTTTGCTGTTAATGTGCTTGCCATACCAGCCTGTCAGTGCCAAGCCTGTAAATAATTGGTCCAACTGYGATTATTCATTCAAAGGAAACTGCTGTTGGGTCTCATGCCTCCTGGGCTTCTCAGGCTTTGTCATTAAATTAGTGATACTAGATACAAAATGTGGAGAAAGATTCTTGGACCATCTTCCCCGTGCTTTGCATAGCACACAGGATGATAACCTGGCCAGAAACCCACAGTAATAAGAATGAGCTTCAGGAATAGGAAAATCTAGAGAAATATTCAGCTATATATATATATTTTTTTCACCTGTAAAACAGAAAACAGAATATTCATATCGGGTCCTTCACAGACTCTATCCAGGGAACAGACTGCAGTGGTTGTACCTGCATCGTGTGTTGGACACTTGCATGGTTCCATTTGATGCTAATAAGGAGATCAGCCTTCTTAGATACTTCACTTCCTATCTCAGCAAGTCCACACCTATATTTAGTTACATATGTGAAAAAAAATGTAGTTTTTGCCCTAAATCCTGCTAGGTAAAATGGATGTGTTTACCTAACTGAATGTACTGCCTCTAACATCTTCTGTTTCTCTATATGTCTGTCTACTTGTAGAATGTAATGTTTCCTATATTTGCTTCAATCGGTGCTACACTAGGTTGCTATCAACACCTGCCTCTTTATGAAAACATATGTTTAATAACAAAACTGATTCTCTAAGGCTTTTGCAGGAATGCTTTTATCTGGGACCCCAATGTAATCTATTTTTTGAAGCAGCCTAAAAATTACTGCAGTTCTGAGGAATTCTTTTATCTGCAATAAAGGTAAGTTCTCATCTTCATCCAGTGTAACTTCAGCAATTTCCCTGAATTTGACCAATATATGAATATGGAGAATATGAAGAATATGATAGTATCTGTCCTTCTAAGGATTTTCTAAAAAATTTTAGCTCACTGGAAACTRAGGAAAATAGATAGCTCTCCTTTCAGAGTCACAGTCTGGAAAACACTACAAGAATTAAGAAAATGCCTCTATTTTGGCARGACTGGCAGCTAGTCTGTTAATGAAGTCTGAAGAACACCCCTTATGGAAATAGGCAAGGAAGAGCACCAGACTATTTAATTTAGATGTCTGAGACAGAATTAAAACTGACCATACTCAAGGCTCAATTAGGACCATCATTTTATTTATGGGACTATTGATTCATTACAAGCTACCTAAATTATCTAAAAAGACCATTTTAATGCTCCCCTTATCTGATATATAATAAATCCTGAAGGTTTCTGTATCTGGTTGTGGCATAATTATATATTTAGAGTGAACTTCTTGCACTCTAATCTATTCTGACTAGGTTTATTTCATTTCCTGATACATTCAAACATCACAAATTAAGGCAAAGCAGCTGGCCATAAACTGATCTCATTTCCGCCATTTGCTTTGCTTTGAAAGCTCTCCTTGTGTTCTTTCTTCCTCACACATAATAAAAATAATTGCACTTCTGGTTTGAAGACTTGTTGTAGCATTGCTGTCACCATTGTGAAACGGTTGATTTCAGTAACTTAAAATCCTGCCCACTTGCTTAAACGTTATTTTAGTGTATTCAGTGAGWGCATATTGAGTATTGAGCATTGTCCAAGGATTTCTGATATTTATATACACCAGTGTTGCAGGCCCTGAATTTTAGTAGCATAAGTATCTATAGATTATGAGAACAGTTGTACAGAGCAAGGCCTTTAAACTACATCAGTGCAGATCTTGCTGTGTTTAATTGTTTTGAATCAAAGACTTCTCGGAGGGTTTTGTTACATTTTGGAGGTTTTATTAAAAGCTATTTCCATTAGCACTTACAGAATAAATATTAGGCAGCTTAAGAGTTTGATTCAGGAGCTTGGAAAKCTTACTTCTTCAGTTGAGGATTGGGGCCTATTGAGATAAATTCAGAGGATGGAGACTAYACCTTCCCAGTCTGCCAAAAGGAGATTTGAATTCCTGATTATCTTTCCCTTAGAATTAGTTGTTTTAAAAATGTTATCTTGAGAGAAATGAGGAGCTAATACTGTTGTTATGAAGGAAATTTCTACTAATTTCTTACATCTACCACGTAATGTCTTCTCAATTTCCATTTAATGCTCTTCAGTAAGACAGTTGTAGCTTCAGAAAAGCCCACAAACTACCATGCACCATAGATAGGCACCTAGAATTTTGTGCTTAAAAACTCAAATCATACCCAATACAAAGTCACTGAAGTGAAACAAAAGAAGGATGTCATCTTGGTTCCTTTCAACTCGGTTTCACATTGATTTCAACACCCTTCATTGAAAATAACTGCTCATCTGCAATGATAGGGAAGTGATTTGTGATTTCCAAGGCCTACACCTTGGAATTTTTCTAGAAGCTTAGTAAGAAGAAATCAAAAAAAAATCAGGAGTATTCAGAACTATATCAAGTTTTTGTGAAGAAGTGCTGAAAAAACTGCTGAAAAAAAATGCAACTGATGCAAACATATTTTCTTATTTGTCAGAAACATTTATTCAGTTTTCCCATTTTCTTGCCAGCTCTAGCTACCATTTTTTTTTCTGTCTCTGTTCTTTACGTCCCTATAAACTTACTTCATCAAATCAGTAGACCAACTGCTGCAGCTGAAACAATAAAGGTTTTCCAACAAATCTTGTGCATGTAGAGACTCATCATGCTTCCAAGAGGTAGAGATGTTTACACAATAAATACCTTATCTTAACACTGAACTGGTTTCACCACCACACTCAACAGCCTGTCTGAATAGAGCTAGAACAACCTTAATGATGCCATATGAAATACGGTGAAAATTATCACAAAACAGGCTCAGGACCAAATTCTAACCTCACGTTTTCATGGTCAATCCCATTTACATCCCAGCATCACATCTCAAAACATGAAAGTACTCGGACTCCTACAGCTATCATCCCTTACCTTTGCCTATAGAAGTGGCTATTCCATTCATTAACTGGGAGAGGGATTTACTAGGAGAACCGGGGATATCTGAGGCTGCCACCGTGTTGCTGCTTAGCAGGTCAATCTTCCCAGCTTGCTGCCGAAACCTCTCCAGCTCCTTGGACAGGAGGTTAAACTGTTCGCTCTGCGTCCGACATTTCTCCTCGAGCTCCCGGACCTTGGCCTGCACAGGCGAGACACAGGACGGACACTTGGACTGAGCTTAGAGGGTCGATGATGGGGTCAGATTTTATTAGGGTACCAGAAAACAGGGACAGGCAAACTAGCTGGCATAAAGAGGCCCACATTTTTCTCCCCCTAAATTCTAACCCATATTTAGAATAAAACCTCTTAGCAGCTCTGTTATATGGAGGTAAATATTCTCCCCTTTCCAAAGTGGAAATTCCTTATCATGCTTTCTGGCAGCGCTACAGTTTGGGGATATCTACACTCATCTGAACAACACTTTTCCAAATTCCCATAAATTCCAGATATGTTTCTTGACGAGGTACATCCATCCTCAGCTCTTAAGCTATAGCTTCCTGAAGTGATAGGTTAACATTTAAATAATAAAAAGCCTCAAAAATGCAGTAGTTCATGCAGGAGGTCTTGTTACTGGCTGAAGTGTCTTTCAAAAATAATGCTTCTTACTACAATGACAGAAGAAGTCTAACACCAGCAAAGAGGAATCTTTAAGCTTGTGAGAATATAAAAACGCCACAGCTGGTGAAAATTTCTGTTTTATTTTTTCAGATATTAGGTTTTAACAAAACAGAATTTAAAAGGTAATTTTATGTGTTGAATTGGGAAATTTGCCTATATACAATTTATGAATTCTTGAGGTGAAAAAGAATGGATGAGGCGATGGAAAAGAAAGTTTCCCTGCCTGGGACAAGGATAGTAGTAATTCAGGATTTCTTGCACGAGCTTTGCTCAGAAGAAAGTGTAGCAGTGACAAAGACACTAAGGCAGGAGAATGAACGTGCTATCTTCTATTTTATCCAAACCATATTTATCATACAAGCTATAGTAAGGATAAATTGATGTTTTCAATATGATGTGTTTACACTTCAGTCTGCATTTTCAAACAGCTTGCACATCTGTTTGCATTCAGCATCAAATGTTGCCAAAGAGAAAAAAAAAAAAAAAAAAGAAATTCAGGGTGTCCAGGAGGTTGGGAAGGTGCCTATAGCACCTGTTGCAAAGACCTGAAGGATCAGTAGAGCTCCTGCAAATTTCCTTTGGGAGGACTGATGCAGTTGGGCTCTGCTCTGGAAAGGTGCCAGAGAGACTCCGCTGTGCCAAGCCCCCAGAGCACTCGTCCCACGAGATGTGACCCAAATGTTGCTAAGAAGTCGCTCAATAGAGGCACTAATGGGCTCCTTATGTGAAAAGCTGATGCGTTGTTTCCTAATCTCATGCTTTATCATGAGCAAACATCCCTTTCCCTCATTAAAACTCCCTTTATAGCATATGCCTGGTTAAACAGCTGTGTTAACAAAGGAAGCTGGATATCAATTAGACTCATTCAACTATACCAAAGGTTTTTTTTTTTTTTTTTTTTTTCTCTTGAAAGAGCAAAAATTTTCTCAGTTCATATGAGGTAAATGTTGAAGACCAATATACAGATCTTAATACATCTAAAGATAAATGAACGCACTGTGCAGCCCTCAAAAGAACACAAGAATTTTCTGCTGCAGAAGCTGGGTTTTTTTTTTTTTTTTTTTTTTTTTTGTAATAAATATTTTTTAAAAGCTACAATGAATTTTGAGGGTATAATTTCTTCCCATTCATTTAACAAATTAATTCAGTTCTAGTAAAAAATTCTCACTAGATCTCACTGATTATGAAACCAAATATAACAAAATGGAAAGACACTGTGGCAACTACACACTTGCTTGCCACTTTGCTCATGGATAAGACAGCCATGTATAATTTTAAAAGAACATTAAATAGACAAAGCAGTTAAAGTTTTTTCTACATCCTGTCTTTCCAATGCAAAAATTTAGTATGATATTATTCAGCTCCATGAGAATGTAAACTGACCTTTCCATATGCAGTTGTGGAAACTCTAGCATGAAGAAAAACAAAGGCATCACCATCTAGACTTCAATAAGACTGTCTTAAAAATTATTATTGCAGGATTGTTTATTATTAAAAGTATTTCATTGCATTCAGTATTTGCCTCRATTTCTCTGTTGAGTAAAATCCTTATTTTCAATCTGTTCTTTGACAGTATGAAGCATGGAAAAAAAATACTGCTTCTTTTAATGAAGATCATTACTTGGAAGYGAACACAGTGCTGGTACTATATGCAGGAAAAAATGCCATTACATCCCTAGCAGAAGTGACAGGAGGCATCTCTGGTCCAGCCTTTTTTGCTTTTCTGGGCCAGCCTCTAAGGAGGCAGTGGAGCCACCAGCGCCCAACAGCCAGAATCACTGCAAAAACCAGCAGAATATCCATGTACTCCCAAAATCCTATTTAAAACTTAATATCAGGACTTTGGAGTGGCACAGACTTTTTGAAGAGGAAAAATTTCTCATTACAAAACAAAATCTAAAAATATCAAAGCAGACCTAGAAAATTACTTGAGTCGACATGACTGAACACGGGTGATTTGTGAGTCAGAACTTAAATACAGCTAAGTAGCTGCTGCTCCCTTTTCATGTCACGTCTTTAATGTTAATATTTTAAATGTGCCTTATAAAAAAAAGATTTATGCAAAAATGACTGCTTATGAGAGATACTAAGCAGGCTTTAAACAGGGTAGTATTTGTATGTTAATAAAATGAACAAATATAGATTTCAGTAGCATTCTAAAAGAAAGTTGCTTTATGCTTGATGCTATTTACTACGTTTTGATGTATACCAAAAAGCTTTGTGGATTTGATTTCTGATGTTATGATTTTAATCCAAGTCCCTTATCCTTTTAAAGCTAAATATTATATCTTGGTAGAAACTGCTAAATGTTTCATTTTACTGAAATTTTAATGAAAATAGAGGATCCTGTACTGCRTTTTTTATTTAAAAAAGGAGAAATTTTAGAGAGTAATGTTTCCTCTAATTTTGATCAAATACTGTAATATCCAAATAGTACTGCAGCAACACACATAAATACATAGATATTTATAATTATTCCACTGCTAACAAGAAACCCTTCCTGAAAAAAAAGCAGCAGATTATTCCCCAGAAAGGCAATCAGCGTCTTCACTGTTTCCTTAAAAGTTCTTGTCACTTCCCAATTKTTATGCAAGAACTGTGAGACTAATTGGTGTTGGCTGAAGGGTCCAGCTGTCTACTCTCTGCTGTAAGACATTGCAACTAATGTCATTATTAGCTACTAGACTCTGACCAAAGCAAAATTACCAGGTGAAGGAATGAAGGTAGAACCATGAAACAGACCTTTTTCCTAACCAGGGAGAAAGAGTTACYCTGGTATTCACTTCATAAACTTAACATGAAAATCCAACTTATTTGTGAAATAAGAACTACAGAAAATCCCTAAAGCTTAAATGCATTGATTGTATTTCCTATGGATAAACAGTTTGCTACACCTACAGCTTTCCTAGGTACTGAATTCCTGGCATTTGCAGTATCATAAATCTAAATCTCTGATTTCYGTTTTGATGAACACAGCTTCTGAAATCTAAAATGAAGCAGACTTGACCTGTTACAATACAGATATTGTTCACACAGGACACATAATATGAGGAGCATCTTTCCAGGTGGACAGCCTGAATTCAGACTAAAACTGGCTCACATATTCAGCTGCCAGGTTAATATTTCACAGTTTACCTGTTTATGCAGCAGCAATGGCTCAAAATATCAACCTCAGGTGAATATTTTATGTAAAATTATCTTTGCATTAGCAAGGAAATAATCTGAATTCAGACCCAAATCCACACAGTCTGAAAGTTGCAGTCTTGAATAAACTATTGAACCATTCTCATTGGGCATGCTTATGAGATTGAGCCTGAATTGTCATTAAATCATGCCATATGACTAAATCATTTGTAGAAAAAGGTTTTGATTTTGGTGATTCAATATTAAGGTAACCAGTGCCAAGCATGCTTGCATAACAATGGTTCCAGCACGCATCCCATGCGAGGTAAGGCAGGACTACCATACACATTTTTGAGTGAACGGAGCAGGATTTGGGATAGGGAAAGGAGAATTTATGCCCTAAAATACCTGCATGCTGTCCAAGGTGTTCTGGATGAAGTGCAAAGCAATAAATTCCAAACAAGACACAGTAAACAAAGAGATGTGCAATAAACAAAGAAATAAAAACAGTTGAACACTTTTTTTTTTTTTTAACATTTCAAAGCAAAAAAAAATTGAAACAGTTGATAAGTATAGAAACATGCATTAACAAAAACCCACTATAGAACGCATCAGAAATCAATGCTGCTGCTGATTTTGAATCACAAAAGGCAGATTAAATAAAACAAAATGCTAAAAATTAATAAGCTTATAGCAATAAAAGGCAAAAGCTTAAGAAACTTTGATGGGGTTATGCAAATCAGAAGAAGCAGACAAATCAGTTAAACAGGAATTTAGATCAGCTTGAGAAGGATAAATAACCACTGTTTTGTTTCTACTTATATCTTCTTGCATCATATACTTCGCACTAGGTATTAAATAATTATCTTGCGCTGTATGTATATGTTGCTTTATTTTTAYTAGACAACACCTAATAAGGAACCTTGGGTAACTGATTAGCATTTGCAGCTTGCTAGCCTTAATATTTGTAGTCTAAACTATAACGATTTTCATAAAAAAAACCTTCCCTTTTACACATCCAATAGAAGTTGACAACAAATGGTACAAGAGTTTTCATTTTATACAAAGAGAAGCTGAGGTATACAAATGTTGCTACCAACAGCCAGCTCAATGCAGTCATAACTACGAACTTTTAAAGATGACATTAAACATTAGACAAATTTGCATGCATATAACTTGATTCTATCAGAAATGATTATACTGTCACGATACCACGTTCAGAATTAAATCTCCGTAGCTACAGGTAATGCAAAGGATATTTTCTTACCTCTAGCAACTGAACTGCTCCTTCATGTTCCTTCTTAGCTTCAACCTGAGCCTTGTTTTTATTATTTAAGAAAAGAAAAAAAATCAATTAGGCCATATWTAGTGTGCTCATACCACACACTGCAGCATACTGTGTACTGAGACCAAAGCCTTTTAGCATCTTCAAGCGCTGCATTCGTCAATGCAATAGAAGACTTTGGTTCCAAACCATCAGAATAAGACAGTGAGATAGACAGAATCTCACTAAAGTTTAATTGCTTCAGTGCTTTGTTGGACCAGACAGGCATGAACACACCCTAAGCAATTCTGAAACCCTCTAAATTGGAAGTGGAAAATAAGCCCTTTATTTTTTGCTAAGTTGTATTGCCAAAGACTCACAGACTAGAAGTTCACAATACCTGTTAGGAGAAAGTGACCCAAAAGTTAGATTCAGTCCCTAAAAACCAGAGCGGGTACTCAGCTAATTAAATAGCTCGTAACATCCTCGAAGACGGGTTCTGTAATGTAAACAGGAGTTTGGGATCCAGAAACACTGGCAAGCATATGATGACAGGTAATAGAAACCCTTGTGATATCCATCATTACAAGTTTAATAAAATTTACCCAACATATGAGCTCTTGATAAGGGGAGCTGTATCAAAAGCTATCACGCTTTTTCATCAAACTGTGGTATTAAAGCTCTCTTGGAGGAAAGGAAAAAACACCTTTATCCGAAACCTTATCAACACACAACCTGGATGAACAATATTATGTTCTTCTTTTAGCATGAAAATCTGAACAATCTGATGGGGATACACGCATGCGCAGGATGATTTTTATTTAGTATTAAAAACGGGACAGTAAAYGCATCAGACTGGAGCAGTTACTGACCCTGTTTTAATGTGCACGTTACTGTGGGTCATCAGCAATTTTGCGATGGTAACAAGATATACTGCTGAATGCCATCCTGTTATTACCTAGAGATACCAGTTTCATTTCACAGCCCCTTTCCAAGTAATCAGATAAATCCAATAAAAGAGGGAAAAAGGAATTTAACACAGCACTTATTAGGCACACTGGGCAGTCAGCTCAGGATGAAACATGAGCCAATAATTCCTGTTTAATGATAGAAGCAGAGTATTACAGTTACCTAGGTAACTGATATATTTAAATGACTTTTCTCTCAAAATACACTGCATTATAAGGTTGAAAGCTCATGTTCTGAACACCAGCATTCTAGAGACTAGAAGCAGAATAAATTACTCTTAGAGCACATCTACCATGTGCAGATTACTGCAGGTCTATGAGCTAGCTTGGCACCTGCCTTGGTACAAGGTATACAATATAAACTTCCCCTGTAATCTTTCAGTATCTTGAATGCTTTCCTTATTCTACCTATACAGGGTACTATTCTGGTCTTCATTCTAAGGTTGTTATTACGTTAATAGTATTATCAAAGAAACTATGCTATTCAACCAAGTGGGGATCCTGCTGTGACTTGACAGAATGGAAAAGAAATGGAGCTTGAAAGGCCTGAAAATCAAAATTAGAAAAGAAGTCTTTCTTCTTTTTAAGAACTATACAGARTGAATAATACATGCAGATTTTCTCAAGAGATGCAATGGGTAGCACGATCATTTAAGTTATCACAGATCCTTATCATGAAAGGCAATAGGAAGACACTCTAGCGACTTCATTGCRTAATGAATTCAAGGCAAAAATGAATTTCTGCACAAAGTCCTAGGAGGAATGTTTCATGCTAATGAAGAAAACCAGAAAGAAGGATGAATTATTTCTTAAATGCTTCTTAGTAATACATGAATTGTTGCAATACATTTTAGTACAGGAACTCTAAGCTAGAAGTGATCGACTTGGTGGTAAATGATTATTAGATAATAATTTTCAAAATAAATGACGCTGAATTTTAACACAAATTATCTTAGATCCACTGAAAAGAATTTCATCATTGGCTTCAGACACTCAGCTGTTTACACTCAGTAAAATACCAAATATAAAACCTCGTTGATTCTAAAAAATCTATCTTGCTAAAGCTTAGCAAAAAACACTGGAAAATATAGCATTAGAAAGACTAGATTCCAATAACCAATCTGTAACAGAGACCCACATTATCTGGATTTGGAAGGATGTAATAAAAACGAGCAAGACAAAAAGCTGTATGTTTCTTTGATGAACATTCATGTTTTGCCAAGAAATTAAAGTCTAAAATTCACACAGAAGGTTCAAGTAAAGACATCTGAATGKAACAAAAAAGGAGCATTTTGGAATATCGCTAAATACAAACCTAGGTAGGTTGACTTTAAAGGGTTTACAGAAAATAAAATGGAAGATTTCAGTTGGCCAAGTGGAACTCTACGGTTAAGGCAAAAGAGCATCTAGACCCATTTCTAGCTAGAAGGAGATTTTTATTTTGGCAGGTAGGAAATGGTTTGGTACCTTTGGACTAGCTTCTTTTAACCTAAGAGATCTGTCCCATTCCCTGTGCCCCATCCCTGGGATTTGCCATTTCAGCCGATTTCCCCCTTTACCTTCTGCAGGAGCTCAATTTCCTGCTGTTTGGCGTTGAGGACAGCCAAGGCTTGCTCATGCTCCAACTCCAGCTGTTGCCGCCGTTCAGCAGCCTCTCGCATATGCTGTTTCAAGGCAAGAAGACCAAACCATGAGGAGATGCCAACACCCTTCACTGCAACAAAGCGTTTGGGACAGGCAAACGTTCATCTCAACCTAAAAACTCTCTGGTTGCACTGATAGGCAAAAGGCAAAATTTCAAATCAGACAGTCCTTAGAGACATATGGTCACTGTAAAACTCAGGCATGTTGGTAATAATCTCTATTAGGAGATATGACTTTGTCATTGCTAGCAACGTGGCCTCCGYGATGTGCAGCTGAGAAGTGTCTATTACACTTACATATGGTGTTGTGCTTAAAAATTAAATCTCAAAAATATTAGCTTGACAATTCTCTGACTTTTTATTCATATTTTTATTTGAGATTTTTATGGCAAATTATGACCCATAAGAAATAGCTTACAATTGAAATTCTGTGATTCTGTGAAAATCAATAGCTATTATTTATTTCAAGTAAATAACAGAAGAAAAACCACAGAACAAAATTAAAAGGGAAAGATTCAGATAAAAGTGACTACACCGTCCTGAAAAACAACTTTTAAAGCTACTAATGATTCAAAGCAGTATGAGATGAAGTTCTTAGGAGGAGTACAAGCTGAACAATGTCAAGATACCCTTTGGAGATAGAAGTATATTTCATTACAGGTTAATATTATTCTGCCCAGTATCATTATTCTTTCAAACACTCTGTTTAGTAAATGGGAGTTAAGAAAGAACTCTTTATAGATTTTGATCTCTTCCCTGGTGAGGTTGCTATTAAAGATTTTTATTTTCAAAATTACATATTSTTCCTATAATACTCTCAGAGCAGAAGCACAATTCCTTATCTGCAGCACCAGAGTTATTACGTAGAAATCCATCAGGATTCAGAACTTGGAAACACAAATACATGGCTGCAATGGACTAAAGTAAGCCAAAATACCCCATATCCTGTAAAAGAGATTATTTTATCTGAACATATTTATTGCTAATCTTTAACGAGCCATTATTCTGTGCTACACATTATTAATAACGAAGAGGGGCACTAAAGTGAGGTTTGCTCCTCTCAATCTCAGTATGCTTGCAAAGGAAACAAATGTTCTATTTAAGCTCTGCTTAGAGTTTTATTTGATGTGTTAGTTAAAAACAAAATACTTCAAAGATGCTTTCAACTCTATAGCTTTGACTCTCAGTTATAGCTTGTTTTCTGAGGAGTTTATTGAGTTTTTCTTTTAATTTTTGACTGTAGACATTTCTCAACTGTGCATACTGTAAAAAAAACATAATTGGATATCCTCGTGCATTTCTATTCTCAGTATTTACTTTTTTTCCCCCTCTTTATCCCCTTCCATCTGCATTCCCTCTTCCCTTAGCTGTTTAACCTTAGCTGTCAAGGCATTTTTGTGACAATTTTTATGTCACAGCTTCCATGTTTGCTACAACTAGGGGAATTAGGAACAGCTGCCCATTCAAATCAGTTGGTGTTTCCACTATATCAAATTTCTCTTTTCTTCTGTCTCCTTCTAYCTCTCCACACTGGACACCAGCTTTTGCTCTGCAAGGAACCTTTTAGAGTCCTCACCATTAGTCCTCACCAGTCAGGTTTGGTTCATCAAGTTACTGTGAATTGGAAATGTGCCTGTCTCCTAAAAAAGCACTTTTCCCTTCCCACCATCAGAACTGTTCCCCATTTTTTATCCTACACAGCTTACACAGGTTGTAGGAGTTGTGACCAACAGTTCACTCCACAAGGCCACAAAGTGACACTTTCTATCAAGCCAAGCCAGGGGACAGAGTCTTCTCTAAACCGAAATATTTCAAAAGCTGTTCCTAATTTCTTCATCAGCAGTCACTTCTCATCCTTTTCTCCCTGTCTTGACTTGCATCCAGTAACTAGCTGCAGAGTGAAATCCTAGAACCAGTTGTTGATAAAGGTTYCCAAATACATCTCTCTCCCTGCTAATTTAGGATCCCTCACAGATACTTTGTGTACTGTATTCCACACAATATGGGTATTAAATGAATAAYAGAAATACTGGGTTATTGAAATTCACAGCAGTATACCTACCTTTAGGACCTGCTCTAAGTTCTCCAGCTTGGCTTGGAGCTGGTGTTTTTCCTTTACAGCCAAATCTCGTTCTTTGGTCACTCTGATAAGTGTTTCTCTAAGATGTTCATAGTCTGATTTCACCTAGAAAAACGAAAACRAAAAACAAAAGTGTGATTATTCCCTGAGCAGGTAATTAACAGAAGGGAAACGCACAGCTGACATAAACAATTCTCCATGTGTAAATGAAAACAGGAAGAAATGGAAAGATCTCAGGGGTGCAAGAGCTGTGTATGCTCTATAAGAATTCTATGTGTATAGAAAGAAACGAAACTCAGATATTGCATGTTCTCCTCTACTATTCTTTAKTATTATCTGAGTTCAGAGTAAAATCAAAAATTAAAATAGTATGTATGATCTGCACATGCTAAAAGATAATGTTTGAAAACAGTTTCTCTTCAATTCAAAATATGCATTCTTATGCAACAAAAGTGAATGTTTGCCCTTCCAATATTTGCATATAGCATAAAGAATAAAAGAATCAGTTATGCACAGAGTAGGATTTGTTTTCCTATTTAATTTMCTAGTGCTAGCTTAATTACAGAGTGACTAACTATTTTTATACTGGGTTTTGTGAAACATCAGTGATAGTGATCTTATTTCATATATACATACACATTAAAAATAAAATATGATATTAAACTACCTTATTCTACCATGGATAAGTTCTGTCTCTTGAATTTAGACGAATTTAAGATCTGTTTTCTTATTTCAAAACATTTTGTCAGTTTATATATCACACTTATATACAACCATGGGATTCTTATAGCTTGTATCACGTCAAGAATTTTTATATTTACAACTACCAGTTCTAAACTCAGGCATAAAAATGTTTACATATTTCTACAAAATTCATGTTCTTCGCTTCCTTGCAATATTGATAGGAGATAAGCAATTTAACAAAGGGTCATAATCTTTTCAGTGAACAATGTTCCAGGGAGCACAAGTATTTCTTTGCTAAGGGCAAATCACAAGCATAAGCAATATTGGCAAAATTACTGAGTAAGGAAAGGCAAAGCAAGAAGAATTAGAAAACAATACAGGCTTTAAAACTCTGTGTAGCACATCCTTTCTTCACAATTCAGTCAGAGAAGTCTTTTTTTTTTTTTTTTTTCATTTAATTAGCAATATTTTCTTTTTTTAAAGAATCCAGGGCATTAAGCAATGTCCAATCCTGGCATCTCCTAGAGGATTTGCAAAGGGACCTTTTGGAAACTAGCTCAGCCTTTCTATTTGCCTTCTGGCTCCAGTTTGTTAACTTGCAAATTCTGCTACGGACCAAACAATCTAAATTGCTTCAGCCAGCCCTAGTATTCATCTCTGTAAGGAGCTTTTTAGAGTGCAGTGGACTAGAAAAAGCAGAAAAAAAAAAAAGAAAAAAAGAAAAGAGGAAAATGGAACAAATCATGTTTTCCACAAGAACTGATGCAATTATTGTCAACCTCAGKTTTTTTTTCTGCCCATTTTTTTCTTTTCCTTTTCTCACATTTCTTTAAAACCAAGGACACTGTTAAACAATGGCTTTTCAGAATCTATTAACTTTCTGCATCCCTTGCATTGTATTCTGCTGCTCAGATCATTCAATGTAGATTGTTGGAGAATAATGGAGTGGAAAAGTGAGGCAATGAGGTATTGCCATCAACAAAGCAGGTTTACTTTGTCTGTGTTCTTAGCTGTTTTGCTGAAAATGAAYGAAATCAAAGGTTTTGAACAAGTTTCAGTAATAGATTACTTTCCTCAAACTTCAATTTTTCCTGTCTTTAAAATAGGTAATGCYGACTAATTACCTTTGTATAATATTTTTTAAAACTCACTACTCATTGTAGCCTGAATATTTTGAAGAAATTATAGGCATGGTACCTTTCTGCTGTGGATTTTTTTTTCCAGTTGACAGTTCAGGGGCTGTGGGCTACAAATAGTACCTACAGATTGCTGATGCAGTTTAGGAAAAAAAATATAAGTTATAGACAGGTAGATCTTTCACTCAGGACCTCAAAGCACAGCAACTACATTAGCTAGAGCTCAAGAACAACTGCCTTTCAGCAACACTCTGCCAACTGCCTTCCTTATATATAGGAATGCTTGGGACTCTTGGTGTTTCTATGGGACATGTTTGTCGTTACCTTCTCCTCCTGCAGGCTCTGTATTATGGACAATACAGTGACAAAAGAACCCATAAGACAGCATAAACCCCAAAATATATCATGTTATTACTTGTGTTTATAGAAAAAAAMCAAATTGAACGATTGCTGCAGCAAGCTGTTTAAGAGCATATGGGGATACACGAATTTGATTACACATCAAAATACCCAAGTTCCCAGTGGCAAAAAAGTTGACCTAAATAGAGAGCCATGCTCAACAGTTCTCATCTAATGAAAGAAATAGACGGAACGTTTTGATCTGTGGTGATTCTCTGTTCACTGCATCAACCAATTTCCTTTTTAAGCCACTCCTTGCACTTACTAAATTTCCCCTTAGCTAAATACAGCTTTCTTTCACTGATATGCAATTTAACCCTTATTTTGAGGATTTAAGTAATGCCTTGCACCTACTCAAATTTGAACAAATGCGCTGTAATTTGAACAAATGTGCTGTCAAATTTGAACAAATGCGCTGTATAATAAATAAGCAATAGTTTCGTCTGTGCTATATTATAGAATATACGCTCCTGCAACCCCATTTGGAGAAAGTGAACCTCTTTTTCTAAAACAGTTCCCACTGAAGAAAATGAGTAATTTTTGCTGGATCGGTTTTCCCTTTCAGTGCTTTGTCCCTCTGCCAGAACTCTTCTGCAACTTCAACCTGCAGTAGTTTTACAGTTTCACAGCTTCTGAAATAGGACAAAGTAACCTGAAATGCACAAAGAATCTATCTTCAACCTCATTCTATGTGTGGTAAAAAAAAAAGGCAAATCATTCCCTCAAAACACCTGCTCTGCTATCCAGAACAGTTTTGTTAAAATAAAGTATGCTGCAAAGATCTTCATCTCTGACCTATTTTTAAAGTTGCCAAAGGCAAGAGGGTAGACATAAAGGAAGTCTTTGATCCTATTAAGGCTACGTTACTAAATAGTGCAGGAACTCACAATTGTTGCAAGGAGCTTTCCACAGAATTTCATATATCTGAAGAAAGAAACATCGATAATACGACAAATTCTGACTACATGATCGTAAAAGGTAATTTTACAACTAATTTCACTTAGGTTGAAATTCTACTTCTATATTTTGTTTTAGCTGGATTGTTCAACATATCTCAAGTTCTCTACTCTGCGTAGGAGACAGCCTCTATCTATAACAAAATGTAGATATTTTATAGTTCGTCACCTTTCAATAATAAAAGAGGGCTAACATTTCTAGTGTCACAAGTACACAGAGCTTTCTCTGCATTATTATAATATATATGTTATATCTGTGTCAGCTGGAATGCAAAACTGCCTGYGTAAGGTTCCTTACCCTCATGTGCCTAGAGAAATAAAGAGTAAGCACAATGTATATGCAACAGTAAAGAGATGAGAAACGCATTAGGAGAGGGAGGAATTCTCAACAGATGGATAAATTAAGCTAAGTGATGCTATGATCCACATGGTTTCCTTCTATCATGAAACGTTGTTTGGCTGCTTATTTATATAAAAACAATTTATGTTCTTCCATAAACCTGAAACAGAAAATGTCAAGTCTCCTTAGATACCAGGTGCTATGCACGAAATGCAGAGGAGCTGCATAACCACCTTCACATCTCAGGGACTAAATAAGACCTCCTTTGGTCTGCAGTTCCATCACGAGGCTCCTCCATGTCTCCTGAACAAGAGAGATACCGAAACACTCAATTATCACTGTGTTTTGTGCATTTTGGGGATGGGTTTTCAGTAGAGCCTACGTGAGCTCGGGCTGTTCTGATGTGAGGTTGCTGAGCAACTCACTCAAAACCGTGCAGAAACCCCAGATTGGAGCTTTATTTTTAGCTAGCCCTGTAAAGTGGCAAGTTCGCGACGTTTCTTCTCTCCACCGTGTGCATACGTGGTAAGGTAAGAGACATCAGCGCCGTCTGACACGCTGCTCACGCCACGCAGCATTTGCCACAGATATAATCACTAATGTCAGAAAGAATKATTTGGTCCTGTAACAGGCACAAAAAAATAAAAAGAAAAGAAAAAAAATCTTCTTATTAAAGCAGATTTTCTAACAGAACCTGGAATAGCAGAGACAAGGAGCTATGCCACCTGCCATGCTACAAAGGAAATGACAACTGCTCAGCAGAATTTTGGACATACACAGCTGAAAAACAGCATTTCGACATTCTACAGAGAAATGAAAAATGCATAGGAAAAATGCAGGGGGGAAGGCAAAGATAAAATGTTAAATAAAAAACATTTCCCTATCAAGCTTATCAGTGGGTTTAAAATTTTGAATTAATATTTGTTCATGAAATTATTTTTGTAAACTATTTTAATTGCTATATTTTGTGCATTCAAGCAAAAAACAACCAGAAAAATGTCTACACATTCTACCTTTATCACTCTGCAGCCTGGTTTCTACAACACATGACGACATGGGAMGTTACCTGGTCATATTGCAGGGCTCTGTGGGACACGCTGGCATACTGAAGGCTCAGGCGATTCTTTTCTTGMACAGCATCCTTCAGTTCATTTTCCTAGAACAAAGGCAAAGAGCATTATGCACCATTTATCTTCATTATGCTACATCCTATTAAGTACTAAAAGAAACAGTATTTTGCATTATTTGGTATTAGCCAAATATTACAAGTGACAGCAGGCACAAGCCAGAGGCACTAAAGCTGCAGAAGGTTAGTCTGCCATTAGTCAGCACTACCAGAAAATAACATTTATTTTCAATAGAAGATCTGATTAAAGATGTGCTGACAAACGGAGGTGACCTGACATCACAGGTCTGGTGTATGTAAAAAATATCTCCCTGTGATTGTAACCTAGCTGCTTTTTTCAGGGCTGGGAAATGACTTGSTTGCACAACCAGCTCTATGGTGAGCAATGTGGAAACCTTCCTTCTACAGCATTTCGATTCCACACTATCACTTGAAAATTTTGCYGAGATTTGCCCCCCAAAAAAATTCTACATTAAGTTTTTTAGAACTTGCAAGCAAGACTGGAGCCACTTTTGGGTGATTTGAAAAAAAATTCACACTACCAGCAAAGTTCTGTTCAATTAAAAGAAGAGATGTTCAATTTAATTTCTCTATATAATTCTCATAAAAAAAAAAAAAAGGGGGGGGCATTTTTGGTTTACCAAACATAGGATTGCCAAAAGAGGAATTTTTCAATTGTGGTATTTAAATAATTTTCCTSTTACTTTAATCAAAAATCTTGCTATCAGCACACCATTTCCTAAGTCACTTTCAATATTTTCTGCTTACAAGACCCATATTTTGAACAGATACATAGCMTTTTCAGTGATCCAAAACTGTTAAACTATTTATCTAAATTGTTTTCTAAGCATCAATAGTTTTGAGTGTCAGAACTAAAAAAGTTTATGGGTTTCTGCCCAATAGCTACTTGACTTCAATATCTAAGAAGGTGTGACCTCCAAATGAGGTTTTTCTTATATGGTACATGCAACTTCTCCTGCAGTGAATTACTTTTAAGATCAAACCTGATTAAAATTTAGCCACTGGCTTCAAAACTTAAGGGGTCACATACACAGAAAGTATAAGTATATGAATCACAGAAAAAAAGATTAAAATAGCAGTTATATTAAATGTCTCACATTAAAAAAAAAAAAAAAGACATTCTGAGTTTTTCTAAGTGACAATGATTTTAACATAGCAATTCATTTTGCAGGTAATATTCCATTTCTGACACCCAAAATGGTAGTCTGACAGCCAAGTTTGAATGTAACTAAAGGATAACAAGAATACTTAGCTAAGTAATGATGTTATAAAGAACTGTCATCTTTCAGAATCCGAATGTCTCAGTGTTTATTGGAAGCTGTCCTTTGACTTCTAGATGTTAGGTGGTGATGCCATGAACCAAAGCCAAATAAACGGATGAAGCTGCAGTAACCCAAGCTCAGCAATTCTTATTTTCTCGTGCATACAGAGCTCAGCAATTACCATTTCTCCAGTTCTGTTAAATCTGCTGTTTAGGATGCTATTAAAAGTGGCAGTCACACCCTGGGAGATGCTAGACAGTTCTGAGGGCCAAACCAAGGAGAATTTCATAGCTCGTGTTTCATTTTAACAGGTGTGAATTAAATCAGTAAATATTTTTRCAATATGGGCAAACTGCACTATGAAATTTCTTGGATATGCAAATAAATCACTGTGTGCTATTAATTAGAGTGGCTTGTAAAAAAATGTACATCTATTTTGAATAAAWGGGAAAAATAAGCTAYTGTACCCACTTTGACACCCTTGTATGTAACAGACTGCTCTTTATTATTTAAATCGGGCCACATTTATTATTGACTTTAATGAATCARTTTGCATTTGTTGCAAATCAATATTGCTCAGCTGACTCCAATGTGAAACAAGTGACAACAAGGGACTTGGGGAGAGGAAGGGAAAGGAAAGGCAGAGTAAGCGACRGGAGTCTAAGCCAACATCCTGCACATCCCGCTTAAAATCTCCAGAAGATAAACTGGTTTATGGGAGATGGCAGAACACCTGGGCTAGCTCTTCATCCTTCCTGAAGAAAATGCCTTTTACAATGCTATTTGCAAGTCTGAATGGATGTAGGGYGGTAAATATCTCAGTTTCACTGGTCCTTAATTGTTAGTTTATTTCTGTTATGTTTCTATTAATTTTAGTGGTAATGCCTATGTTCCCTTTCCCACTAAAACCTTTAGAATCAAGAATCATCTGAAATGGTAAGAGGAACTACTGCTACTTTTACAGTCTCGAAATACAAAAGTAGACACACAACAACTAAGAAAGTCAGAAGCAAGGGTCATTTGTGCAGTATTTGCAATATTTTGCAATTAAAATATATTCAGAAGTATTATCAATATGTTTCAAAGTGGCATAAATACATGTACATCTACAATCTTTAGATTGTTTGCTCTTAGAAGAGGAACATATGATCCATTAATGATCTTAGCAATGTGAAGTAAAATCAGGAATTGAACCTAAGTCTCCTAAGTTTTAGGTAAATTACTTTAGCAAGTCTTCTATTCTGAAGACGATACATGTCATAATTACTGTCAACTCATACATTTCCTTATTAGCTTAATAGTTTGTTGATCTGAGTCATCTCTCAACAAAAATAAACTCATATTAAAAATAAGGGGTATATATAATACAAATAAAAGAAGGCAAAGCTGCGGTAGTTTAAACAGCTACTGTCTATTAACAGCACTCAGGGTCTTCCACAGAAGGTTATCAGAATGGACACAGGTCTCTCATTTCCCRTCCTCACTTTTCCCTACCTCATTTCCCCACCTCAGTTTGCAATCTAGCATTTTACTCAAGCTCCTCTTACTCTACTCATAAGAAAAGCTTTCAGCAAAACACTGTRGTATGTCCAGACCCCGACCTCTTCATTCGCCTGGGATAAGGATGAGAAACTTCAGAAAAGGGACAGGTCTCCAGCTGGGAACAAAAGCACTTTAAAGCCCTGCATCRAAACCAACTAAGACCCATGTGTGAAATTTCTAACACATCACAGGAATCATAGATAATAGTAATTTTTTCCTATCAAGTATCAAGGGATTGGGTTATTTGAAAGCTCCTTTGCTATCTCTGCGAGGAGCACAAGATAGAAATAACAATTAACTTTCAATTCCTCTGAAAGGTTTCTTCAACTTCTGAGATGTGCTTAGGATTTTGGAACAACATGTAAGCCTTTGGATTGTAGAAAATATTAYCTGCTAACAATCTAAAACAAGCTGTGTACCCAGAATTTCCTCCTTCATCCATATTGAAAATGAAACAGAAAGAAAAGCTAAAACTACACTCTTTGGTACAGTAGGCAAAGCTGGAGAAAAGAAGCTAGAAGCTTTTGCTTGATCACCTCACAGGAGAAATACTAAGTAAAGATCAGGAAAAAACCCATACTCATGAAGTTATCATCTCACCTCTAAAATTCCTTAGAATACTTTCATAACTCAATCACATAAAACTTTGACATCTCGTGAATATATTTGCTGGATCTACAAAAATACACAGCAGACAAAAATACCTGATAAGAACCTGGTGTGCTGAATATGGAGAAAGCTGGTGTTCCAAGAGCCCTCTTTTCCCCTGTTATGAACTGCCTGCATATAGTAAATGATTTTTAACTTCCCCTTTTTCATTTTTCCATCCTTATTATTTATCTGCATGAAAAAACCATTTAAACAGTACAGATCTCAAACATTTTGTGTCATATACCACAACACAGCTGGGCATAACAAAAACAACAGTATTGCTAATTCCGCTGGGCTTTGGCGAGCTCAGAAAGGAAAGCAACAAYTAAAATCCCTGCTTTTTTCAGAGCCCTCTTGGAGCAGCAATATTCTGTCTGATTTACAGAAATATTCACATGCACATGGTGCTTTGAGGGGGGCCAGAGAGAAAGAGTAATGGGTGCTTTTCATTTTGGGAGGAATCCAACAAACTTGATTATTACTTTACTCTGCTGTGTTGGATTGTTAGGGGTGGATCCTGAAAGAGTTTTGAAGCYTCAAACACACATTAAGGGAGACAGGTATTTTTCAAAGTCCTAGCTGTGTTTTTTTCCCTCTTAATAGAGGACCACGCTTCTTCAGGATGAGGTACTCAAATGAAAATTACTTTTCTGGTCTGTTCTTTGCTTGGTATTAGCACTGAATGCATTGACAAGAGGGCAACACTTCTTGTGGAAAGCATTACTATGCACCATCATCCTTCCTATTTTTTTTTATGCAAATAGCTTTTGATTTTTTTTTTAATAAATTTAATGAGGGCTTTGTCCATTTTTTCCCCTGATGTTCTCTGCCCTGTTCTTCATTCGTTCACCCTGTRTAACAATTCTGATAATTTAATTGCTCCTAAAAAGCAACATTTTGCTACATTCAAGTGAGATATATCATTTAACCTATTCAAATTACTACACTGCAGCTGTTAAAAAGGCAAGTAGACTGAAGATTAAGCAGTCATCAAGCCAGTTACGACAAAACACTGTATAAAACATGCGACAAGGCAAATGCTGATTAAATATTAGCAGACTAATGTGCAAGTAAAATGCAAGAAAACCTCATGTTTTCAAAAAAAAAAGTCCCATCAGCTGCCAGTCTTGACAGCCGGTTTCAATTTTTAGTTGAACACACAGTTGAATATTAACCTCTTACCCTCTTTTTAATGACGTTGCTACACAAAAACCCATTTAAAAATCAAGGGAAATGAATGGAAGCAACGGAACTTTATTTAGARCTATTCCACCTCCCCTCCAAGGGAAAACGAAAGCGTTTGTTGTTCTCTAGGACAGTTCAGCATCAACACCCCAGAACGAACAAAAACACAACCTTTTTCTAATGCATGTAGGTACAAGTTGCAGAGTTTAGACATCTCCTATTTAAGTTTTTTTACTCAGTTAAATTGCAGGAAAATAAGCCACTGTTACATAAATCACATAGAAGCGGATGTGCCCATCAGGTGCTCACACCAGGACTGTACAGGGAGTGAGTTGCAAAAAGAATCTGAAATCTTGTCTTTAAAAATACAACATGTCAGATAAAATTTGAAAGGATATTTCCCGCTGGATGTAAGGAATACTTCAGGCATCCTCAGCTCAGAGAAGCATTTCATTTTAGGAAAACAACACTAATGATCTTTGCAGAGTCTGTGAAATATTCAGAAAACTGACTGTACTCCCAAATGTACACAGATACTTCTGTAGTGCTCCATTTTTTAAGGGGTATCCAAAGCAGTACATACATTTAAAGACATAAACCAGCACATCCATCACAAAACAAGGGACCATTAACCAAGAAATACCTACAAAAATAAAAATGAAAGACCTAATAGAAAGAAAATATATTACCTTATAAATGAGTTTCATCTTTTTAAGTGCAGAATCAAAAGCAAAAAGTGASTGCTCATAATACAGGAAAAAGTAGAAATTCTCCTACAGAGATGAGGACTGACAATAAAAATTCACGGTAGCAGGATGACTTCTGTAGATTTAATACAATCTGACACTACTGTCTGGGTAACAAGGTTCTATATTGCCTGGAGTAAGGCATCTGTTGCCCTGTGTGCTAGTTTGCTCATCCATCAATTATTTTGGTTTTTTAAAAAATGTTCTACAGTATTTATTTGAAGCTTTTTTTTTTCTCCTTTGAGACAATTTGTTTTTGCCAGTAACCTGGGCTGACTGTATTAGAGCACTCTGATCATAATCCTGTGTGATAGTTCTCTATTTTGATGATACATGAATAGAATCCCATTACTCCAACAGAAAAGTGAAAACCTCTGGTCTACAGGTACCTAAAGCAAAAGGAAAACATGGAGAATCGTCTGATCATTTTTCACATATTCGTGCCCTGTAAGTGCCTCACTTCTCAGGTCACCAGTCTCTTTTTTCTTCTTCTAAAAGCTTGGTTTTAAAGGCAAAGCTGACTCATCCTGAATCGCACACAGTGGAGCTATTTACGAACTTCAATATGGACAAGCTAGCAGAGCTGGCTGAGAGCACGGTCTGTACAAGAAGCTGCCATTAACGCCCTTCTAATTTTCTCTTTGTAATTAACACAGAGATGATGCAAGAAAAATGCAGGCTATGCTGCTTAATTCTGACCACTATATAATACAGCACCCAGCAAAGTAGAATTGGGAGGAAGCAGAGAAAGTCACATTCACGGGAGATATTTCTGCTGTTAGTGTTCATTCAYGTACTGACACTCAATCCATTATATCTGACAGTTATGTAGAGATACCAGTAAGATAAAAGTGGGATGAAAAAAACACAAAAGATACTTAATTTCCCCTCCCGTATATCTCATGAAAGGTACAGTACTGCCAAGTCCTGGCTTCCAGAGCTATCAAGCCTGATAATTATAAAGTTATATCTTTAATAAATCATATTATGAGTTAGATATAACCTAATTCCATATGGGTTCACAAACTATTTTCAATTCTGCCTTGCTATGTAGGAATATACAGTAATGAATGTGACAGTTTGTGAAGACACTGGACGAGAACTTGATGAACTCAAAAGCAACTTTTCTATTTTCTTAAATAAGAGCAGAATTTGATCTATTTTGTTAAAGTCCATTTCTACACCATTTTAAAAATCTATAAATGCAATAAAAGTAATGCAATTAAACCTTTTGTTTGAGAGGTTTTATTATTTCACTGTAGTTTGGGTTCTGAATAGTTACGACGAAGTGGATTTTAGTAAGTAGTAAGGGAAAGTATAACCTGACATTTAATGATGTTAGTGCTTGAAGACTAAGGAATTAAACTTGTACAGAGAGTATTAATAGGTAGATACAAGTTTATTCTACCACGCTTCTGACAAAGGGAGCTCTATTTAGAAATACTCACATTTTAAATAAGATCACTTCACAATCAGATTTTCTTCATTCTAAAAATAGGAACATTTCCATGCAAATTATGCACTGCCATAATAAGAGAAAACAAATACAGTTTTTACCCTCTCATCAGTAGGCTCAAGTTAGCATAAGAAACACCATATAAAAATAGCACTTTTGGAAAAGCACTACTAAATAAGGAGGAACAAAGGAACTGCAGCAGAATATCAGGAGTTTTGATACAGCAGGAAAGATGTAAGGATCCATTGCACCATCTTGACACTGAAGAAGTAATAGTGATGGTCACATAAGCACCTGGGAGAATATTTGGGAAACATCTCTCTCTTGGCCTGAAAATGCCTGAAAAAAGCCAACTGTAGAATGGACTGTGCCTCCCTTTCTTGTTCCAGACTTAAGAGAGCATGCTAAGTGTTTTATATAAGTTTCCTTTCTAGACATCAAGCACAGAAGCGACGYGAGGTAAGAATCCTGCATACAGGAGAACTAAAACACGTGTTGCTCGTCCAAGATAAGACAGCATGACAATTAAAATGTTTCAAATGATTTCCATTTCTATGGTYAGAGATAAATTGTTGCTGTGTTCCTGCAAGGAACGGATTGGAAAGGGAAAAGCAGGACATTGTGTTCGATCCTCATATATACTAACTGTGCTAAGTCTTTGTTCCATTAAAACAATATTTAAACAGGATAAGCATTGCAGGGACATCTGCTTGGGAAGATACCAGGAACTCTCCATCATGAGGGAGACCAGTCCTGCCGAGGACACGAGCTGGCAGCTGATGCCCACTCAGGTTCTGGATTGAGCCATCTCCTCCTGGGTAAACCCTGGAATCGTGTTGTGCATTTCACTTAAACACAAGCTGGGGATAAGAAGTTTCTCTAAAAATGATGTTCAACAATTCTAAGATGGATCACTGATAAAACGAGGCATTAAAAATCACTATTTATCAAATACTCTCTTTGATTGACACTACATGAACCAATGTCAGACTGAATTCTTTCAGTCTGGCACAGCAAGGTAGCGGCGCGGCAACTGGAACATTGGAACTATCTGGAAATCTTCCCCTTGCTCTCATCTGGTGATTTTTCCATTGCTGAGCCAACTACTTGAACATAAGCTTTTCATTCAAAACGCAACTTTGGAAAGTTAAAACACTCTCTAACACTTCTACCACTTAGAACATCCTGGAGAAATTTTAAAAGGTGCTTTCTAATTTGCAAAACTTTTAACATCAGAAATTAATAGGCAATATAATACTTAATCCAATGCAAAATTGTCACTYTCCAAGAGAGTCTTCACTTTTCTAACACCTTTCTTTTCTGAAAAATTAAGGGAATCTCTTCCCACTCTCAGTCACCCTATTTCAAACTATTTCAGCGTTTCTAAGCAACTTGGAAATCAGATCAGCAAAAAGCTCCCTGAGAAAGATGCTATACTTTGTTCCAAGGTGTCTGTGATGACACACTATGAGTCAAAGGACCGTTCACATCTCCATCTCCTTATGCAAGAGCTTTGACGGGAATGGAATTTGCTTTAAATACATCTTCTACACAAAAATTTGCTATCCACCTTTTCTGCTTGTTTCGATGTCACTAGTCGGGAGAAGAAACAAAATGCGTCAATTAGACAAACACGAACAAAGTTCTAATCACCACAGGAACTCATTAAGGATAAGGCTCTAAGTGACAGCAGCTATTCCATCTATTTACTGTCCGTCTACTGCAGCATTAAGATTTCCATTTGCTGATCAACAGGAGATATAGCGAAGACTGGTGAACTGCAATGTGAATATCTYGCAGTAGATAAGGTATTAGAACTTCTAAAGACCATGTACATCAATAATCTGCAGACACTGTTATATAGATCTACTTCGCAGAGAGGTCTTGGCAACTTTCATTAAACAATTTCGTTGCTCTATTTCTTAGAACAGAAATTTCTTATTCTTACAGAAACAGAACAAGCCATTTCTTGTTCTATTTCACTGATAATTAGAATGCAATTAGCGGAGCAGCTTTCACAAATATGCCTCAAAAAGCTTTCTTTTTTGCCATGCACGAAGAGGAGAGAATAGCAAAGGAGAAGATCGCCCGTTGTCATGGTAACATCATGCCCCAGCAGGTGAAAAACCCGGTCCTGTGGCACTTTTAAGAAGGATGAAATGTTCTGAATCTATCTATAGCATCAGTCCGCATCCAGGAAGGTTCTTTCATAGATTGGCATCTTTTCAGGCAATAAATTTAGAGAGGCAAATGCTAAAAAGGAAAAATGAACTCYGGTGACATCAGCAATCATTCACTTGTCTCTCAGGGTAATTTTAATGGGCTGSGGTTTATAT
This sequence comes from Nothoprocta perdicaria, assembly GCF_003342845.1. Lineage (NCBI taxonomy): Eukaryota > Metazoa > Chordata > Aves > Tinamiformes > Tinamidae > Nothoprocta > Nothoprocta perdicaria. The sequence continues at coordinate 5,880,661 of NW_020455204.1, read as the reverse complement.
TGCTATGTTGCGTAAYTACTGAAATCTCTACATTAAATTTGGAATGACTTTAAAAATTACAAGTGACTTGGAATCAGAAATCAGGTTACACTTCAGGATACATAAATAAAAATATGCAGAATAATTTTAATAGATGCCAGAAATGCCGCTCAGAAGCAGCTTTTTATGTTCCAAAAGTTTTGCTTATAGATCACCACAGCCCTGGAATAAGCCCTTACAGTCCACTTTGCATCTTCCATTAGATGTAGCACACACACAAACACACATATATATGTAAACATTAAAGTGTTAGACATAATATATATAAAGACTAAAAACCAACCACTTCCAAGTACAATGGGCTACTTCTTTCTCTGCAAGATTTTAAGAAAATCTATGCAAAACTGTATATACTCCTGTACATTACTGGACRGTAAATCCTTCTAGAGTCCACCCAAATCTACCTTAAGATCAGCTACTAGTTCCACTTTAAGAAAGCTTCCTAGCTTTACTAAATGCAGCTGCATTAGATGGACATATTTTTTAAATAAATTGCTATTARTTTATGACTGCCTTTGTTCAACCTTGAACCATACTAACATACTAGACTTCCCACTAGCTCTAGCAATTAGAACAAAAGGAAGGTCTCTACCTAAATGTATTTATTATGCCTTGTCCTTTAAAGCATGAAACAAAACAGGTAGAATGATCATAATTTTGGAAGAAATTTGTTGCTTATAGAATAATGAAAGTAGCCTTTAAACATAGTTTGTAAGTAATGTCTGCTTGAAGATCCTTTGCAGCTTACAGGAATAAAAGTGGTATTAGGAGAGGTAATTTGATGGAGTACAAGGAAAGATGATAAGAGCAGTATTTCCATAAGAAATCAGGTTTGCATATTGGTAGATATAGATATATTTAGAGTTTGTACATCAAGAGGGGTATGTACGGTATCTATTTTTCACAAAGAGAAACTAAATAATAAACTGTATTCTCATTTCACTTATTTGAAATACAGGAGGGCAAAATCCTGGAAACGTGGCTTTAGATGGTTTAACTTGGTGCTGAACAGCAATACGACAGCAGATCCAGAGCCAGATCCTGACATAAAAATCCTTCCTCTTGTATAACACCGTTCACCATGGAAACATGCAAGTCTTTAAACCTTTAAGAACTATCACAACTCCTCTGGGTGTTTGTTTTATTCTACTGTCATAAATCTGTTCTGAAACTTTTTAATCTACGAGGACAATTTTCCTGGCATTTTTGAGGCGAGTACAACACAAAGTGCTTTGTGCTAACATATCATCAAAAGCAACACAAAATCTAAACAACGCATCTAGCAGGATCCATTTCCTTTTCTTCTCTTTCCTAAATCTAATAAATGCTGTCAGGGAGATATTTGTCTATTATTCCACTTAATATAAAATCAAAGGAAAACTAAATCATCAAGGCCCCAATTCAGGCAAGGAAGAAACTGCTTAAGATCTGTGGAATATTGAAGCAGTTTACCCAGAGCCCCAAGTATTTTCCCCTTCATTAAACTATGACATTAATCCAAATAGATTATTTTCTCCTTTCAATGGGGTATAAAACCATCAGCTAGAAATCTGCATTAGCATTGCAATCAGCCTTATCTCTTTGCTACTTCCACGTCTTTAGCAAACATGCTATTTGGCATCTTCGCTTCATCTTAAATTTCCTTCAACATGACTAATTAGGTGTCTATTACCCTCGACCTTAAACCATTCATTATTTCATCACTTAGATATATATATATATATATGTGGTAGCAATTAAATGTATTGCACCCCCACTTACTCGGAAAGCAGCCTCGTGCACACGCAATTGCCTCCATCTCCCCTCCTGAATGACCCCAGCAAACACAAAGARTCAGAGTCACTTTCTGCTCATTCCTGCCATGCCGCATCGCCCTGCTAAATTAAAATGCATCCCACTTACTAGTTGATGCTGACCTTTTAGCCGATGCCTGGAAAGGGAACATCACTCCCCTGGGGGCTGTTCCAGGGGAGGGCCTTCTTTTGCCTGACACTTCTCCTTACCACCAGGCGGGATGAGGCAAAAGCACATTAAAAAGGGTAATCTGGTAAGGTATGATTAATTTTATTTGCACAAGGCAAGCTGGCAAGCCACGCTCAGCTTCATGCTCCCCTGGGTACCATGCAGGGAGGCTGTTTGCAATCTTAATGCCAGTAAATACTTAAATTTTGGTTCGCTTTTCAGAAGTTGATATTACTAATTAATACAGGATATGACTAATATTAGGAATCCCTAAACTAGAGCAGGACATGCTGGTTTGTGAGTATATGCTTAAGGTACATATATTCACTTAAATAGCCAGAGTTTAATCACTGATGTTATGCWTTAGATAACGTGCAGAACTTAGATCTCTGCTGCTTAGCTTCTTATATGAGCTGGACAAAACATTTCTAGAGAATGCAAAAGGCTCTTCTGAGCACTGGGAAAATTCATTTCCCTTCGCTCATAAAATATTTCTTAATATAAGCATGTATTACTCATATCCTGAATGTAGCTTTTAAAACCTTGTTCTCACGTTTGCATCACATGATACGCACATCCTTTTATGTCTTTTTTGAACACATGCAATGTGTTGTGATTTGTACATCTGCCAATATTTAATCAAAGCCTTAAAATACAAATTACCTGCAATAAGATTATAATTCTGAAGAGTATTAGAACAAGCAAGCAGAGTTTTATGGCAGCACAGAATTCATCTTTTAGATAAAATATCAGCTGATTAGCTAATAATGCAAGGGTCAGGAATAATTTTGTAAAATATTTCTGATATGTGAAATGACTGAAAAACCTTAGCTCAAATAATATATAAAAATGGAAGTACAATAAAATTAAAAATATAATGGAATCATTACTATGTATAATAAAAGGATATGAACTGACGTAAAACCTATGTTAATAATGCAGTCAATATCAGCAATTCCAAGGCCAACTCACTGTACCATCTACTTCACCAATTTTTGTCTTTTCCYACTTAACTCTATTCAATTCTATTCTACTCAATTTTTAAAAACACATGCAGCAATATATACAGCATCCTCAACTCTAAAAGAGAATGAGATCAGTTTAAATTCTTGGAAAATTTGGATTAGTTCCATTTCGTTTGATCTGAACTCATTTTCGCTTCACACTTTCTGATCATCACATGTTTATTTTATGCTTGTGGCTAGTTCAACAGAGGAAAATAGTGAAAAAAATCATTTATATGCAACATCTGTATTTGCTTCAAACAGGGAGGGCTCAAGCTAATTAGTTTTCATAAAAAACAGTTTTGTTAACTATAAACAGATAACAAATTTAAGTACATCTGCATTTCAGTGAGTCAATTTTCAAAACTAATGGATAATCAAAAAGGAGGTTTAATTCATCTTGTATTATCATTTAATTTGAAATGAGGAACCATTTTGAGGGATGTGGAGAACTCGAGAGAAAGTGAGATAATTCATATGCTGGCTTACAATGACATTGTCTATCAGAATAAAYCTCAGGAAAATCAAAACTACACAAAAAGCAGCAAGAACTATTCCAAAAGGAGGATATTAAGAGCAAATGCAAATGATGCCAAGTTTTTCCTTTGAGATACAGATGACATCTCGTCATCCTGACACTAGGCTTAAATGAAGTTGAGCATCACTGAATTCTCTCTGATATTGCTATCAACAAAGTGAAGAATGAAACTGAAAATTAAAGGTGGACTCAGAGGACCATACCTTTATTAAATTTTCTCGAAGAGATAAAATTTATCTCCGTRCTCTTTTTTTCCAGCTGTGTAGCTACTGAAGAATGACACCTGTCTGCAAAAATATGATTACCCGAGATCACGGAGGTAATCAGATTTCCTGGCAGATCCCACTACTCCATTGACAATCAAAATGCCTGTCATTCTAATAGGCATATTGGCACACAGAACATAAGTATTTCTCCTGGATTTTGTCATTTTGAATATATAGCTCTGAAACTGCTATTTAAAGTTTAAAGTAGTTTCATTCTCTGTAGTATTAAACTAACTTCTGTTTTAACAAAAATACTTTGGTGGTAATGTAAATGTATGAGAACTGTTTCTTAGCACCTCATTACAAGTGTTACCTAAGCCTGTGAACAGGCTGCTTTGTGGTCAAAAACTGGCATTTCTGAGTTAATGCTCATTCTAAAATGGAAAAACTATGACTGTGAGAAAACTAATGTAAGCATCTGAAAATTGTCCATCGAACGAAAAGTGATTAAAATGTTTGGGTGAAATGTTATTCAAGGTTGACTTAACAGACCCTCCAACCTTTCAAARCTGAACTGCTGACTTGAGCCCAGTTCTCATGAGCACAGGATATTTACTTCCTTGCAAGGCATAGACCTCAATAATTCATGATACTAAGCTGCCACAAACACAATGAAACAGAAAGTCAGAGTTTCATTTGTTCCATTTACATACATGGAAGAAAACTGATTAGCGTTTTCATCCGCTAAAAATAAAAGCTCTTCCACAGTGGTCCTGTGGCGATTTTTCATTTCTATATACAAAAGAAATAGCCTATGACAGAAGCCACTTCCAACATACAAGACCAAAGTCAGTAGTGTTTTACTTGCCTGCATAATCTGCACTTACTATTTCACACTTTGATTTAAACCATCATTTGACCTACAACCAAACTGTTGAAAGGGTAGTAGGAGAATGTACAGTTTGGATATTTCATCAGTTGGAAAATCTACCCTTGCATAAGTGGTAGCAGGACAGGCACAATCCTGTATCTGAAATCAGATGACCCTTAGGCTACATGAGACTAGATCCTGAAAGGAATCCACACGTCCTGTAGACAAGTAACACTGGAAAGAGGACTTCTTAATGGCAGAGCAAAAGAAACTGCAAATACGAAGCAAAGGAGAAAGAAATACAATGTATMTGACAATTTAAAACAAATTGTGGAATTTGCAGTTAAAGTAATGGCATGGAAAAATATTAAAATTMATGTTGCACAATGAATCATAGACAAAATGTAAGTACCCAAAATGTAAGTTTCTATCTATGGTGAAACATACATAATTTCTCTCCTTAAGGCCTCTATTAAATCTTCCAAGGTACAGGACATGGATACAGAACCCCACATGGAATTTGGGTTGTTATTTACCTGAATAGCAGTRGCAGTGTTGTGGCTTTCTTCTAAATTTGCACTTCAGCCACTACTGCTCCTTTCCCTCTCATAGTAAAATTACCGTCATTCCATTTTTCAAATTGTCTAAGCTCCCAGCAAATTAATACTAAATTACAGTCCATAGAAAAACACATTACAGGCTTTTTCTGCCATGCCTGATCTAATCACAATTTCTTCTTCTACAACTTATATTTAATAGTGAAAATTATTTTTGGACTGATTTATGATGATGATGCTAATTATATTTCAGGGAATTATTCTTCCTTTCTATCTTTGTCTAATTCTCAAAAATTCCAGTACAACTTGCAAAGGCCATAAATGATATTTATGAAAGAGAGAATTTCTTTCTCCTTCTACTTCCCTTTTAGAAGACCAGCACCGAGCATGTCACAGAAGAAGGCATTAACTCCCCACATATTTCCTTCTTTCATGAAAAATATTGCCAAAATGATGGGAAAAAAAAAATCAACACAACTGGAAAGAAATCAGTATCACCTGTGAGCTGTCACTCATTTGTACTGGATTTAGACTAGTTCTATTGACTAGATGTAGATGGACCAAATTCTCACCAATTGTCAAGCAATTGTCAAGCCGATAAGCTCGACATTCCCTGACTGTTTTAAAGTGCTCTGCAATCCTTTCAAGAAAAGGAAATTAATATTTATTGGCAGTATGTCATGACTAGGTCTTGAAAGAAACTGTCTGCTTTCTTTAAAATTTCTCCACATAAAATTATAGCTTCTTAAACCCCTATGCTTCCGAGCTTTTGAAGTATGATAGGAGATTATCTACTTAATCCATTCCTTTCAGTTAGGCATTTCAGATTTCATGCAGTTATACAAAAAAAAGTTGAGTTCTGCTTGGCCGACTTGGAAAGGTCTTTGCAGAATAGAAAAGTGAGTCGAGAAAAAAAAAAGCACCCATTCCTATGACTATTGAAAAAGTCTAATATAGCTGAATTTAGGATGAGAAATGCCAACCTACACCTCCTGTTGATACTGCATCTTGCTAGAGATCCCCTGTTACCTCTCCCCTTCCTTCTCCCACTGGAAAGGTTTTCCTTGGCCAAGGGAGAGCTGAGGGAAGCTCGCTAGCTCCATTTGTTCAAACTCATGATTCTCTTTCAGTCCTTGTCAAAATGGAAACTGTCACTTGATTAGGAGCTCAACCAAATGCAAATTACTGCAGCCTTCAAACACTCCAAGGATGCTTTGTTTGCCCAAAGGAAATGTAACTCATTGCCAGCATGTTTTGTATTCTTTGATTTCTATTTTTTTTTTTTTTGGGGGGGGACAAGAGGTGCCGCTTATTCAGAAAGTCAGAAYTCAGGCCTTTTCTCTGCTGTTTTCAGCATAATTCAGCTTGATTTGGTGTTGGTCTTGCCAAGACTGCATCTCCTTCAACGGCCATTAACTACATAATTAACCAAATAGCTAACATCAGTTTATTCCTTCCCTGAGAGGGATGAGATTTCAAGCTAACGTTGTCTCCTTAACTCAATCTGCTAACTATTACTAGTCCAACCCCAAGTAGAAAGATCATTTTTCCCTGAGGCTCCCGAATTATCCACGTTGAAGTGATACTCTCCTGCAGAGGAAAGACGGCAATSTAAATGTTATGGCAATCTATAGCTCTGCAAGGGTAAATCTGCAAATTCCTATACTGTTCAGTGGGCAGGCTTGAAAGCAACTCAGATTCTTCATTCTCTGCCAGATTGTCAAATGCCATTACTTCTGTTTATGTAGAAACGCGTGTCTAAATTTGCTCCAATGCCAAAATTTGTCTAAGCCTACTATAATGTGGTAGAGAATAATTTCTAAATTTAGGAAGTAATTGCTGTGCAGCCCAATGAAATGCACACTAAAAATAATCTCCTCTAGGCAAGTCCTCATTTTAAACACCAATTCAGCCTTCAGATGTAAGCACTAAACCTTGGAAATAAATGCAGCTGTATGCATGACGCCCTTGTTGCAGCGTGGTGGTTGCGCGGGTGCTTGCCCTGTATCACAACACAACCCGAATATCACCACAAAKGGCTTCTGTGCTTCCAACACAGAGCTACAAAGTGCTCAGCAAACAAAACTACACAGTTTCCTGGGTATTATTGCTTTTCATGGAGGTTTTATTACAATTCTGAACAAAATCTCGACATTTCTACCTCCCTGGTGCAATAAATAACCATAGAAGCAGGGGAATCAGAGCATGTTCCCTGCATGTGAAGTGTCCAAGGGAAGCAACAAGATACATCACCTATTTCCCGCTAGTCTGAATCCAGAGCTTGAAGTCCTAAAAATGCTATCAATAATCTCTGGACAGCCTAGCATCTAATAATTTAATTCTTAAAGCATCAAAATTTTGTCCTTCTGATAAACAGCAGTATTGCCCTGCTATGAAGGAGCTCATAAGTGAATTCACAACATTAAAAAAAAAAAAAACCAAAATATCCATCTCCACTCCTGTTAATTTTTCATGGAACTTAATCTATATGCACAGGAAACAAAACAAAACAAATAAAAAACCTTTAAGATGTACAAAACCTTTTCAATTTAAAAAATGTGAAGTGCTGGAGCTTAAAGAGCTACTCCACAGCCCCTACTCCAAAATAAGACACCAAATCTCTCCTATTTCCAAAACCATGAACACAGAACCACAGTACCAGCACACATGACACAAAAACGACCATTTTCAATCCAATCCAGTGACTGGAAGGTCACTGTGACCTAAAACTCACTGCTCTTTAATCATAGGCTGTTCAAAAGAGCAGGGTATTATTATTGAAATTGAAACAGTTATCAAAATACCTACTTGCCTTCATTGTAGACCATTGCATATTTATTGCCTGTGTTATTGAATAACATAAATTTCACTAAACATCTAATTTTTCACATTCTGATTTGCCTAATTCAGTACTTTTGGGAAATTTTCTTTTAGCCAATGGCTCTATCAAGTTCCTCCTTCTGATAATATCTCACAGAAAATTCTTATATTACTGAACTATATTTTCCATAAGAAGAACTGCAGTTTCAAAACATTAGAATATTAAAAGACAATTGGCTTTTCTAGGCACCATGCAAAACAGCAGGGTTAAAAGTTCCTGGCTTCAGAGAGCTAACATTGCCCTGGAAGGAAAAAGTCACATTCTGTTCCTTATAATATCATGCCAAAATAGATAAAATATCATATCTCAGTTACCATCCCATGGTGTTCAACTACTTAAGCCTGTTTTAACAAGATATTCAGTGCCTTCCCAACTATTCTTTTTAGCTCACTAAATATGGTGTTGCTTTTCCCCAGAAGTAGATATTTCCCAATCACACTTGAGGCCTTGTCTTGGTTTTAAACTTAATTATACAGTAACGTGCTAAAAAAATGCTGTTACATGGCAGGGCTGCAATCTTGTTCATTTTATAGATAAGGATGCAGTCCTATTTCAGGAAATCTATTTCCAGAATCTGAAGAAATGAGATCTTATAAAGGGCAACTCTATGTACGTCCCAGCTCAGCTATCAGTCAATTTGTTTCATGTGACAAGAAGCTGCACGCACAAGACTGCTCTCCAAGAAGCAGCACTGAAATAAAATTAAAAACCTAAAGTTAAAAAAGCTCACTAAAACAAAAAGTACAGGACGGAGAGGAATACAAAAGGGGCAAGGAAAACACATAATAATTTTCTGTAATGGTAATGTTTTGCAAAAGTAACCTTTTTTTTCTCTCCACTGTTTGCAAAGCAGATGCATATTTCACAAGTTAAATTGCAGTTCACAAGAACATAACTGCAAACATTTAACTCAGGGAATTGTTCTTCCTTTAAATCATGTTCTCCAGGTTTCCAGTCATGCTTGCAATGTTTTCATTGCAGATGTAAAAGCTGACAGGATTTCCACAGCACGCACCCATTAAGGAAGGCAGGCAGAATTCAAGGACAATCTCTCTCACTTTTCTCCATCAAGTGAAGAAAACACAGAGAGAACATTTTGCTTTTTGAGCATAGTGATTAGCTGCACTGCAAAATGCAAAGTCTCCTGCAGAGACTGAATGAGGTGAGGTTGAGGGAAGTCTTCTCTCTTTCATCAGTCTTCTAGAAAATTTAATTTTTCTTTTTGCTAGAACATCTGAGCACTGTTGAGTGTGGTTATAGTGGAGGGTCAATGTTCACTACAGCATATATAAGGTTTAATGTATTTAACATCTTTCTTTTACATTTATATTCCTTTTCTTGACCTGCCCGCTGCACAACTAGATTCACAGAATAAAAGAACTCTGGAATAGGTTGATAGACAGGTGATTACAGGACTCATCAGGGATGAATATGTATAATTTAACTCCAAAACTCGGTTGGATTTCAGGTGATGAAATACGTTATTTCACTTCTACAGGACTTCTAGTACTGCAGAAGTGTTTGTTTAATAACCCCACAGCACAGCAGAAATTCTTAGAGGCATCCATTATTCAGTCAGCCAGTTTATAAAAACAACATGACTTTTAATACACTTTTAAATTGCCTTTAATTATTAACATTTACATTGCTCTCAAAATAACAAAGTATTTCAGCTGGAGATAGAGTTAAATTTTTAATTACTCTGGAAGCAAAGCAGCAAACCTCTGACTATGTATTTTATAAACACACAATATTCTAACGCATGTGTGCTTATATAGATATACATATACATACATATACTGTGTATATATTAGGTTTTATATATAATATATAAATATTTTGTATATTATATATAAATGCATAGAGTATGTGTGCTCACACACASACATATTTGCATGGAATTTTTAAGGAATTATATATCTTTTTCTAGTGATATTTCTACTACAGAACCAAAATTTTCCTGGCCGTGTAACTATCAGCCCTCTTTCATGCTGTATGAGCTGTTCTCATTTCAGATAGAGTTTACAGTCATGCTTACTGCCAAAGCCTGCAAACAAACTCCGCTCTATCTGCAGTGTTATATCACAGAGCACTAAATGAGCCACAACACTGCTAAGGCTAGTGCCATTAGACAGGTTGCCAAGAGATACCCTGAATATAATTCACATCGACTCAGAGCTACAGCCAGCCAGTAATGCTGTTAAAACACCCCCACGGGCTTGTCGATCCTCCTCTCCTAGCAAACTGTTCACGCAATTACAAAAGACTTGAAACCATTTTAAGAATAATAAAAAGCCACAAGGACGGTTCCCCCCAACTACTTTGGGGAGGACATTCCCAGTTGCTCCAATTCAATTCTTTCTTTAGGCGCCTTTCCCTTATGGATGCTCACAGCACCTTGTCAAAAGGATATGTGGCCCTCAGTCCTCGGATAGGAATCTGCAGAGTATGTACTTGAAGRAATACAGTGGAAACATAAAGGATTAATTTCATTATTTTGCAAAGTCCCTAAAGACATCTTGCTGCTATTATTACTTTACCTATACTTAGGCTTTATATTTTTTCTATCTACATTAAATTTAGACTTAATTATTGCCAAAATTCTAAACTTACTAACATTTTTCTACTAGAAAGAAGTAAGAACAAATGGTCTTATGAATGCATTTTTGTCAGCCTTCTTTATCTTCTACTTTTTCCCTACTTCATAGCCTTGGTTTACATTTCAGAATCTGACAGCAGCAGAGCTTATTCAACTAAACCAAATTACAGGTATTAATTAATGTCTCTCACTTATTTGCCAGCTCCTGCAAGCAGAAGGGTAGATAAAAATGTATTTACAACAGAATTTAATTACCCATTTTCAAGCCATCGGCCTCCTGGCAAAAGTCTCCTGATGTAGTGCAGAATAGGACTTGGATTAAGAATTAATTTACTGTCAGCAATGATCTGCAATTTAATGACTTAATCAAGTTTGCTATGAACTTGGTAGAGAGCCTTGTAGCCTAATGCTGCCCCAGAGCCTGCTGCATCTAAAGACAGGTTTCAGAGATCTGTAATGCAATCATCATCCACCAAATCCAAGATCTCTCTCAGCATATAATCAGGAATTGCCTCCAGCTAGCTTACTATTCACATTACAAGTTATAGCTCATGGATTTGTTTATATAAAGTTCAATGTCTACATTTGACTCCTTCCAGCTAAACCTCGCAAAGCAGGGAACTTTGTGTGCAAGATTAACATGTAAATACAGGCCAGCACGTGAGCAGAACATGTTCTCAGTTAGAATTGTGTAGGACCATTATACAATCCGACATTTGTATTAAAAACTGACTTGCACCTGTGGTGGAATGAAATTCTAAGGATAAAAATGATGCTCAGGTGTAAGGCTAAGGTTCAGCAGAAGTCTAAAAATGCCAAGCTTAACTTGGTTGAAACGCTCATTTTAAACAAAAATCTCAGCTAATAGCAATCTCTTGTAGTAGTCAGGATCATGATTATAGTCATCAAAACCCAACTGTGCTCCAAAGGTGAAGACAAATCAAATGCACATTTTGTTTTGCAAAAAAAAAWAAATAAATAAATAAATAAAAGCAAAACCATAATGAGCTGTTGAACTGTATGTAAAAAGCACTAATGTGGAAGGGGTTTGATTCACTTGTATAATGCAACTGTCTAAATATCCAGCCATCAGAGAAACCACGGAGCATCTATAGAAAGAAAACAAACAAAAGTCTTGAACCCTAACTTGTCTTTCCTGTTAAGCTCCTGCTCCTACTAATAAAGCTGTTTTTAGGTTTTGTTGCCCAAAGAATATGTAAAAGGTTCTCAGCTGTCTATTAAGGCAGATTCATGCAAGTCAATGCAGGAAACTTGAAAACACTATAATCACAGTTTCCTAGGAATCTAGTCCTTCGTGCCTTTGCTGCTATGTACGTATCACAGACAAGCTATGTAAAGAGAATATTGTCATTTAAAGCATCAAGAGCTTTCATGGCTCCATAAAGCAACAGTTACATGCTTTTTTATTTCCACATTTATCGCCTTTTTTTTTTTCTTTTGATTTCCACATTCAACAGCCTTTTAATACATCATGTTCTTATTTCCTGCTGTCTGAGCTGAATTGCCACAGCACATTATAAATGGAAATGCTTTTGATAATCACACACACACTGCTTTTCTTTTTAAAGCAGTGAAAAAAAAGRGCCAGATTGACAGCCCTGTAGACTAGAGTGGCCTGTTAAGCCAAAAGAAAACAAGGCACTGTCAGCTTCCCTCCAATACATCCCCATTTAGATATGGATAGGAACAAGTAATACATAACTATCACACCTCTAAGTCATAGCTCTGATTCTGCCTGCTCTTATTCTTGGCCTCAATTCTGAATTTTACTAGCAGAGAAAATAATCAAAGATAGCAACGCATTTCTGCAAATGAGCTCTCGCCTTCCCAGCACCTCTGCTTTATTGGTTGCTGTCCCTCTGCCTCAAAAAAATGCACATATAAATCCAGAGCATGCAGATGCCGCTAGAGAATACCTCATTTATTCATACAGGTAAGGCAATATCTTGCTTGCACTAGGAATATCACTAACCTCACAGTGGCACTAGTGGCAAGCAGAATTTGGCCTGCATTATATGGAAAAGAAAATTAACATCAGTAGTAACAGAAAGAGCTGCATATATTCAGAAATAAAAAATGGACCTTTCCAGTTTCAGGTCATTCCTTTTAACATAACAGGAGATTCCTTTGCCAGTCAGTGGAGAGGTTGTACCTGCAATTTTTTACCATGGGAAGGCTGCTACTTGCCCTTTCAAATGCATTAAAGGCTCCATCTAGTTCTCAAGACCCATAAAGTCAAATCCAGCTGCTGCTCTTCCTGCTGAGGAAGACTTTGATATTCCTTGTCCTTTCTATCAACTGGGTTGTACCTCTTGGAACAGCAATGGGCTTCAGACAGTTTGAGCTCAAGTATAACAAGTATTTTGAAGGTAAAATAGAAGYTCTCAAGCAACCCACAAAAGGGTCAACAGGCCCCTAAATGACTCGTAAATTAAATCTCAAGCCCAGATCAAAGAACCGTCTTCTAATTCACCTCTGAATTCAATGTTAATACCACAGAGCATCAAGATTTTAGCATGAGGCTTCAGCTCAAGGCTTATACTTTTTATTATCCCCTGAATACTTGGTCTTCAACAAATTTGTTGGACAAGAAGCCTTGGAAGTGAAGCTACTACGGCAGCACAAAAGTTAATTAAACTATACTCTCTCCTCAGAGATGCAATATTTTTCTTTCAAACGTGATTAAAAAAGAGGTAAATGTAATTAGGACAAGTATAGGCAAAAATGTTTAATTCTATCATGTATTACAGAAAAAGAGCATAATAAATCACCCCGCATCATAAGCCCTTTGTTTTGCTGTAACTGATACCACAGTCAGACTGCTTGGCTTTCTGGTCAGAYGTGTGTTACATCTGCTGAGGCAATTTAGAGGCAAACTGGGACTGTCAAAATGGACATTTAGGAGAAAGATCATACATATGACTAGACTTATGCAGAGGGCACCTTTGCAGAGAACAATGAATAGAATTCAGGATAGTGAGATCTATATGAAAATACATAAAACATTCATGCACAAAAAATCAAGATTTAAAAAAACATATTAAATGGAATGACGGACTGGAACCCTACGCTCAGGAAATACTATTTGAGTGGAATGGGAACCTTGGAAGATTTGGGTCACGGCTTCTTTGGGGCTTGAATGCCTTCCAGTGAGAGGGTGCAAAACCCAAAGGAGCCAGTGTGCCCTTCTTGCACTGACTGGGCCTCAGAGCTTCTGGATCCAGGTTCTGGCTCCTCCTTTGATTTTCTCACTGACATCAATTGACTCATTTAATCTGATCCTTAGAAGTGAAACAGGGATTAGAACGTTTCATTTTCTCTTGTCTATTTGAGTTCATATTAACTGTGGCAGTTAGAGCCAGATCGTGTTGGATGTCTCCTGAATTTGCAATGATCCAGCCTAGTTTGCAAGCCTAGTTTTCAATTTAAAAGCTGCACAGCTGAATATGAGTGCATCACATATACTAGATGCTATCAGAAGGCCTTACATTTGAATTTCATGATCTAGCAGGAAGTATTGATCAGAGAATTCACTTGAAAAATGCATATTTTTTTTTTCAGAATCATAACAAGGCAGCATTGCATCCAGCCTAGGCAAGGCTGCCTAGCGAGTACCTGCCCTCACCAGGGCTCTGAGTGCTCCACAGAAAAGAAAAAGAGGGAAACTGAGTTATGAGAGTGTTTTTAGCAAAAGGTCATATTTAAATCAACTATCTTTTAACGCAGAGAACAGGAAAATTATGTTGTAGGGAAGAAAAGGTCAGTCTGCTTTCATGGCTACTAATATAATCCAATCGATTTTTCTTTACACTAGACATTTCTAATGAGTTAGGCTTTTAAATGCTTGTTACTGATTTCACTTACTGAGGAATGTAAGTAGGTTCTCAACTGTGATTAGAAAAAATGTTTTCATAAAACCAAATTATGGCCTATTTTGATGGATGTTCTTTTCACAGCCTACAGATAGGTAAAGCTATTACATTGGCAGTGTATCAACTAAATCAAAACAGAATTTTCCCTTTGCACAGGCTATAGTTAATCCAGAGAATAACATCAGAAATGGGAGGTTATGTAAGTCATTTCATAGATTCAGTGAACAAAAATAATGATGGAATTCTAAAGAGAAATAAACTATTAAAATAACTCATATGTATTCAGTGCCATATATTTAAATGTGCTCAAAGGAGACCCAAAATGACAAAAATTCAAATGCATTATATTTAACTGTCTCTCAACAGCAAGTGATACTCAAAACATTGAGAAATTAAAAAAAATAAAATTCTTTCCACCCAGATTTTGCCTAATACAATAAACATCTTGCACTAGGACCTAGATAACGGTGAATCCAGCAAACATCTGCTCT
Organism: Nothoprocta perdicaria; assembly: GCF_003342845.1. Classification (NCBI taxonomy): domain Eukaryota; kingdom Metazoa; phylum Chordata; class Aves; order Tinamiformes; family Tinamidae; genus Nothoprocta; species Nothoprocta perdicaria. The sequence continues at coordinate 5,865,620 of NW_020455204.1, read as the reverse complement.
GTGGGATATGGCAGAGACTTTAGAGACCACTGCATATTGCCAAGGCGCTTATTATAAGGCACTAATTTTTCCACCATGGGCATGTGACAGAGGGCTGCATCTTCACAAACGTATGTTGTTATAGAAACTGCTGACACATTGACAGGGGATACAGTGCTGTAGCTGCATTACCAGCCTTTTTATAAACCTCAGCTCAAAGCTTGGAGCATTTTAGTTTACAGGCGGGGATCTGCACACCCCTCAGTGCAGCTGCAGCAGTGCCAATGCTGCTGTTGCCTGGACACATAGCAGGTAACACGATGGCAAGCGGGCACTATTTATGCACCCAGAAAGCTAATGATGGAAAATGAAGGGGACTTTTGTCTGTAGCGGGAAATTTTGTATCTGTTTATTAAAATACAGGATTTTCCTCGTGCAAGTGAAATCACTGCTAAAAAATGCAGAATCAGAATGAAGAACTGCAGATTTCCTCTAATCTGCAGTATAAAAACAATGACAATTTGCTGTTACTGATATAGCTGATGTAATGCATTAAAAAATGCATGAATACAAAACATCCCCATTAATTTCAATGCCATCCAATTTTTGCCAGAAGTCCGTCTTTTATAAATTTACAATCACCTGATTTTTCAGCTGACGTGTATTAATAGAGCTTCTCCACACAAATTTAGAAGATTGAATTCACTTTTTTACCAGAAATGTCTTTTATCAAACTTTAGCATTCAGTTCACGTCACTGATATGTAATTATTTCTTCGCAAAGTAAAGATGCAAAGAAGGTATTAACAGTCATTCAAAATACCACTTTATGCAATTTTCTCTTGTCATACTAAATATAATTACTTCTGATGCAATCAAGCTCATATGCTTCAAATGTTTAAATCCACCACCAAATTCAGAACATCAAGCTTCAAATATCAAGCTCGTACAGCAAAGCTTTAAGCCTTTACTTTCACTTCAATGAGACAACATAAGAGGAACGAGAATATTAGATGAAAAATAGCTTCTATTTGTTGACTAATTCTCTGTTACAAAGATTGTTTCAATGTTTTTTCACTCTTTAAACTGAAATATATCATGCTCTTACAAAGGGCCCTTTTTGACCTTTCATCATAAGCACATTTACATATTTTTTGAAAAATAATGAACTCACCATGTCACCACCAGCCTTGTGTTTCTCAGAACATGCACAAGCCAGCCATGTCTCACATATCCCTCAAAGAGCATCACCATAATAAAATTACTTGCCAAGATCAAGAATAATTCAAAAGTAATAGAAATTGTCGGGATTTTTGGCAAGGAGATTTCAGAGAAATGCAGGCCAATGCGAGGACATTCAGAGATCTAGTGAGCACATTTCACCCTTCATTTTTTACTTTGTAAAGTTTTTCCTAACTTTTTCTTAGTGCAAAGTATGCATTTTAGGTGGAAAGGAAAACAGGTATCGAATTTCAGTTAATTCTACATGGAATACACAAGAGGATTTCTCTTTTTTTCTTTTTTTCTAAAGACAAAACAAATAAATAAAGACAAACATGAGGYTCCTGAGCCCATTTTTGCATTATTAAGTGCCAGGGGTTGTTTGTGATGGTAGCACCAGCTCCAGAGACCTGCCCATTGCTCTGTCTCCACATACAWGCCTCCAAACTGTGCCATTACCACCACTGCTGCAGCTGCACAGGGAATTGTACTGATCTGTGCTAAAAATAATACAGAGGTGGGCGGGTAGAGGTAGCTTGGTTAAGCAGGCTCTGCTATGAGAAGGTCAACTGTGAAATTATGGCCTTGTTAGGCAACTGGCAAGTTTTAGAGTTGAGGACAATATTGTGCACAGTAGTGTCCTTCTCTGCTAGCAGAGCTGAATTTGCTGCTGGGAACAGACTGCAAAATTCAAGTAAAGACAATGAGTTCTGCCTAGCTTTCTCCAAAAACTTTCTTTCCTTCACAATGTTTTTGTTTTCATTACCAAGTCAAAAACAAAACAAAACAAAAAAAATCACAGACATTATAATTTTACATTCCAAAAAGAGGCAATTTCCTTGGTGTATTGAAAGCAAAAGCAGACAAAACAGCTATTAATTATAGGAAACAAACTGTAATACTCCATCTGCAATCCAGATTAAAAAAAAATCACAAATTTGTTCCTTTATGCATTCAAATGCCTTTGTACTTATGTGAAAATACGTTATCAAAATGAGGACTTCGAGGCACGTCACTTGGGCCAAACCAAGTTCGCTTTGGAAGCACTTTTCAGGTGCACTGACATTATCCTGCAGCTGCTATATTCAAAGAACACTTGCTGAAATATCCTTCTGGGCATGCCAAAGGTGCTGGAAAATTAGAATGCAGTGCAAATACATACTAACTCAACCAGAAAAATCTGCTGACATTTAGCATCAAATGTCAGGATGTATGCACCAAAGTGGATAGGAGTTTGCTGATCATAACCATTAAACACCACATCCTGCAAACTTTTATTATTACATCTGAAACTAAACACTGCTTAGTATTCCTATTTGTATCATAATTTTATTAAACTCAGCTTTCGTATTTAAGATTATGTTCCAATTACATATTTATGTTATCACTTAAATGCCACTTCAGAACTACAATATCTGAAGAAATCAATACAAAGAGTCTGTTTTTATAAAGATTGTGGACTTGAAAGCCTCTTTTTCCTCCGCCAAACCACTGATATTAGTGCATGTGCAAAGAAAAAGCAGCATATATTGCAAGATTAGATTTATCTTTAAATAACTTGACAGAACAAAGTAAAAACAAAGACAGGACTTACTAAAAACTGCCAGTGCTGATACTCTTGATTTAGTGTTGTGGCATGAGACTTAGAAATCTGGGTCTTCTCTAAAACCTGGATCCAATCAAAGATTTTCTGCGATGCTGCAGGCCGCAGATGTGATGGATCATTTCCAAACTGCAAAATAAAACCAAGTGATCAGTTTGTTTAAACTGCATTTGTACTAGCCAGATAGAATCTTTCTACAACATAGTATGTTTTATCAATATGATTTCYATAGCATATGCTCCCCAAAAGCTGCTTGAGAGTAATAGTTAAATATACATCATATCAAATATCCTTTCAAACACACCTCAATTTATAATGATGCATATTTGAGAACTATTTATGCTTTGCTTCTCCTATCTACCRTGAAACGACTAAATTTCTTGGTGTTTTTGTTAAATCCTGATAACATTCTACCGAATCAGAGAACCATTCCTGAATAAACATTTTGTCAGGATAAGCAACAAGACTGAAATTCATAATCTGAAACCAATATCAGATATATTACTACTCCTACACACAGCAGAGAATTTCTGCAGTTAATTGCTTCAAGAATTGGTTCATTGTCTTCTCACTTTTGCACCACATCTTTGCAACTCTGGACCACGTGCTCTATCTTCACATGCCTCTTTAGCAGTATTTACATCAAGTTTAGGCATAAAGATTTTAGAGCTCTTGAAAGAACAGTTTTAAAAATAAATGTTGTTTTCAGGCAAGCTGTGAAGCAGTAAGGTACTACACCATAATATGTGATTGGGTTTGTATTTCAAAGCTAGAAAATAGAAAGCATAATCAAGTAGAAAGAGTTTCTTGATTAAATTCAGTACATCACATTCACAGAAGCCGCCATCCTGGCAGAGAGGATCCATCTCAACTGCTTTGTGAGAGGGTGGGAAGGAATTTCCAAAAGGCTCCAATGCAGCACACGGTGCAACAGGGTCCAGCACATCACACGGTGCCATCAGCCAGGGAAACATGATAAGAGCTTCCTAACTCCCAGCAAACAGCACCTAGATCTTATCATATTGACCTCCTCTTACAAACTGACAGGATGTCAGTTCTTGCCCCCGTTCAGTCAACAATCCCAGGTTTTAGCACTTACTGGTCAACAAATGTTCAAGTAACCATCTTAGGACTTCTCCCTTGTGCCCAGGGAAAACTTCCACATAAGCATTAGCAAAATCTCCCCAACCATTGTCACTTGCTTTGGTGTCTGTGAAAACACAGCTAGCAGACACACCAGGGCTTCTCGTCCTGACCAGCGAGTTCCAATATAATGGGAGAAGAACTGGCATTCTGGAGGCAGATTTACTGGTTTCAGCAGCAGTAAATGATAAGCCTAAGTAAGTTCTTTCAAAGATCTCAGAAGTCTTCTTTTTCACTGAAGCAGACAGAATTCTAAAAATAGCTTTGGATGGGCCCTTCCATGCACAAAATGACAAGACACGCGAATTGCATCCTATATGAGCAAGCCAAATATCAGAGGTTATTGTGTAACAGATTGCTCCAAGTTAATGACAGACACTTCCACTCACCCCCACATTTCCACGTGCCTTTAAAAGTCTTTACTTACATAAAACTTGATGTCTGCTTCAGCAGCAACCTAATTCCGATGGCAACATCAAGGCTATATGTGCGGGACATCCGCATTGCTACCTTGCTATCTTAGGCTCAGGCCTGGGAGCACAGGATCTTTTATTTATTCATGAGTTTCCTGAGAAGAACTACTGGCTGTTTTGTGTCAGCTGAATAGGATCGTAATTCAATCTTCACTAGAACCTGTTTACCTGAATGACTCATTAAGGTGCAAGCTGCTTACTACCAACATTGTTTCATAAGAACAGAAGTTTTGTTAGGGAAAGAGACATATGGAGAAGTAACACTGCACAGTTAATAGTTTATTAAAMCTTGGTTTTAAGAGATAACATTGTTTCTTAAAAGCATAAGTAGATGACGTAAAGCACGCTCATATCTACCACAGTACACTACCCTGACCAACATCTACTTGTAATACCCGCTCTATTTCTTGTGCTTTGAAAGAAATAAGCAATGGTGTTAGTAAATCAGCAGTATTACAATGAACTAATAACTATCTAGTTCTACTCTCTGCTGGTAGTTGCGTGCATGTGCATGAAATTTTTATATATTTAATACATGTGCCAAAGCAGACATTATATTTCATTTACCGCCCACAAGTATTAAACCTTCAGTAACRGTAAAACAGTGGACTATCAAAGCAAGAAAGATCCTCTTAATATTTTAAAAGAAAAACATCACAAATTGTACTTTCTGTTCATTTTTTGTATGAAGGGTATTGCAGGGTGTCGGTCAAGGGCGATGGCACAATATCCTACGCACAGGATAGAAAAATACTGCATGTCTCCTCAGGTTTACAAGCACTATTTGCCCGTAATAGTTCACCTACAACAGCTTCATTAAAAATTGAAGGACAACAAATGAACAAACAAACAAAAACACACACACACCAAAAAAAAAAGAAAAAGAAAAACAAAGAAAAACAAAAAGGAAATTACATCTGTGTGCGTATTTTAACCAAAAAGAAAAACTGAAGATTTTTCCATTGGGAAAAAAGACTTTGTTTCAGGATATTTATCTGGCATTCACTAATTAAACCCTTCCCAGTTTTCTGTCTGCAAATTATAAACAAAGCTTACTAGAGCCAACATTAAGTAAACAACTCACTTTAGGTGTGTCAGTGGCATCATTCATACAGAGGATGCATGGAATTACATGCTGTTTGGTAGCACCCTTTGATTCAAGGAGCAGCAAAAATACTTTCATGTAGAATTTCTTATAGAGATTTGATTCGCTCGATCCATGACTGAATCATAGGTCCATGATCATAGATAAGATGGACAACCCAGTGGATCTTGCAAAATGCCAAGAAAAAACAAACTGAAGCTTACGGCGATTGAAAGCTATGATAGATTGCAGTCAGCATAAGCAATCTGAAGTTATTGTGGTTTKATTCGATTGAGGTCTGCATAAAAAACCACAAATTTTATCTCTGCGATATTGAAAACAGTGCTGCATTTTCTGCAAAACGTGATGGAATCTAATGACCACAAGCCGCCAATGATGGGGCACTGTGTCTTACCTAAAGGAAAGTATCTTCACTATTCCTAAAGCTCCCCACAACTCTTGGTAACACTAGAGCTTGGATCCAAACCTGGCCCCAAGGAACCCACAATCTATCAGCTTTTCTGTGTGACGGCCTGCAACTTCCAGGGTTAGTTCTCTGGCTTCCTACCAGACATGGGCCCAGGCCTGACAAGATCTGACAGGGTCACTTGGCTGCAGGCAATCACCTTTACAAACGATATTCATAAACATACACTTTCCTCTTCACACAGCCTTGCCACCAGAGGAAAATAAACAGCTCCAAGAGCTTTGCAGTCTAACCTTCTGCTCCATCTTTTAACTGCAAAAATTGATAATTCTTATTGTATTTTTGTTGCCACCAAATCTTATCATCCAAACCAGCTCATCTCCAGCCATCGACACAGGAATACGACTGAGTTTCAACKGCAAATTGTGTGCCCAGGAACAGATGAGAGACTGGAGAAAAAGGAAATAACATTCCTACAACACCAAAAGGTTCTTGAAATTGCACCAAGTAGATCCTGAGGAATTATAAAAATTAACTATTCTGAAATGAAGAGGTTTACTCGCTTAAAAATTGTCACTGCCCTGCAAGACAGCACTCCCTGCTAGGGGCAGGCATGGCATTTCATGATGCCCAAACTACTATTTGCAAATTGCTCAAGCTTATTTCTCCGAGTGTGTTTTGCTCTTTTGTTGCACTGTTCTCCTCATCKTGCACTAGAAGATCAGGACTTGGCTGCAGGGAAAGAGGGATGTTTTAAGTTAGGTTAGAACGTGGAAGGAAACAYGACAGGTGCTCCAATGTTTGTCACAGAGGGGAGGACTACCAGTGTAAAGTGCACTATAAACATGCACATGTCACAGAGAAATCCGAATGGGAAGGAACAAAATATGAATTGTCCTACCTAAGAAAGCAATAATTATTTTAAAATAAAAGAACCTTTGCATAAGTGCAATACAATTTATGGACAACAGCTAATGCTTCCATAGGAAGGACTGAAATTATTACTGTGCTAATRTTATGCTCCATCATTATTACAGCTGAGAATATGGAAATACTTTGACGATATTTGTCCTACAATTTGAGAGCTTTCTGAAGCATTAAGCAATCCTCGGTTTTGTCTTATTACTTCATATTTCAAAGTCACAAAACAAATTAATTAACAAGACTGTGCCACCTCGTCCTTAATCTCATTAGGAAAGACTAATGGCTGAAGAATCAATTATTTCATACAGATTACCGCCTTAACGCCATTAGMCTTTAGATCACATGAGCTCTTTTTGAAATTTCAATTCCAGTGCAATTTCCTCGTCTAGTTTAATTACAATCCATAATTAAGTCCTTTCTTTAATCAACCTTATAGCTGTGTCCATTCATTTATGGCTGCATATAAAACAAGAAACAAAACAGTAACTTCAGAACTATAAGGTCATTACAAGAGTTTTTATGATATCTGTCTCGCCTTATCCTTTACTCTAAGAACTGCACACATTATTTCCTATAAGCAGCCCATTAAAAATATACAGAAACTAAGAGCTTTACAAAACTTTGAGAGCCATTCTTTTTATATTGATCCAGAAAATTCCAAGAGTTAGGGATTTAATTTACCTACATTCTTGATTTCTGTTAATTTTAAGAATTTGGAGCAACATCAAAATTCCTAGTTGCTCCAAAAACCAAGTTTAAATGGCAGGTCGGATTTCTATGTACCCTCGGGATACACTGAATTTTTTATGTTGGTAACTGCACCTTTATCATATATCCTCCTTTGATACAGAAAACATGAAAGAGTAACATCCCTGGCATCCTAAATATGCCCTTTCCTGCCATTTTTCRTCTGTAAGGTTTGCAGCTGTTGTTAACATAACTTTTGCTTGCAATTTACCTTGGAGTCTTCTAACCTGGTTAGCAGGAATTGGACTTTCAGGAATGCAAAGAACTGTGACTTTCTGTGTGGAAATATTGTAGAATTTATCTGGGAAATGTCTTCCTAGATAGTCCTTTAGGTCTTCCTTTAGGAGACAGAAAACATTAAGGGTTCTTCTAGAGGTTTTTGGCCAAAACAGAAACACCAAATAAATACATAACAGCAGTTTTTCCAKTCGGCCTAGACGCTTCCCAATTTTGCTTTGCTTACTTTTCACATAGAGGTTAAAAAGTCTTCTAATTTCTTGACAAAGAGGCTAAATTTTACTTTGCTTTGCTTAAATTGTCAAGTTGTCTTTCTTTTTCTCCTGCATAATTGATACAGCTTTCTAGTCTTTTTTTTTTTTTTTTTTTTTTTTTTTTTTTCTTTGATAGAACAAATACAATGAAAGCAATATTAACAGTAAAAAAAAAAAATGAGAAAAGCCAACACACTCTCCAAACGCAAACTTTTTTTAAATACAGAAAAACAAGTCCAAGGGATTCCTATTTCACAGAGCAAATTAACAAAAGGTCAGAAAGCTTGATCTTTACCACTGGTGTACTCTGTCTGAAAGCTGAACTACCACTTAAATATTTATAAGGAAGAGCTGTAATTGCAGGTTGAGAGCTGTAAGACAGCTCTTCATGAAGAATATAGCAAACTTTGAGAATATTCATGAAATGGGAGATATTGCATTAAAGGAAAACTTGGGTGAAGAAAAAGAGAAATAACTTGTCATTTTAATAGTTTCCAGAGAAGGATACACATGAAGGTGACCTGGATCCTTTTACCTGTGGCAGAACAAGTCAACTATTTGTCCTTGTTGAATTACATACGGACCTTGTTGGCCCCATCACCTAGCCCACGTCCCTCTGAACAASAGTCCTTCCCTCCACCACTTTCTAACAAGACGACCACCTGCCTGGCAAGGCACACTGTCAAATTATCTCCATKATGTGGTAAAGTTTAGAAATTAAATAGTCTTGGAAAGCCATTTGATAGCTTTCAAAAGCAAGAATGGCAATTGCTGCCTGAGGGACTCTTCAATGACTATTTAGAATATTTAATAAAAATTATTTTTTGGCTAAATCAACCAACAYCTGAAAGCATTCTACTGATGACACCTGGTGGAGTTGCAGAACAACTTCTGCCAGCTTTCAAACTACATCTCAGACTACAGACAAGGGTCTCGCCTTCAAGCCAACAGGTCGTATTGATACCTAACCTCAAAGTTACAGATCTAAAAAATGAACTCCATCATCCCAGTTTGCATTCACAACCTTTCAAAGGAAAATATTTTTTGCCATATAAGTCATAYATACAAATACTCAGTGCTCAGTACTAAGGGAAAAGAGACAAAGTGGAATGTGCTTAGGAAGTTCTGAGGCAAAGTTCTCAATCAAAGCAAAGAACCTTAAACACAGAGCCTATGAACAAACTTGCCAGTAAGTGTTAAGACTTCACTGATAGTTGGAGGGTCACCTTGGACAAATGGTGAGGTAACTATTTATAGCAGCTCAATTAATTGAGTTCATATCCGCTTCTAATAAGCAATTATTTGTGAATAGACAGCCTAAGCAGAGGACTGCAATACAAAGTTACTTATCATATGCTGTGTGAAAGACCTACTGAGGGCTGTTATGTCACCACCTCTTGCTAAAAAAAGCATCCTTAGAATTAAATTGTTAGAAGCTAGGAAATACCTACATGGAAAAATATAACTACTTATTTGCCTTATTCTTTTACTTCTTTCCAAGCAGACTGCTGGCCATGGCCAAAGACAGCATATCACATTAGATGGACCTTTAGTTCTAAGTCATTTTATTTTTTTCAAATTGTATAATTCCATGTTTATAATATACTAATCAACATCAGTCATGCCACTGTTTTAAAACCAATGTTTATTTGAGCATCCATTATTCCATTCAGTGTTCCCAATATCAGCTTGGGCTCTGTGAAATATGAGAGCATCGAGAGTGCTTTTTCAACATTCCTACCTGGAATATCCATTCAAAGAATATTCATGCACAAACTTGTAAGCCTTCCTCTTTATGCCAACATTGTTTTCAATAAAATGTCTTGTATCATTAGTCATTCAAAGTGGAAAAAAAAGCCATCCTGGATGTTTTCAAAGCAAAACAGCAAATTATCCGAGTTATTTTTTGTATACAACATTTTTGCAGTGAGAATGGCAGAAGCGCAAGTTTGAAGGAAAAAGGCAATATTTAATTAAGACAACATCAATAATGAACTCTTTCTACATGGCCATATGCCAGCGCTAGTAAGTTTTTACATTAGGCTCCTTGGAATAACAGTAGCACTTAGTGTCAACCACAGTGTTCCTGATAGAAAATCCTTGTCTTCTTGCCAGTTTAAACATCTGTCTCTGTATTTGATGGTTCAGAGAGGTCTTTCACAGATTCTACCATCCATCTTGAAGGTAACACTGATTTATTTTACTTTAGTTTAGTTGATAGATTAATTTGAAATAACTGGTGTATCACCATTGCCCTCTTCTGGACCAAATAAGAATTTGGTGGACGTCTGTAGTCCATTTATATGGCTACAGGTCATCGAGTAATTGATAGGTGCTCTAGAGCTCATGAAGAGCCCCCGAATTTAATTTTATTCTTGCTATGCAATGAACAAAGTAGCAACAATGAAAGAGCAGAGTGACAATGCACTGGTGGCAAGGAGCTAAGGTGGGTTTTCCAATAAATCAAWGTGAAAATTATTGATTTTTAGCTATGGAAAAGTGCTTTGAAAATGAATTCTCCTCACAATAACCAAAAAAAGTCATGATAGGTTCACTTCCTGGACTATCTGTGAAAAGGTTATGACAATATTAATACTGTTTTCCCTACCAGTTCAGGATGTTAATGACAAGTACTTTGGTGACATTTTGGTCATCTCGTTTACAAAAACAAACACAAATGGGTTAGACTTGTTTGTCATAGTCCAGCAAGGAGATTCAGGAGATGCAGTTCTGCTCCTTGGCTCCAAAGACACCTTGGTCAAGTCATTCATCCTCTTTGAAAAGAGGGGAATATTCTTCAAAAAAAGCTCTGAAAAAGCTTTGTTAATGATGCAGAATAACAGAGGTACCAAAATCCCAATAAATGTATCTCAGTAGGTAAAAGAATGAGGTATTTTATCTGTGTGTGTGTGTGTGTGTGTGTGTGTGTGTGTGTGTAGAAGAAATTCCTAGTTTTCCCACATTTATAAAACCTCTTACTGGCCATATTTGATTGTCTTTTCAAATATCCTCCTTTTCTTAGCCACACTGAACAATTCCCATTTTGACAGGAAATAGAAATGAAACACTGCCGAAAATGCTAAGCTTAGCTTGAGGGTAATTACATAGCTATAGTTTGGGATGAATGGTGAACTTGATTATAAGTGGAAAGACTGTTGTTTTGAGTTTTTAATAAATAAATTTAAAAATTAGAGCTCATTTGTCACTCGCAAATCAAAACAGGAAAGAACAATAGGCTGGGCTGGAGCCTATCCAGGCCTGCAATCCCAGCACTGGAACCGAAACATCCCGCAGTCTCCATTATCAGAATAATGAAACAAAAACAGACAGATGACATGATGCAAACACTTGGAAAGGAACAAAAGGAGCCCTCAACTTTATTGGGAAAAGGATAGAAAAAAAATCATCTATCTTAATTCCAAAAAAGAAATTCTTTGCAAGTGAACTACTTCCAAGAGAACATGACAAAAATTAGCTAACATTTTTTATCAATTTTTTCAGTATTGCTACTGCACAACTGCAAGCAAGTCATTTCATCCTCCTCTCTACCTCTTTCATGGCACTTCATATTTATTTGCTTGATTTATAACACTCTTACTTATTTGCATCTAATTATTGAGAATATCATCTCAATCTGAACCTTTAGATACTGATACAATTCAACTAGCAAATAASAGCTTTGAAAACACTTATTTTCTATTCAGTTGTTTCAAAAAGTTGAACCCCAACCCTAAATCTGTATTTTAAAAGTCAATAAGCACAGGACCTATAGCCATAGGATCACTCCTTGTCCCAGTTCCCTGCTAGGTGGTGGATAAGTAGCAGTAATCTGTGCAGCCTCACRCTGGTCACGTTCGTGACAAACTGAGCTTGACACTCCCCTCCTAAATAGGTCACGTAGCTGATAAAACACTATGCAATTTTCCCTACATGTGYAGCCGTTCTACACAACTCTGGGTGGGTGCAAAGATGCTGATTTRGACTGAATTTCCACACAGTTTGCTCACCTCACACTTCAAATCCTGCCCTTGCGTTCAGCACGTAACACGATCTTTCCCCAAGGGTTCAAGTTTTATATTTCCCTGGGGAAAACACTTGCTATTGGAGCAAGCAGGCAGGGACCTGCATTTGGTTTGGATGACTGTGTGCACTTCTAAGGGCTGAAATCGTCCCCTTGTGCACAAAATACACACTCTTCCTTGTGTATTTTACCATTACCACAGTGCAATTTTCATTACTTTGTGGCAGTATTTTCTAAAAGCCTAGTGCACTGAGGGCARGCTGCCTTCTCAGTGCTTTATTTTAGGAGAAAAAAAAATTTCTTCATTTTGGTTCCTGAACAGGAAGGCAGTCCCAAACTGAAGGTATTTAGCCACTAGAAAAAATGTATTCTTAAAGGCTTTTGAACATCTAGGCTTGCATGTTCTCTGAGCTGTTCTTCCTAGAACACTGTTCATCCCAGCTTTTAGAACCAAGACCGTAGTATTCAAAAAGTCCCTGCCATTTCCCTGTTGACCTTGGTGCTGCTTCTCAGTTTGCTGTGCAYCTCATGCCGAGCAACTGTACAAGCTGCATTTGCAATGGCTTAAGTTGTAATGACCTTTTTAAGCAAGMCACCAGTCTCCCTATAAAGCTGACAAATCACACAGTTAGTGCTCTGTGTGTGTGTGTGTGTGTGCGCGCRTGCGCAAAATTCAAGAATTTCACTATCTTAAAGTATTCCTGCCTTAAAATGAATCACCATCAGCTTTTGCTCTGTGTCTTCACTTGGTAAAGCTGATATTCTTSACTCTCTGGACACACAAAAACTCCCTCCATCAAATTGATAATTCTTTACAAAAACTAGCACTAGTGAAAGCTGCACTGGCCAAGCTCATATTTACAAGACTATTGTTTCCCACATCCTTGCCTTAATCTTCCTCTTCTTTATGCCWTCTATATTATTACACTGCTTTACTCTTTCAGTTTAAAATAAAATTCTCTATCATTCCAATTTTCTTAAAGGGTCTTGTTTTAGCTAGTCTTGTTCTCCAGACCACACCAATATTGATGGTTGTCATATTTTTGGCTGTTGTGTCAAATTACCAAAAGTTCAGTTTTCAAAACGCTTAAGTTGCAAAAATCTATCATAAAAAAAATCAATGGAAAACTCTGCTGCCCAAGTTTCTTATGACAAACTCAAAGTTCAAAACCACTTTACTGTGATATCATCTGAATATAAGGTCCTGACAGATATAAGTTATGTATTGCAGGCCTACATCTAAAAGGCACTCGTATAGTTACCTTTATATCTCAAAAACAGAGTACAAGAGAGCAGGTCAAGAAGACACTGTAACAAGAGCAAGGAATGTCATTCTTGGGATGAAGCCATCTAGAGAAAAACTTTGTTCTTTGAAAACAAAGGTAAAAATTAAAGGTGTGAGCTAGGATAAAAATACAAGAGATGATAAAAATGTACTCTGTATTATAGCTACGTGAAGCACAAATACTAAATGTATCTAACTTACAAATTAGAAAAACTTTTTTAGCATAATGCTGGCCTATTGCTCTACCTTATTTATGTTGCAGATACAGGCAACTTTTGGGTACCAGGCAAAATGGGGTAAGAAATGGTTCCTGTGGCCTATAAGCATCTTCACACACTATAAGGACGCTCTAYATTCGCCATCAACTCAAATCTGTATAAATCTTTTGACTAAGGAAATATCTAACCAAATATCTAACAATGTTAAATCTTCTAAAGCATTTGTTTAGATATGAAAATTCACAACACCATTTAATACCTCACTAAGAGCTAAAGATTCATCTCTAAAAAGACTTTTGAAACCCAAACAAAATCCAGAAGGCAGCTGGTRGCAGCTGGTGCTTTTCAATAGCCAAAGCATCCGAGTTTGACATCCTCATTTTGGCAACAGCAAACGGATCATTTTGGCAAAAACAGTCTCTCCCATGACTAGACAAACAACATTTTGAAGCTGTTTTGCAAAGTCTGCAACTTTTCTATCATCTCCTACGCTTGGTGCTTTCAACAACTTATGCAGAAACAGGAGTACCACTGTTAATTCCGTGATCACTTGCTATCAGGGCTCTGTTGATAACTATAGCTGATTTCATGACAAACTTTAAATGGATCTGCCAAAGCAAGAAATGAACCTGCAGAGAGAAAGCCCTTTTTTTTTTTTTCCCTTCCTCCCCCCAATGCAAATCTTTGGCATAAGCATCCCTGGAACTGTGCCCTACGGATGCAGCCAAAAGACATTAGTAAGCAGACTAGCCCTCCAGCACGGCCACCTGAGCACCGCGGGCCGCCCCCGGCCTTCCAGATCACCCCAGTCCCGCCTGGCTCCACAGGTGCCTCGTCTGTCACTCTGGCCCTGMGCTAATGGGCTCGTCAACGGGATTTGCAGCCTGCGGAGAATAAGTTGGGAAGGCTTCAAACATCAGAAAGAGGTGGGTCAGCTTCAAGGTATAGGCACTGCTTCATATAAGACACACTGGTCAGGTTTTGACTTGGGAAATGCTTTGAATCACCCACAAGGAAAGTATGAAGGAGGTATCAACAAATTTTACCAGAGCCAAACCTTTCCCAAAGTATATTCCAATTGCAGAGAGGAATATAAGGTGTTTAATATTACTGAGAAATCAGCCATTAGATCRTTTTACTTCTCATTTAGAGGTATATGACCATTTATCTACACTTGAACTATTGTCCAGGTCTTCCTATATTCAAAGGATAAACAGCACATCTGAGACATGAATCAACTCTATCTTAAGGTAGATATTTAAAATAAAAAGCCAAAAACTTCTGAAGAAGAATACTTCTTCAGCTGATTTTTATAACTTATTCCAAGCCGCAGTCATTGGTCATGATCTCTGTGACTGGTGCCATTATTAGCCCTTTCTCTGGCCAGAGTTACAGAAATTTATTTTGACTTCCCACTTGCTTTTTAATGAGGTGAGCTAAACCCCATATGCAGCTGCTGTTGCACCTTCATTTCGCATGAACCTGTGCCTATAATAGCTACTGACACCTGCCCTTTTTCATAGGCACTCCTTTGAATAAAGACAAATTAAGTAACTAAATTATCACAGGTCCARAATTGAGCCCAGTAAGTAAGAAACAATTTATTTTAACTTTCCTATCAGGTGTATGAAAATGAGTGAAAGGATTTTCTCCTTTTCCCCAACTTCAATCTGTAGCTTTCATCACCAAAAAGACAGAATTGTTATGCAGTGCATGTCTATCTTCCTCTTTGATCCAGTTAATGAAATTGAGATTCGCTGCAATTTTCTACTTTCCATCATTTTACGAATGTTACTTTGAAGATTCCTCAAAACTTACTTCTTTTTATTTTTTGTCTATAACTACATTCTATTTCTCCCTTACGCCCTCTTTCTTTATTAGTGCCAATAAAATCATTAATCCAAATCTTGTGAATAAATYTCCACGCTAAATCTAGATTGACTTAGTTCTACAAGCTTCAATTCTTTCTTGACCTTTCATAGAAAACTTTTCTAGAAAAGTTTCTTTTCCTGCTCTTAGACAAGAATTGTATATTTCTATATAATAGTGCAGCTTCCTTGGTAGAGTTTCGAGTATGACTCATACACGTTAAATTGACTGGCAAGGAGCCTWTGCCAGGTTAATGGTTCAACTGGTAGGTCAGCAGTGAAGCCATTCAGGGCACTGCCCTTCCCTGCTGCAAACTCCACAATGACGTAACCACCACACACATGCAGGAGGAACCTCTGGAATCTCAAAGGTCAGTTGTCATAACGTGGCTTTTCAAGTTTGATCACAATGAACKTGAGTTTTATCATTCAGTCCATATATTTTCAAAAGCCAGGACAGACCACAGGAAAGGCCAAATTTATTAAGCCTGGAGAACATCATATAGCAGCCCTGAAACCGGCCTTGGTAGCTAGGGCACCCGTAGGTGCCTTCTCAGCCACAGCCCTTCTCCAAGCCGTGGTCCCTCATGGACACTCATGAAGGCAAGAAGCAAGGCTTGCTAGCAAACAGCACCCAGTAAACAGACCAGATCATGCTGGAAAAGGGGAAGGAGCCATAGGTGAGAGGAAAGAACGAGARAGGAGTTTGTGGAAGTCTCACTTGTCATGGGACAGGTTTGAGAGCTCTGTAAATAGGTTGCAAAGCCCTCATGCAGAAAGGGTTCTAGCATATTCAAGGRAACATCACGTTTTCTGTAACTGCTTTACTATGGAGCCTTTTCTTATCATTTCCTTCCCGGAATAAGAGCAAAACATAACCAAAGAAATTAGAACAGTCTTCATATTGAGCTACCRGACCTTCACCTTCCACACAGAAAACAGTCTATTTTCATTCTTTATGAAAGCTGTTATTGCAAAGATTGAAATACACGAATCAAAGCAGGAAAGGAAAAAYAAATAAATAGCACACATGTTTCCCTTTAAGTCTTTACCTTGCATGTTCTCCTGGCAAGCTTAGATAAGCACACTAGGGGGAAACTAAGAATCCTCCAGATGGTAAAGGTTAATATTGCTGTGGTATGGCTTGTTTTTGCACAGTGATTAGGCTTGCTGCCAGGCCGATTCCTTCAATGTTTTAACTATCTACAGCTTGAGTGATTACATTAMTAAAAAACTTCCTGTACAGACCATGAGCTGAAAGATTCTAGCACTAACTCACTGTTCGTGTTACAAGAAAATCCAAGTTTTTCAATAATTTTTTCTCTTCTAAATTCTAGGTTTAACAAGAGGCAATTTCTGGCATGATTTTCTCAGGAAGAATCATTCTTTAGAACCTCCAGCAACCTCTTGATTTTCAGCAAGATTTTAGAACCAGGAATACTCCTTATCAGGCAGAGTATTTGTTTCTTAATTTTTATGGTAGTAACAGATTTAAGATTCCTATCTATCAGGTAGAAAGCTGCTTATGGTCAAATACAAKTCACAGCATTCTTACAAATGCTAGTTTCAATGACCAGACCAGATGCACACACCTGTACTATTCAAGTTAAGAGAAGAGTTCATCAGCTAGGACCCATAGTATAATCAAAGACATATTGACCTCACTGTAGGTCAGCCCAGAAACCCCCAGATAWTTGAACTCAACTTAACTACACAAAAAACCTGCAAGTGATCAGATTGAGTTGCACACTTTTCCAAGTATATCTTATAAACTAGCATGTTATGAAGCAAGGGTGGAACTGAATCCTTTCATGTAACAAAAATATGTTCACATTTGGATAGCCGGCACTAATTTTGCTGACAACACAAAGGGGGAATTTTGAGCAACATTGCTTGGATGATCTCTCTGCACCACTGTCAACGAGTACCTTTTTCATCAATGGTAACAAACACTCTTTGCCCATCTGCAGCAGAAACCACTCCATGCCAGCCCTTCATCTTTACTTATGCCTCCTCTGTATCCAGGATGGAGGTAAAAAGCAGTATTTGCAGAGTGAGTCAGACATAGTTACTATCTTCCTGCAGGGAACTACAAACATCTGTTACACAGTCAATAATATTATCTCCATCTCTGTCACAGACTGTTCCTTCTCCTAACCCTTCATGGATACTGGACCCAAACGTATTTCCCTCCCTCCCCCATCGTATCAGACGAAATATGAATTGAACCTTGGAAAAATTTTATGTATACTTTATATAAATCTAGCCATTCCCCAGCCAGTTTACTCAGTGGAACTGGGTCATGCCTAGATTCCATTCTCAGCTTTACCACTGAATCACTACAGAAGTTTGGAGAAATTATTTACCCTTTTAAACAAAATGGAAATCCTAATTGCTCTTACCACACAGATGTGCAGTAAGATATTGCTAATTAATATCTGCAAGTACTTTGAAATCCCAAGATGAAAGAAAGTGTATCACGCAAACCCATAAAACCTACAAGGTGTTCATGCAGTAAGGAATTTAATATCTCTTAACCATTAGGAAGGCCACTCTAGTAAAGGCAACTTACTATCATTCCTTTCTAAGAAAAAATGTACATGCAGAGTCAGWAATACAGCCAAAATAATTAAGCTAGCCCTAAATAGACAGCCCTGGAGCCAATGTTGCCGTACGCATGACTATTTCCAACCTAATCTTCAGGTTGGGCTCAAGTAGAACTGTTATGGAACCATTCCAAAGATGAAAGGAGGAAAAGATGAAAAAGGACCATCTTCAAAGGTCCTGTCCAACCTTAACCATTCTGTGATGCTGTAATGATCAATCCAAATAACAAAAGATAAAGCCAAAAGATTGCAAAGCAAGGGCAAAAAATTAGGTTAACTAGAGCCTGGGAAGCCTGCACTGTGACTGCAGCCATTTGTTAGCATGACCTTTAGTTTTTGTGAAATGAAAATAACTCATTTTACTTAAAAAGATGCATGAGAGGCTGCCACTCTAACTTTTCTCCAATTGCAGGACTGTTCTCCTTTCACATGCTTTGTTGCTGTCTTTTGCTCCAGTCCCATTTGCAGCAATGTGAGATTAAGTAGAAAGGTAAAGCAAGTTTTGTGCAGTCTTTGCAAGACTAGTATTGTTYGTGCAGAAGGTGGATAAAGAAGGAAATGGCTCTTACAGTCATTGCAAGAGATGTTCCTTGCTTCTAATTTTAACTTTAAAGAAGTTCAGCAGCTAAATTTAGAAATGAATTTCCAATTTTCTCGTCATAGTTGAATCAAATCTGGCACTAGATGCTAGATATTTTAAAGAGTATGTTTTGCAGGGGGCTTCTTCAAGTTCTTCGTTCTGGAATCAGGTTCAAATCAGTTCCAAAAAGCTGTAGGATTACCATCTATCAATCAATTTAAATCCATTTCCCTTGCCTCTWGCATAGAGAAATCAAAGGAGCAAAAATACCCATTAACATCAGTTTTACTAAATCCCACTGTCTGCTTTCCTGAGAGCATCCTCAGGATATCCTGAGGATATTTCAGGAAATGGAAACTCAAGCTACATATTATTATGAGGACCTGCAAGTACACATGCATCCAGGAGTTTTCTCTTTTGAAATGATTAAAAAAAAATAGAGAAAAAATTTCCTGCATCAATTTATCAGCAATTCTTCTTATGGATTCCTTCAATAACTAGCCAGAGTTTAAGATAGCCTAAACCATATATTTCAGACCTGAAATGCTCGTCTTCTTGCTAGGCTTCCAGAAAATGTCTTTGAGGGAGCTTGAGTTACMTAGAAAGAAGCACTAATTAGCTATTCATTGGTGCAGAGACTGCTGATGCCTTGCATTTGGTTGGAACGAAGATGCATCATGCTTTAAATCACCCTTGCAAGCTCTTACTGAGTTCTGTCTATCTGTTACATGGCTGTTCTTTAAATCAYTTGCCTAACTCTTCACTTAATAATAGATGCCCCCTCTGGGTTTGCTATTAACGCATTACTTTTCCCTGGGTGCTTTTCCCCCCGCATCTTCACTATTGGCTTTCATTTGGCATAAACYCTACACAGGAATTCTTGAGACAGTGTAGATATACATTGTATTTGATCCTCTAGGAATAACAATTAGAAGTTAGAACCTGCTCTTCCACAGAATACCTTTGAGAAAACCCTACAAATGAATAGCAGAAATATTCACCATATTCTAAGTACAATGGCAATGAGAGATTAGGAGAAAAACAGGGCTTTCAAAACAGACATATCTTTTTAAGCAAAATTATTCTGTTACCTATACTGAGAAAAATATCACCATGTAAGCATTACAAGAACAGCGAACACAAAAGGGGGAAAAAAAGCTTTCTTATATAAGTAGGACTCTAAAGAATAGGTTCATTGAAAATTACTGAATTCAGACAGCAAATGAGTCCATGAGGCATTTAAACACAGTAAAAACAGAAGCTATGTTGAACCTCAGACAGATGTTACTGACAAATTACATAAAACACGAACAGTTTTTTAACATTGTTTGAGGGCTTCTATCATCTTGAGGATCTTCTGGGGTTTGAAGTGGAGTACTAAGCATTAGGTGTAAGCTTAACCCCATAAAGACAGAATTAGTGATGAAACCAGACACCAGTTTCCCTTTTGTTACCATT
The DNA here is from genome assembly GCF_003342845.1 of Nothoprocta perdicaria. Classification (NCBI taxonomy): domain Eukaryota; kingdom Metazoa; phylum Chordata; class Aves; order Tinamiformes; family Tinamidae; genus Nothoprocta; species Nothoprocta perdicaria. The sequence goes on along the minus strand of NW_020455204.1, from coordinate 5,845,493 downwards.
TTAAGCTAAACGAGATAAGCTCTTTTTGTGTTTTTTCCATAATATAAACCATCTGAATTCCTTGGTCACTCATATGAATCTTCTTGCGTTTGTTCAAGTTTGAATCCATGTTTCTCAAACACAATCCTCCAATTAATCACAAAAAGACAGAGCTCTAAAAGAGCATTGACGTATTTCACAATGTACATAAATTGTTTCAATTATTTATGAGGGATATAATTGCTCTCATTTCTTGTGTTTCCCTCTTTCCCTTTCAAAAGTACATGGTAATTTTAAGCGACATGCAACACGGGCTAGGATGTTGTGTTAATTCCCCTGAACTATTTATTTGATGCTTATATTATTTATAGTCGTCTATTATCAGCCCAGAAATGAAATACACAGAGCTAAATGTTTCTGTGGGACTTCAGAGGCCTTCCATAACATTTGATGGGACTGAAAACATCCAAATTAATTCTCCCCATACAAACTTGGATTGAATCAACTATATGGGATCCATGAGTGGGAAAAGATGTACCACTGAACTGAAAGTGATACACTGCATTAAGCCACTTTCCAAAGGGAAAACACTTTCAGCCCTTACATTGTTTTGGTAAATTAAGGATGTCCAATAATAGGGATAACACGAACCTTTAAAAGCAAGGCAGCTCATAGGGATACACTATTCTTCTTAGTTAATGTCAGTATTTATACTTTTAGTGAATGTTGCAGATGATAAAGATAAATGACATAGGAAAAATATGGACTGAGGAATGCTGCACTAAGAGTTATGAATTATATCAAGAAAAATGCTTGGCCATTACTGGGCACCACAACAAATGTTCACCTTTATCCTCAAGGACAACTTGATATCAAGGGCAGAAGTATTCCAGAAAAAAAATGCACAAACAACAACAAAAATTGTAGTGTTACAGAGAGCAGAGACAGGACTAATAACAAAGAGTTAAGAATTAAATGTCATTTATCAGTTAGTAAATAAACAGAATTTGGGGATATAGCATTAAATCAACCAAATTATCCCATAGATTAAATTTCATGTGCATCCRGATGGACATCACAAGAGCCTCCTCACACAGATCATGAATTAATGTTGCTTTTTATTCCATAGATTTTATTTACTGTTTCTCCTTCCTTTTCTTTATTTTTTACTCTGCCTTCCTTCTGTGCTTTGTTTAAAGCTTCTCCAATTTTCCCTTCCCAATTGCTGGGGAGCAACAAGAAAATCCTACAGCATTTGATCAATTCCTGCAGCGAGGGTAAGAARTGGGGTGGGAGGAAGGTGGCATCTGTTTGCTGTGTCCTCATGTGTAGTGGGACTGAAAGCTCTTTRTGATGTGTTCCATGGGTTGATATTTGTACTCAGGACCCAGCCAACAGTCCTTCCCACAGATCAGAAATAGAGAATGCTCAAGTTGTCCAGCATTGCTTTTAGAAACACATGCTTACTGCATCAAGCTTGACAGTTATGTCTAATGGAACATATGGGGATTTATTTATTTACAGTACCCAATTGCCACATTCACACTGATGTTTATTCCTCTCTGCTTAGAATAGTTTTTCACCAAAAAAAAAAAAATCAATAATAACACCTGAGCCCTGCAGACAAACGGTGTCAGCAGTGTAGCCACTAAACAAAAGGGATCCAATATTCATCACAAAGCTCACACATACTTCTTGTGTATAATACATGACTGCTAGGATGAATATAGATCTATAAAGTAATTTCAATGAGCCATCTTCCATAGCTTTTAAAAAAGTCACTGTAGACATGTCCTGTAAACCTAATTCCCTATTGCAGCAGCTGCTTGAGGTTCTCAGTGCACATCTCTATTGCACTACAGCATTCAGGTAGCACTTCGCTTGATTTACATTAATGTGTTTCAAAAGAAAGAATGAAATTTTATAAAATACAAATACAAGTAAAAAAATGGAGTTTCCACTTACACAAGCCAAATTAAACCAGAATTTAAACACATGAATAGCTAGAATTTAATCAAAAAATAAATGCCTTTTACAAAATTGGCACTAAGATTGATTTCTTAAGCTAGCCATTAGCCAAAAGAAGCACCAAAGATCTACCCTTGCTTCCAAGCCTTGTCTCCATGTTTGACACCACTAGTCTGGGTCACCCACCTGCAGCATCCTGGTACCATTCCGGACTGACAGCGGCCCAGGGTGACAGCTCTCTTCCTACAACACGACCCTAAAACACACGACCTGGAAGAGGTCTAAAGCATCCACGCATGTCTGAGCATAAAGAACAGTCTCCTTTAAAACATGAATCCATGAGCTGTCCCCATCTCCCTCATCACACAGGCACAAAACTGCTTTCTAATTGCTTCTTTGTTCTCATCCTCCTAATTCATGCAGCAGTCAACAGCCATCCTTCTATTTATTCCATGAGACCAACTTCCCACCCCCATCCTGCACACAGGGACACACTTGCATGCACAAGGAGCCCGAATCAATCACTGCAGTGTCAGTCTCAGGCCTCTTGGTAGAGGATGGAAGCATTAACAGGCAACACCACATCTATATACTCTTAAAATGAGCCAAAGCAACTGAGTCACGGGGAAACGTAGGCTGATCTTTGTATAGATCACAATTTGCAGCTTTTGTATGCCCACTGCATAAGCAGGCAGCCACTAAGAGAATATGCAACCTGACTATAGCTACTGTGATTTATGATAGCAGTCATTGAATGKTTTTTTTAATTTATTAAATTTAATTTAACTCTTCATTGTAAGCAGCATATAGGCAGAGTCACAAAGCTTAAAGCAAAGCAAAAGAAAGTCTATTTTAAGATCAATACCTGCCCCTCTTCCCTTGATCTACAGCATTTAATTAGGAGAGGCAATACATTGGAAAACATATTGGACTGAGCTCAGCAAACAATATGCATAGGTCTGCCCCTCATCTTGCTGGGTGATTTTGGGTAAGTCTGACACACTGAAATTTCTCACCCGCAAAATGGACAGAATGATGCTAACCACTGCTCTGAAGCATTCTGTGAAGAGCTTTCACTGAAAAGCACTGTCATAAGCTCGGGACTGCTCTAGAATAGAATACAAAGTYTGCACAATTGCAGATTTCAAAGCCAAAACAGATGATCAATGTGCAAGAGCAGACTTGAGTAAGAGGAGAAAAGAAGGGAAAAAAAAAACCAATAAAAAATATTCATCCAGTTGTTTGATTGCAACTTTTGTTCCTGGGCTTTGGAAGCTCTTTGTCCTCAAGCCCTCACAGSAGACAAGCATCCGGAGGCAGAAAAGACTGATGTGGGTTCCTTAAGAACACAGAGCACGTTGAATATCACAGCCACAAGCGAACCCAGGCTCCAAAGCCTGTCTCGTGTCCAGGGAACCTAATGAGACTGAAATTCTTCAGGGCAGAAAGCTGATCAATCAACTATAAAGTGCTTAATCACTCCTGGATCACGTTAAAAGAGATTTCAGGCAACAAAAACGTTCAAGTGTGTGCAAAGTAGGGCCAAAATATTATGCTGGTTCAGGCAAGGAGAGGAGGTGTTAYTTTATGAGTCGCTGCACTGCTGTCACTTACAGAAGTGCTCCTTTTGCACAACAGCCACCTAATGAATTACCACACATTAAAAATTGATCATCCCTACRTAGCAGTTTTTAAACTTCTCTATTGATCTATGTTTTCATTTTACATAATGCACCAGAGCCCAATTAAGACCTGTGGCAGGAAAAGGGGGCAAGGTGTTGGGGGGAGGAGGCGGAGGGGAGACTAAGGGGTTTCCTGTATTTGTTCTGTGCAATCTAAAATGAACAAACCCGTCCTGAAAACAGAAGGGATCCTAGCATCCAATATTGACTTGATCATTACCTGGCATGTCGGAGTGTTTAAATCTCAGCCCTCCCATCTCCCACCCCAGCGGAAAGGCAGATGCTGCCGCCTGCAAAGCACATCAGAGAAATGAGAGAAGTGGCCTCACAACCGAGGGCACAAATCTTGTGCCAGAACAAACTGTCCAAAAGATTTCTACAGTCATTCTACATAAAAGAAAAAAAAAAAAACACAACTGATCAGACTGTTGGCTTCAGACAGAGCCTTATGTCAGGCCCAGTATGACACAAGCACATTTTCCCCAACTACTTAAAGGTTATGTAATAGAGATCTGCAGAGCATTAGCAGTCACATGACACGTCCCACTAAGATTTCAAACTGCCACCTACAAAATTTAATTAGCAAGCAGTAAACAAGAGAGAAAGGCAAAAATCGGCAGGAACTGAGAGAATATTTGTAATGTTCTAAGCTACATAAATAACTGGGGAGAGAGGACTAAGGAAAACAGAARAGAGGATTTAACCTATAGGTAAAATGACTGTAATAGAAATTGCAGTGAGCATGGCACAGATTCAGCCATGAATATTCCRCTTGTTTTTGTGACAACCATGAGCTTCACCCAGAAGGGCTCTAAGCACCATCAATCCTGCCCGTCTCCAGGAAGAGTTAAGCACATCAGCACACTCGGACAGACGCTGTGAGCAGCTACCTCCTAGTGTAAAGAAGCACAGACCTATACCAGCCCCTGCTGATTAACAGCATGGAAYGTCTTAAGCGAGCCAGACAACAGTGTTCTCGCTAGAAATGTGCTCAGTATGTCAGTGAAAAGGCACACGAGTGTCATGGGAGCAAGGGGCTTTAGATGCTGGCAACCCACCAGCCCACTGTGCCCAGAACAGGGCTTAAAGAAGATGGCATACTAAAGGCCTATGGATATTTTTCACAGATATTTTTAAAATAAAAAATGGGAGATAATTTCCAATTGCTGCTAGATGAAAAGAGATGTGCTATATACTATTATGCCTACAGTGCTTTCCCCTTGTTTTCTTCACTGTAATATCRCGCACTATCATTGATTAGAAATCAACATTGAACATTCATCATAGCAATATTTATTGCCTTAGAAACAGTGTTATACTGTTTGCACTAYAGAAAGGTCAGCATTATCAAAGTTTGAAAAAAGAAAATAAAAAAATCTCACTCTCATTCCTGCTTCCTGTGTCCTGACTTTTGCACTGTGAATATTTCTACCCCAAATCACTGCTACATCAAGGCCATCCGACTCTTCATTCCAAAGAGAACAAACCTAGGAGCACATAAAGTTTAGCCAAGCCAATGTGTTATCTCAAAAAGCCCAGAATCCACTCACRTTCATCAGACCCTTGGAAATGTTCTTCTACAGATCAGCTACATATGACCCAGACTGTCAAGTCTATTTCTAAGTAGCATCTAGAAGTTTCCCGTAAGATTCAACACTGAATGGGAGGGAATGGTCTTTGGTCTTCATGTCTAGGCAGATAAAATAAACAGATCGTATTGACCAGAGTTCTTCTTATTTCTTTTTACAGAAGGAGAAAAGAACTCAAGAGATGCTAAGTGCTTTGCCCGGGGCCATCACAGAATCGGTTGCAAAGCTGCAAGTCACACTCCCGTTTTCCTACCAAGCCCCGCGTTACCACCACAAACCTATCAGCCCAACTGCTGACCCACAGGCCTGTCTGTTTCCTTGCCAAAACACCAATCACAGCTACCTCTGGAATCAAACCACATGGAATAAACACAAGGAAGTCCAACATAATAGTTAGTAAACAATGGCTACATCTGGAAAAAATAAAAATAAGAAATAAGTAAAAAGAAAGATGAGTTACCCACACTGACCATTTAAAATCAGTGTCAACCAGGTGCCCTTGAGGATCCTTAACTCTTCTCCCAAGGTAATGTTTTCACTGCCATCTCCTAAGATTATTCTCTGTGCGAATGAGCCTGACAGCAGCTCTCTCTTCACTGGTGGATAACAATTGGTTTYGTGACACGTTGCTTTGAAGAAGCTGCATTTTACCAGCATCATAGCTACATTCTGATTCTATTTTTAACCATGAACTCAATATATATTTTTAAACCCCAACAGAAAAGAGCATCAAATGCATTTTGTTAGTGTCAGCAATGTTTCATGGCAATTCTCGCCTGTGGTGAAACATCAACCATCAGGAKAGATACCATCATCAGTGGTACCAGGCATTCTCCAGGAACCCTTAAATACATTTAAATTACTTAGTACTATGCAGGGAAAACTCTGAAAAAAAAAATAGAGAAGAAATATTGCTTATATATTTGCCATTCAATCAGAACACTCAGAGAACATGACAAACTAATGTTATCAAAAAGCAGAGAGACWAAAAAATTAATTTTGTGTAAATCCTACTTGGTCAGCGGCTTTCACTGAATATTAACATGTAAATACATTCCAGGAAAAAAATCTTAACTAGCAGATATTTCAGGTAAATGACATTTCACAGTAGTGAAGAGGGTCTTTAATAGTCTCAATGAAATGAAAAATAGCCYTTACTCTCAAACCATTCTTCTTCCAGCCTAAATGTAGACGAGACATCACTGTGTGATGCACAAAGAACTGTTTCCTCATCTCAGAATAAAAATTAAATGTGATCTTTGAATATTTAATTTTGATATGGAGGGGGGCTTCTGACACCCAGCAACGAAAATACCTTATACCATAGGTCAGTAGTTATCCCATAGGTATAGGCATCTRATTTCTAGTCCTACCAATTCGGGAAAACTCATCCTCCCATAATAAGCTACTATCAGAATATTAACTTTTGCATTTATACATTCAATTCCTACTCAATATCATACACACCTAAACTGCGAGTATATCAACCATATATCTAAAATTCTGTGAATATGCCGAGATATGCATTTTGTATATATGCAAAATTATATACCTAGCTATACCACAGAGAAGCTTAGCATTTCTGAATTTATCATTAGCAGTTAAATGAAGTAGCACATATCAGCTTTTCAACTCATATTTATTTAGAAAACAGTACTGCACTGACCCATATTTCATTATGTCTCACTTCCCCTATTCCTAAGAAACACGTGTCATTTTAAAGCTGAAATTTATTTATAATGCTAGAAAAAACAGCATATCAGTTTTCTCAAAATGATGGTCCAATTATACCCAAATATACCAAGCTGTATGTAAAACAGCACTGCATGTTTGCTCACTGTTTGTTAGCAGGCTGGAACAGATTCAGACATCTAGCTAAGGAAAAAAAMCTGGTTGCATCTGCAGGAAATAGGATCTCTTCAATAGTTTTATTTGGAGTAGGATTTTCCTTTTAAGAGTGTCATCCACATAAAAACATTGTTCAGAAACGCTAGGTATTTTTCACCTAAATAACCAAGAGTTACCTAAGACAGACCTAGCACCCTCCTTGAAAATATCAGAAATAGTGTCAATGTGTTTGATAGAATGTCTACAGTGGTGAATCCTGGCTGACATCTGCACTATTTGATCTGAACTCCCTTCGTCATTTGTCAGCAATGTGGTCTTGAAAAGCCTCCTCTAAAAAATGCTACACCTTCTGACCAAAAAAGATGAAATATAAAGCAACTAGCGTAACTTCCAATGCAGTGCATTTATACTGATATTTTGCAAAAAAACTCATTGAATTTTAGGTGATGTTTTGATTTTCTTTCTACCACTTGGTCTCTGTTTTAATATTGYACTCTGTATTCTTAAGGCAGCTGTCCTTTCTTGCTAAGTAATGGTCCCTATTTGTATTTTGGTGATGGCAGGCATAGTAGTATCTCCTTGCCTCTGCACAATTGGTGCAGTTCTTCGTATTAGGATCATGGCTTCAACTTTAGATATTTCTTCAAAATATTTTCAATTAAGAAGCTGACTATGTAATTGCTAGATGCATTAACATAGCTCATTAATAAGCTATTTTCTCAAAGTATTTTATATACAAGCTCTGCAACCTTATCTTCATTGGATATAAAAGTCTGGGTTTATTACTTAAAAAAAGGCAATAGCTTAAAACAAAAGCCTTCCTATGCACTTATGTTTACCTCAATAAGAATTCTACTAAGAGCATGTATGGCARTGATGACGACCATAACATCACTCTTGGAAAAGCGTATACCATCTCTATCAGTTTTGCAAAGAGATTAATAAAAACAGAAGCCCTGCAGTATATCCCCCGCAATAGCAAGCAGAGCATTCTTGTACATGGTAACTAAATAACTGGTATTTATATTTGCATGCTATAATAAAAGGTTAYACTGTTCTGTATATCCAAATGCATAACACTTCCCACAAATATTGCTSTGTTTAGTTTGTCCATCTAGGCAGCATCACAAAATTTCTCTCTCCTACTGAAAAAAAGGCCGAGATATATATTTGTTATTGGTGCAATTTAGCATTAGATGCCTGAGAAACATCACAGATAATTTCATTAACAGTATCCCTGGGGAAAGCGCAGCCACACTGCTGACTCTGCCGTACTGTGACCACGTATATCTGCAAAGCAAACAGATACTGCGAATATGCACAGCACTTGCGGGGAGGGGGGAATCTATAGGGGAGGCTKTTGACAGCCGATATCACTAACTTCGCCCTCAGACACTAAATGCAGAGAAGAAACATGGCATAGAGCCTGCCTGTATCTGATTCATTTTCCAGGGAACCATAAAAGTGACTGGAAAATGACATCAGATTAAACATCAATAGGAGGGAGGATGGAATAATCTAGCAAGACTTTAATCCCTTTACCTAGTGCTCATGCATAATACTAACACATTTTATTATTCTAGCAACACCTAGGGGAGAAGAAAAAAGGACCAAGTGAAGGGCATTATCAAATTACAGCAGAATAATAAAGTTTCCCTGCCTCCGATGAGAGTTACTGCAGCATTGCTGCTGGCTGAAAGGCGGATTTTTTTCCCCAAATACATCTAGAAACCTCCCATGCCTGTAAAGCACTCAAGAGGGGCGGCTGGTTTTAGCGAGGGGGAAACCGCAGGCGTACCTTGGCATCAAGCGCTCGGGCTGCGGGGCGCAGCCACGGCGGAGAGCGGCGCGGGCTCCCAGGGCGGCTCAGCGGCGCGACGGCAGCATCGGGGCGCCCGCCTGGCCCGAGCTACAGACGAGCCGTGCGGGGAGGCCGCGGCGRCGCGGGCATCCTCGGCCGCTCCAAGATGGCTTTCCCGAGGCGCCGGGCTGCGCTTTCACATGGTATTAACGGCGGCGGGCAGGCAGCAGCGGGATCCCCGGAGCAAGGGGGCAGCGAGGGGGAAGGCGGCTGCTGGCGGATTTTATTTTACCTCCAAGTAGCGCTACGGCAGGAGCTCCTCGGTGGGTCGTGCGTGGCCTACTGGCACCAGCCAATGAACTGTAAATGGGAGCTGCTGGTTTATTTATTTATTTTTTTATTTTTTTCCTCCCCTCCCCAGCCTGCCCAATGGAAGGCTGAGAAATCCAGACGCAGCAGGGTATTAAGGCAGATTACCTGGAGCATCCCAACCGCTCTGCCTTGGCTCTTCGGAGGAAAACAGCACCCTGTCGAATCACACCCAAAGCTCTCTTTATGCAGCCCGTATCCACCCAGAAACCAGAGGGAGATAGTGGAAGGGCATCAAAGGAATAATTTCAAATATATATTTTTTTAAGTTGATTTTTTTTTTTTCATGCAGTACAAAGCATCTGACCAGGAAGCTGGCAATTTTTGGCAGTGCATTTGCTGTAATATAAGTGAATTCTAAAGGCTACTGATGGTTAAATTATCTGGATAACACATTAAGGTATTCTGGGTGGAACTTCAGTACTCTCAGTATTTATCAGGGGAAGGAAATATAGCACTCCCAAGACACTATTTTATTGAATCCTGTAAAACCATCTGCAGAAATAGATTTCTCYATTTAATATTTTCTTCCCTGTATCTCAGAAATGAAGCATGTGTGTGAACGAAATAGACAACATTCATTTACAGATCCTTTACAAAAACCTGTCTTCTATTCACAGTTTTACAACCAGGCAATTCGAGGAAGAGAGGGAGAATTATCAGAAGAGTTGGGCATTTACAAGAGCACCTACATTCTCCAAAAGCTTAGCACTTCTTTATGAAACTCAATACATGGAAAAAGCTAATTTCCAGGAACTGTCAGCACCAGGTGCTCACTGGAAGGCATTAAGAGCCATGGCAGAAGCATCCCTGGGGTGATCACTTACTCAAATTTTGTCTTTATCTAGATTTCCAGTCCTTAATAAATATAAACCTTGAGCCTGGATGGTAACTAACCTGACAATCAATCCTTCTAGAACGACATTATCTAATATTTCTGTACATTCCAGTTTCCCAACACTAACAAATTTGAGAACCTTACTAAGACCTTTATTCCCACAGTTTCCCACCGAGTTCAGCCATGGTTCCTTGGATGAAAACCACTTCTCTCCAGAGATCTGGGATGCAAATACAGCACGGTATATCACAGGGTGATCTTTAAAGTAATTGACCATATCTGAAAAATCTGTCCCATACTATAGAAAATAAACAGCTACACATCTCCTCTTCTGTTCTGTGATATTGACAAGGGAGGAAAAAAAAATCTATCTAGATATATACTATTAAGAGTATCTATACATAACTATATAGATAGATATGGATAATGGCCTTTTTTTCTGAAGATCTGAACTGTCACATTCAGAAGKCTTGAATTTTTTTCCAATATGAAGTGTGACATCTAAAAATAAGGTATCCATGATCATAATGCACATAATTCAGCCTCAATGACTTCCCTGAGATTACTCACTGCAAGCACTGGGAACAACAAAATAGGACTTGGGTACTTCTAGAGAAAAGCTGTTCCTGCTCAGGTACTTATGTGCCTTCCCAGATTAGATTATGGCTTTGGTTATCAGACAAGMACAGTCTTACTTTTAGAACCACAGTTTGTGCCACAAATTTCATTTGTTCCACAAATAAGATTTTGGTTTAAAAGAAGACAATCTAATTTTAGCAAGATCTTCTCTCAGCTGAGCTATGTGCAAATTTTAGCTGCACTCATCCCTTCTGACTATGACTGTATATCACACTCACCCTGCAGTTCTTCAGCAAGAAACACGCATCTGTAGAACACAACACAAAGAGGTACCAGAAGGTTTCAGGTGACATGTTCTGGAAATCCTTCATGTCTAGATTGGGGACCAGCATAACGTATCTATTGCTCTGTGCACATTTTTATGAACAAAGCAAATATTTGTTAGATACATAAGAATAAGTCAAAGATATCGAACAGCATGATTATTATGTTGCAATAGACAAAATCAACCACATGCATTTCTGCATGTAGCATATGCATGTGTGTATGTACAGGTACACATAAATATACACATTATCATCTTCTGGAGAACATTGTTTTCAGAAATTTGGAACAACTTAATCAGTTTAGAAAAGTCATGCTGCAAAACCAAACGTCTTTCAAATGTTACCAGCACATCTACCAATGTGCTGCTACATGAAAGAGGAGGTTACAGTATCTTGAAAATCCAATCTAAGTCTTTACTCAGTCATACCAAGTTATTACACCTACCATGAAATGTAACTATGTCAATGCATGAAGTTTCACCGGAATTTAAAAAAAAAAAAAAAAATGAGGCTAAACCCTCCCTTTTCTAATTCGACTTTGTACACTGAAGAAAGACTAAAATAATAATAATAGCGAACTCACCTTGCCAGCTGCCAAAACGCACATGGGGCCTTCTGAGGAGACAAAGGAGAGCTGTCTCTGAAGCCACAGTAGCTCTTTCTGAGATTGTTTCAGTAACTCCTCCATATCGTTTGGCTTCTGCCCCATCAGCCCTTCCTGCATAACAGATTTTTTTTTTTTTTTGCAATCTTCCCCCAAAATACAAGGATAACAACATAGAAATTGCCACAGTCACATTTATAAGCAAACAACATTTTCTTTAGCACAATTTACATGGGATCCTCTGTGATTACTTTAGCAAGATTCTAACACCCAAGCAGCAAGGTATTTTTTCATAACATCAAAAGCACAGCATCCTCTTACACATCTTATGCTCAAAACCTCCATTCTTAGTAGTCCACTGGTTATTGGTTGTCAGGTAGTTAATAGGTTAGGCAGAAAACAACATGAGCGCTTCACTTTTCTGAATGTGTCGTGAAAAGTTCCTCTCACACTGTGCATTGCTAGTGCCAATATTGCGATAGAAGTCTGTGAGGTTCTGCAAGCAGGACACAATAGGCAGATTAGTGCAAGTCAACAAATAAAAGCAGAAAAACATATTTTCTTGTTTTTAACACCTTTATAAAACTCCCTTCAGTGTAACTGTTCACCAGCACAGTTGAGTATTAACAGTAGAATGAGGATTTGTACCTACCCTTAAGCATCCCAGCCTGTTTTTGAGTTCCTCACACTCCACTTGCAGCAACTGGATCTCCATGTCTTTCATACTTTGRGTCTTTTTAGTGGCATTTGGCAGATGCTGGGCTTTTGCATTGACTGTGTGCATTTTCTCCTTTAGAGGAAGCATTCTGGTAATTGTTTTTGTGATGACAGCAGTGGTGGTTGATGATAATGTCAATGAAGTTGAAGGGCTGACCCTCTGGTAAACAGAAAATACATTTTTCACATTATTTTTACTGAAGAGGAAAGAGTATCATTCAAATAATTTCAGCAGCAAACACAGCATTCCCGCTTTATTTATCCCACTTTATCAAATCACTGGTAAAAAGGGAATACTCAATGAGGATAGGGAGAAGTCAAGAGAAGTGAAAAACAGAGAAGCTGGTTTATATTCTTTTTCCTTCATCCCACTCAACTCACACTGAATACAAATATATCAGTGAATACACCACTTGATGGCAACCTAGTGCTGCTGCTCAGCTGTAGTTGCCTCAGTTTATTTGTTGTTGTATCCCCTAATGAATCAAGAAATCATCCTTGCTGCACCCTTCACAGTTTGAAGTGGTGCCCCAGATACGTCTGGGATGCTGAGCTCCTAGTACCATGTTTTGCCACACAGYAAACTTCACTGACAACCACACTTCAAAGTGAAGCTTCAACTGATTGTATGTGAGTAGTAGAAGAAATTATAGCTCTGTTCAGAGACGAGGTTGACCATTGCTCTTTATGTCCCAGGTCTTCTTCCTTATTCCCAGATTACTTTACGAAGAAAGAAACATACCCTTTTCAGAGCTTAATTCATCCTCTGCTCACTAGAGCTACTCGGTTTAAGCAGAGATTTGTCCACTTTTGGTTGCAWCCTCCGATAGTGAGTAGGGCAGCAGGACTTCTGAGGCCACCACCACCACCATCACCGTGATGGCAGTGCAATTGAGAGCAAAAACACTGCAAGATTTTAGCATGTCTAAAACTTACCTTGCTTCTCTTAAGAGCTATCAGACCACTTCTCTGTTTTCCTCTGCCATCAGATCTGTGGTGCAGAGGATTTTCTGATATTTGCTTTGCTTCTTTGTTGCCCTTTTTGGACTGTGGAACATAATTTATCAAGATCTCATTAAAAGATATTACAATGTAATATATGCAATGATATATCTTAATGATTGCTAGTTTAAGTTTAATGCCATAATATCTCTGTCAGAGCCCTGTTCCTAATCCAGAACCCATGCAGTGCTGAGTACAGTTTGGACTGTGTTGGTGTGACAGAACAAGAGATAACTCTGTAATCCAAATAAAGTAATATTGTTACTAGGAGCAATTTGTTCCTCGCTTCATATTTTGTCTTTTTTTTTTTTTTTGAAATTTTTGCCTCCCCTCTCCACTCACTCCCAAGAATCACATGTTGAGTGTTTGCAGAAGATGGGTGAAAAGGCAAAGGGTGTAAAGCAGAATACAGCTAAACTGTGAAATGTGTCACTTCATCAGAAGACTCGGTCAAGAGAGGACACTTTCTGTCACATCCCTGGATTTATGAGGGATAAAGAAGTGCACACATCAGGACCTTTGTTCTCCTGCTGCTACCCAATATAAAATGGCAGGGTACAGAATAAATACGCAGTATTATTTTCAATGTGCTGAAGAACTTTGAATTGAGTCCTTTCTAAATTTCAAGGAACTACTGAAATCACACTTAAACTTTACAATATCTTCTACGTAATACAGCTTTGCCTCCTAGAGTTTAGGAACCTAAAGTAAAAAAAAAAAAAAAAAAAAAAAGAAAAAAAGAAAAAGACAGACTAGAAGGTATAACACATAAGCAAACTGGGGAAATCTCATACCRTATTGCTCAGGTCACTGTAAGTGTGTGCTCCTTCTTCTTTGGAGGACATCCCACTTCTCCTTACACTTCCATGAACAGAGGAGCAGCAGTTCCCCCATTCCTAAAGCAAAAATAGTATAAATGGGCATGCTACCAGAGCCCTGTTTTTTTTTTTTTTTTTTTTCCCCCACTTTACATAACCTTTAATCTTGCATATACAGGGCAGCTCCTAGAGGGTAAACACAAGTAACTGAAATGCCCCTGGCCTTATTTTCATCCCTTCTCTGCTGATGGCGAGTCAGTTTGTCTCCATTTGGTCATCATGACTTGGTGTCCTGCACCATTTAGRATTTCATATTTTAAAACACCTGGTAAGTAGACGAGACCTTGTGTCCAGCATCCCCTGAATCATTCACTTTTATAAGAAAAAAGTTCACTTACATTTTTATAACGTATTCAACTAACTACTATCATGAACCATTTCAGTCCAATTTTGTTTTTCTTTTTATATGTGTCTATACTACAGAATACAAGTAAAGGTCTTCAGTTCATAGCAGACAGAAATGAAGCAGTTCATTCCATCAAAAAAAACCCCACACAATTAAAATAACTTTCCATTTATTTTCCTAGTGCTCAGTGATAGGCAAGTCAAGAACACWAGCTCACTAGCTTATGCCTGGGTAGAAAAAGAGAATGCTCCATGGGAAAACAGAAAAAAGTATCCTTGCCTAGAAGCCTTTAAGTCATTCTCTGTAGAGTGCACTTCCCTATAGCTTGGCACCCAACCAGCTCCTATGAGAGAAGTGCAGAAAACAAATATATCATTAAAAAAAAAAAAAAACCACATCTGTATGTAGAAGCGTAAATCCAGCTGGATTCCAGGCAGACTTAGAGACTTTGCTCTTTATTTGCTTCAAATTGAAGTTTACAGTCACTTCTATTATATCTAGAGATTTTTTTTTTATATCAGCTGCAATTAAAAATCGCAGTTCAAAATTTGGTGTTATATTTTATTATCCTGACATTTTATCTGTTTTCTGGCTAAGCTCAATGCGTTCCCCAGTTTTATTTGCCTCATATTTCAGGGAAAATTAGACCCAAAAATATATTAGAGGAAGCTACATAAATGGGAACTCTGACAGGAGCCTTATAAATAGCTCCCAAGTCAAGTGAGCGCAAGCGTGCCCAGCTGTCACGCTTTGGGACCCGAGCAGAACATGGGAGCTTTCCCCCTCACTTGTCCTGGCAGGCGGAGCTGGCTGACTCCCCAGGGTGGATCAAGTCCTCAGGCAGAGGGCAAGATTACTGTAACCTAAAATTAGCCTCCTAAATTCATGCACAGGCTGTAATCTATCCAGCCTCATTTCAGAAATACAGATCACACAGTACACACTACTGAGTGCTTTGGAAGTCCTTCTGCTTGTACCAACTTCCTCGGGCAATTTCAAAGGGTTTAGAGTCTCATTTTAGGTGTTCTTTTTTTTTTTTTTTTTTTTTTTTTAAATTGTTCCCATCACTAATTATAGAGAAACCATATTAGGCTGTGATAAAAAACAGTATTGTGCTGTAAGCACAAAACAAATGCGTACTTCTATACCTGTAAACTAACTTATTTTAAAATAATTGCATTTTTTTAGTATATCACTTAGGAAGCAGTGACATTTTTAACTAAGCAAATATGAGGAGCTAGAGTTTCTGAAACTATGCCCTCCCCTCTCCTCCTCTCAAAAAGGAAAAGGATAAGTTCTCAATTTCTGTCATTCCCTGGAATGGAGATGGGTACTCACCACTTTGTCTTCCCCCTGTTGCTTGCTCGAGGACTTTTCTGCTTTTGAAAGAGCTYGAGTTGCCTTGGAGGAATCCAGTACAGCAGAGCCATGATCCAGAACACAGCTGATAGCTGCCTTCTGCAACAGCAGGAAAAACTACCTAAAAGCATTTAATTGCTAAAGGGAAACCCAAATTGCCTTAGCTTTATTGAAAATCAGCCAGGACTGCATCACTAGTTACAACTTCAAGGTAACAGGGTAGCCTTGGAGATGCTGGACAGGCATCCTGACACTCTAAAGCAAGCAGCTTTTCCCATTCTCTTCCCACCTGAGGAGAAGGGTGCTTTTCAGAAAACAATGTATTTAGTCACTGGATAAATAAGTGGCAAATTTCCCTTTTCCTCTAGGAGTTTTATTGCCTAAGAACCTTGAACCTTAGACGCTACTAAGCGAAGAGAATTACTCAAATGTTTGGCAGCTGCTATRAAACAATAGATCAAACTCCACAAAAAAAACACACCCTGGCTTCACCTTTGGGGTGCACTTTGCTTCCTTTAAACACTCAGAATATTCTCTATTCCCTTGCAAAAGCAAAGAGGGATTTATCATCAGTAATACATTGCTCTTCGCTGTTAATATCAAGAGTATAACATCCACAGAGCTAGGCACTCTGTGGTTAAGTACTCTGAGATTATTTTACAAAGTCGCAGCAGAATTTCAGAAAGGGAGGAATTTCCCCATCCAAAATTGGGACAGAAGTAAAGAACATTTTGTAAGGTCAATAATTCAAAAAAAAAAAAGTAACAGGTCAAAACATTGTCCAGTATTTTGTCCTGCTTTTAAATAGTTTCTTTAATAGTACTTAAAAATAAAAGGTGAATTTTTACTGGAAAAATATGGCCTTGTGGAACACAAAATTATATTGCTTAACATTTATTTTGAACTTTTAATTGCCTCATATTCTCCCATGCCCTTGCTTTATGTAACTTTAAATATGTACCAGTATAATTAAAATATATTCCTCCTTGTATCAAAGAAAGGGAAGATAGGTAAGGATTCTAGTTGCACAGCGCAGCTTAAGTCAGTGGAAAGATCCCAATAGTTGACTTGAGTGTAAATAACATGTCAGCAAAATTAGAGGAGAAAACCTCCAAGATGTCTGATTTCTCCAAAATGTATTTTTTTAAGTCAACTTCTAAGCAGCAACGCCTGTATTACCAAGTACTGCAACTTAGATTGGCATCTTGGCAGATGAACCGAGTCAAGCTTCATCTGAAACAAGTCAGATGCATGGTAATAGATTACTGAATTAACACATTCTTGTTAATACTATAGTAACATTTTTTTTTTTTTAAAGTTAGTCTTTAAAAAGTTAGCCCAGATTTGTTTCACCAGTAATTTCCTTCTTCCACGTTCCACTGAAGACAGATAAATAAACCTGACTTGAGAGCCTCCTACTCCAGTCTAAGCGAGCACGCAACTCGTGTGACAAACACTATATACAGAAGGAGGGCCAATAGCTGCGAATTACAGACAGTTGTGACATCTTCYAAACAAAAAAGAGCAAAGCTAATATAAAGAAAATTCTACAGCAAAACCCTGCATTATTGAAAGGCTAGCTACGCAGAACAAACATAATTAAAGGGTCTCATTATCTYCTAAATTATCATTGTAAATAATGCTTTAGATAATTACTTCATTAGTTTTCAAAACACTAGCTTTTATTTTCCTCTGAGATTCCAGCCACTAACTCTAGTGTGAATAAATTACCAAAAGGGAAAATCAAAACCAGAGCAAGCATGCGAGCTGGAAATGCAATGGGTATTTCCTGCATAAACTAATTTAAAGCTGGCATCTTTTGAAATACATACAACAAAATTCTATACGCTTAAAAGCTATTTGTATTTATTTATTTTTTCCTTCAGGTAGTTTTCTGAAGCAGTTAGATTCACTTGCTAGCARTTATCTATAAACACTTAAAGATGGAAATATCAACATAGATTAAACCAAGACTAGTCCACAGCTGATGATGCTCTGAGCAAGAGGTTCTATTGAAATCTCTTCTAACCCAATTTACTCAAATTTTATGACATATAGATGCTCACTATAGGCTCATAGTAGAGGTAAGAAGGGAAAGAAAAAAAGAAATAAATAAAGAAAGAAACCCATGGCAGTAATATTGCCCAGACGTCACTTTCTCTATCTTCTCATCTACAGCCTCCATATATTTCAAGCATTTTAGATATGATTACTGTAACAGACTTCCCCCAATGTTGAAAACATTGATATTATGAAATAATCAAAACCCCAAAATACTTAAAAAAAACTTAGAAGTTCCAAAGAATTAGCACTTCTACACAACATTATCTTGACAAAAACCTACTGTAACTGCCCGCACATTTTCTGTAAGATCACATGAAAGCAGCGTCAAGGGAACAGCTACATAAATGCTGAGGATTCGTATTGACATTCCCTGTTAATGTTGTCCAGCTCAGTTTACTTTCAGTTGTCAACAACTAACTTATGCTACCACATATAGCCTTATGTCGGGTTAAGTACAAACATGTAAAATATAATTTTGATATACAAAATAATCCTTGCTTTCCAACTTAAACTCTGATATATATTTTTAGCTATTTGTAATTCATAGCTTGACAATTTTCTAAGGCTATTTATTGCTTAGCGATATCACACTATCCCCCTACCTACAATAAATGGATTCACGCACAGTCTACAAAAGCARCCAACCATTCTTTATAATACATAAACAACCACAACTATTTTTTAACTACTTACCATTTCTGCTTTTCTCCGTAAAAATTATTATTCCAAAAGCACTTTTTGTTCTTCAGCACCCAGTTCTAAGTGCTTATGAAATGCTCTTTTTTATTCCAAAACAGTGATTTGCAAGTGCTTTGCTATTGGCAGAAGAACTTTGCATGTTTGACAGGGGTAACTGGAGTATTCTGCAAACGGCACTATGTCACTGAAGAGTCAATTACTGTATATGACATAAAAGACTAAAACAGTTTCACAGGTGCAAAGACTGACCCACTAAGCGCACGGTGGGGCGGAACACCATGGTTATTTTCAGAAGTCAAATACAAGCCACAAGAACGTATCAGATGACACTTACTAGTTATTAACTGTAAAAAGCAAAACCAGGTTTTTGTAATTAACACACTAATAACAGCTGCCTAGCAGTTATTCTAAAAAMGGTTTTTATATGAAAAAGTATCTCCTCTCTTAGGCACCAATTTTCCTCGACTTTTCAAATTTTATCAGGCTCGTAGTTATTAAAACTGGTATAGTGCGATGCTAAACGGGTGCTGCATTGCTTAGAAATATCTCCGTGGTACACAAACCAAAGCAGCAAAGAAAAGATTCCTTTGAAACAGCCTTAGTTCACTTATATTGAGACTTGGCAGTTTTCCCACAGGATTTCTTGCACTGCAATATGAAGTAGAGATTCCTSCACGAATAACTAATTCAAGTGTTGCATTTGGTTTTACACTTCTTTATAAGAGCAACCACGTAAATTCMTATGTTAAGATTTCCCTTTTCATAGTTAGCTTTCGTGGACATGTGTTTCGTTAATTATTAAATTCAGAATTTTCACTGTTACCAAAGTCTCTGGATACAGAAACATATATGTGTATATATATTTCTATGTATGTGTGTCAGTGTATATATAAATATATATAAATGCTGAATTATCTTATAGTTAGTTGCAAGTTGGCCAATTCCCAACTTTTAAGTCCTTTGCTATTACCTCCGCAGGCCTAAAATACCTCCCATGTGTTTCAAGTTTAATGCTGTAGCAAAATTCTATGGGCAGTAACTTCAAATAAAATGTTAACTTACAGAGCATCATCTCTATACCTCTTTTAACTTGCACACTGTTTTTGATTAAGAGTTTCCGGAAACATACTCTAAAGCCTAGATACCAACTGTCGGAGCTGTTTAAAGAAATATACATTTACTGGAAATATTACATACACCCTCCCCAACAACATCATAAAGAGCCACAAGACATGTGCTTAGATAAATTTATTAATGTATACGTTAGAGATTTCCTCCCCCCAGTATTAACAGGAAAAAAGCAAATAATGAGGTTTATGTGAAGAAAAACAAAACAAAAAAAAAAAAACTAACCAAACAAAAAACATACTCTTTGAGGCAGCTCTATTACAAAAGTATCGAGTGGTCTATTCAAATTTTCAGTCTACTTGGGCAGTCTTTCATACAAAGTAGAAAATTCAACATGACTATTTTGGGGGTCATTTGAGATAACCATCAATTAGACAACAAAATTGATTTTTTTTTTCCCTGAACTAATTTTTATAAATAACGTTTATTGATAAAAATCTAGAAAACGATAGAATAAAATATATTTTACTTAAAATGAGTTAAGTCAAGCAATTTCTCCTTAGCTCATATGTAAACCTACTCACAACCACTGGTGAGTGTTCTGGACTTAGAGGTAAAAAAGTCTGTTCGTTATAGAAGCTCATGGTTTAAGAGTCTTTTTATGGCTGACTTGCAAAAGACAAATAAGCTTTTCTACATATTTGACATCTCAACAGATCCAGTATATTCACAGTACMTTTGGGCAGCAAAAGCAAGTGTATTCATACATACAATATATATTGTAAACTTCRCTGAACTTCATGAAGGAAATCAAGAAGACTGAATTATATTTTAGTGAGTTACTTTGATCTTAGACACTTTCAACAAAACACATTTATAACAGTTTTTGTAGTTAGCATTATCTATAGCTGACATCTGGAAAMATTGACAAGTGTAGTTTTAGACTGTTTAAAAAGGCACCCATTATACTTTCTCTGTTTGTGTAAATATATCTACATATCTACATGGATATCCTTAAACAAAGAGAACCAATAAGAACAACCAAAAATCAAAGTGACATATTTTACACAGAAGATAAAAACCTGTAACATTAAATGCAGTTATTTGGTTACATTTGAAGTCTTCCAAGCTTTACAAGCTATCTTTACAACAGGTATGCACTAAAACACTTCATATCTGTTATACAATTCATAAGTTGAACAAGTCAGTGTCTTAGTTTACGTTACATTTGGGAGATTTCTGAGGGGATTCATTTATCCCTATGTGCTATACGCATGCATCAACATAAAGCAGCCTTATGAAAATGAAATCTTGATTTGGCTTTATAGAGCAAAAAGTGTGACTTCTGTCATATTCATATCAACGGTAAGGCTAAACTGATCCATTAGTTCCATTTGCAAAAACAAAGATTATTGGTAAAATTACATGCTAAAGTTCTGTGTGCTTCATTATTGTACTTTTGCCAGAAAGCATCACTATTTTTCTGATTATACAAGCAAAGAAATATTTAAAGCAATTAACCCTAGTCATGTTGAAAAAAAATACTGGAAACTTTAAAAAAAGGCTTAAACAAAATAAAAAAGTTATGCAATAGGCAGATAGTTAAATAACTAGTAAGTCCTTTTAGGACAAAATATTTTAGCAGTGGATGCAGAAAGTTTTTAGGTATACAGCTTAGCTAGGTTAAGGTGACTGAATAGTTAAAGACATGGCTACATCTTATAAAAATGTTTGCAAGAGTGCTAAGAAAAGCAGCACTGATATGGTACTAAAATTTTTCATTAGAATTGCATTAGCCATAGAGCAAAAAGCAAAACAGCCAAAATTCAGTAAATTGTGTCTCAACGCCCTAATTCAACTGCTTAACACTGAAGTACAGAAAAAAGTTAAGTTACTTTTAGTTCAAAACAATTAAGAATAAGTTTCAGTCTTACAAATGTGCACTTTATGATGAAAATCCACACATATCCTCATTCACCGTGATCATTTTGAGCACATTAATTTATGAGCACACATTAAAAGTGACTTCCTTTTCATTTTATCCATTAGTWATAGGTCATTATCATGCAACAGTATAAGGCATCTTTTACAGTAAACGTTTGGTTTTACTGACAATGAATGAGTTTCAGAAGGTTCACAACTCCTGGAATGTGCTTGTTACGATAGTGTTGTTGCTAGGATAATCCCAAGTATCAGAAGCAAGACAGTAACGCATATAATTATGTACATCATTTTCTGAAAAAAAAGAAGAAAGTTTAGATTAATCCATCTCAGACATAGCACTTAAATAAGAGTATTCTGACAGCCAATTAMTAATGTTGATAATTCAACCACCGGAAGTGTTTGGATTTTCTTTTTGAAGATTACTACCTATCATAAGTTTCTATTTGCTTCTCTTTCTTTTCTAAGGTACATGTAATGACAGTGACAAGCTACAGCTATCTGTGTAACACCTCCATATTTTGTTTTGTAGAATAATTAGTATCCACATGCAACTTGTGGTATTAAATAATGTGTCTATAAAACACTATGCAGTAAATCTTTCATAAGCACTGCAAGGAACAAAACTCTGATATTAGAAATATCTTAAAGACAATTGAATTTTTGATCGGCTGAAATGTCTCCAATAGCAGAGCAGAGTTTCTGCTGAACTCACAGGAGTTCAGCCCTATCATTTTCTTAGTCTGACTAGACAAGGTGTTAGTTTCCCACATAGGAATCTTAGTGCAGCAAATGGGAAAATACCTGGAGAATTCTGAAACATATATTCAGGTTATTGTCTTTCACAGAAATTCCATATAATATACACACACACACATATACATATATGCAGTTACAGACTTTCGTAAGGTCTAGTATAAATAAAAAATTTAAAAATATGAMATTTCAGGATGTCCTGGAAGGTAAAATATTTTTGTAGTTGCAAATATTATGTAGTATTATATATATAATTTTTTTTTGAAAACGTGTAAAAAAGTAAATAATCTTATGTGATAAATATCCAAGTGTACCTACTATTCCATCTTACTTCAGGCTGTTTGCTAGTGTGAACTTTAGGTATATAAAAACACTGAATGCCTTAYAAGATATTAAGCAGATGTTTTGTGGCTTTTTCTTATTTGACGGCAAGTCTTATATAACATGGTTGCACGTTGTAAGTTTACTAACTTACCACTAGATGTCAGTTTTCAATATTCACACGCATAGAACTCTGAAGTACAGATGGAGAAGACCCATCAATTCAAGTCCACCCCCCATGTTAACTGTAAATATATTAATGGTTAGTAAAAGAATTGTTTTAGCAACTTGTCAGAGCAAACTGAGAGCAAAATTAGTTGATTAGTTACTTACTGCCACACTGGCAGGAAGGCATGCATGCTGAAGTTATCCAAGCATCACCGAGTACCAACAACCAAACCAATAATTAGAGCAATTATGGCAAGCAACACCAATGACACAAGGATAATTATCCACATTTTCTGTCAAAAAGAAAATTATATTTTTAAAATCATACACATTAAGACTTGCACTAGCTTAAATGTTAAAATATTGCGTTTTTAATATATTCAGTTTATAATATCAGATATTTTTATTAAAATCCATAGTATAAGCTAAGTTTTTCTGTATTCTCTTGCATGCTATTTATAAACAATTTTCTTAGCAGTTTCACCCCCATTTAATATTCTTATGGGGTAAGATATRCAGTTCTCTGCAAATGGTTACAGATAGAATTCTAAGTAATGCTGTTGCAGCAAAACTAGTGATTCTATTTTTTCAGCTAACATGATAATTTCATAGCTACACATCCAGATATGTTTATCAGTTTTGAAGATGCAAAAGCATTTATTTAGAGCTTGAATAACTAGGCTTCACAATAGTGATGCCACAAAATGAACCTGTGGAATTAGCAAGTAGCAGAAAGCATTAATCTCTTCTTGTCTGTTTTCTACTCTGTAACCTCAACTGTTTTGTTTTTGCTGCATGTCAACCACTATCTATTTTCATTATACAAGAAGCTTATGCTCTCCATCAGTAAAACAAASTTTTACCACTAAAGCTACCACACACTAATTCAACACACTGACACAATTATAGATATTTGTTACAAATTAGTATATGTTMGAGAGGTTTACTAAAGAACCCTCCCCCATCTCATTTTCCAATATAATTTTAAATATTACAAATRCATTTATTGATTTTACATTGTAGGACTGAGTACAGCAAAAAAAAATCTAAAAGTGAAGGTCACTTCACTTTGTGCAAGGTTAGTATGATCATTAGCAGTTATAAAGAGATRGCATACCCTTCGTGCTTTGCTTTGATATTTAACTGCCTTTTTTGTCTCTTCTTTAGCATGCTCCACGTAATCTGTTGCATTCATTACATTTTTCTCTATATTGTTGATCATTTCGCCCTTAAAATAAGATTAAGGAAAAAAAGTTTATTACAGGAATCCTGGAGGCAATGTTTAACAAAAATGGCTATGGAGTATTAGGAATTTTTTTTTTTTTTTGAACGCATCAATGTTTTAAGCACTACGGCTGAATTTTTCTGCATTGACATGTAACGGGAAACAGGAATATGAAGCAAGATCTTGAAGTTCTAATGCAGCAAGGAACATAGGCAGGACAGGCATTTCCCCCTCTTGCAGGAAATAGTACTGAACATCTAAAACACTTGGCAGTGGGCACACGTATTGACCATACTGAGAAAACTAACTGGGATCTAAAAAAAATGCACACCGAAGAATAACTTGAGAAAGCAAGATTCCTTGCAACTGAAGGTTTAGAATGCCAATACATAACAAATTCAAAATAATTA
Organism: Nothoprocta perdicaria; assembly: GCF_003342845.1. NCBI lineage: Eukaryota > Metazoa > Chordata > Aves > Tinamiformes > Tinamidae > Nothoprocta > Nothoprocta perdicaria. The sequence goes on along the minus strand of NW_020455204.1, from coordinate 5,820,956 downwards.
TGATGAATGAACTTCGGTAATGAAATGGAGGATTGGTGGAAAATTATCGTAGATTTGTTACCTGTGTTTCTGTCCATCAGAAGAAAAAAAAAATCAGCAGCAGTAAACAGCAAAGCATTAATGATGCACAAGTAACTTTTGTTCATTTCTAGCATCATGCGAAATATATTTACTTCATAAAAAAATGCTAGYCATTTTCCTTGGCTATAAACTTAATTACAAAGTAACGTAAGAYTTCTAGAACTGGTTGTTCTCTTCAGGGCAACTCAATCTCCATTGAACAGTTCTCTCCTGAACATTAAACTTTACACTACATTGCAAAAGTCAGATAATTTTAAGATAATAAATATTTAGAAAGCTGGTATCTGAAGACTAGAATAACATGAATACACATCTCTTAAGATAAACCTTATAACAGACTACTTGGATGATTTATCGATTCCTTTACATCAATGTTAATTTTAACAGAAATTACATCTGTGTATTGTATGTGGACTGCACATACCCCTCCTAGAACATTTAATTCTACCGTAGTCCAATACTATGTCTGTGAGAATCCCAAGCAACCTTCCAAGACATTAGCTTAAGCAGACATTTGAGGAAAGAGATTTTTTTCCTCAAGACAAAAAATATTCTCTCCCTACTCCCTAATACAAGCAAGTTGACCTCCTTCTCTTGACATACTTTAATTATCTGTAACACATACTATCAGTACAGATAGATTGCAGTTAGTCTAAAACAGAACAAAAACCCTTTAATGACTGATTTTCATAAGATCTACAGCACTACGATTAGAACAAAAATTGTACCTACAAAAACAATGTGATTTATTACCTGAATATAATTGTCTCTGCATTTCTCAAAGACTAAAAAAACCCCACTTACATAAAAGAGCTTTTCATTTACCTGAGTCTCAACAAACATTGCCATGTCCATAAACATTTCATGTAGTTCCCGTATGCTAGATTCTAGCTTCATAATATCCTTGTGGCGTGACTCGATTTCATTCAGAGCTTGTCTAGTAATTTGAGAGTCTGATATAATCTTAAAAAGTATGAGAAAATATTGTTATGTGCTGAAATGCAGCTAAGTAGCAGAAGAAACAGAATGGATGACATTACTGGACCAAATATACGTACATCAGAGGTAAAAATTGAAGGATTACCACTTTCTAACATTTCTTCCAGTTCCTCATCAGTGGTAGTCTTCCCAGCTAAGATAAAAAACAGTAGCACACCATATAACATCAAGTTATTTACTACTCAAAATATTGTTTTACCACAGCAGAAAAAGCAACAAATTGGAGAAAAATTCTATTTCGAATATTTTTCAGTTTCAAACAAGGTAGTCTTTTGCACTAGCTAGCAAGGTACCACTTTGTCTAGGAACAGTTAGGTGCTTTTCTAGCCATGAATGGCAGAATCAGTTCATGTAAATCAGTGAATAAGTGATTAGAATCTAACAGTAGCACTGGTGACACATCAGCTGAATTTAACAGATACTCTCATCGACGTAAACAGCCCAAGAATGCTGTTTAACATGTTAATTTTGGAATGGTTTCAATAATACTGCTACAGAATATTCTGTTTCTTTACAAAGCAGTGTCTGCATGTCAGCTTAATGTTTCTTTTAAAGTTGCAACACAAATATCTATACCCTTTGTTTCAGATATATTAATTTTCAACAGAAAAGTTGCAAGTTTGCTGTATTTTCTTTAAAACTACTCTAAAGAGCAACATCAGACTTGATGTTACTCGATAGCATTATTTCTTTTCCCTCCTATCACATGCTTCAGGAAAGCACCCAAGATGTTTGATGGTTCATACCAAAGACTCCTACAAAATTCAGCTTTTTATAAGTAGTATTCAGGTCACTTACTTATTTCTAATTGTCTCTGTATCCGACCTTTGCTGCGTTCTCGAAAAAGAATTTGGGTCTCATTGTATTCTGTCATGACCTCCACAAACTTCCGAGCTAACACCGAGTGCTGGTTTTTAAAGATAAATACATATACATAACAAAATAAAAGTTTTAAAAAGTTTACAATAAATGCTACTGCACAACATTAAAAATGGTACTAATATTTGAACTCAAAACAGAAGATAAAGTTCTGAAACTGATTTAAAGAATTTATTTAAAAAGATTACATAATTATACCTGTGTTTTTCGTATCCTGAGGTCTACTGATGTCCGATTAGCATTCTCACCCTGTTCAAAACTTTGTTCAATTGCTAAGAACAGAAAAATGCAAGTCAATGGTCAATTATTCAATCGTGTASATCAAGGTTATTTGGAAACACTACTAATAATCAATTTTTGGATGTACAATCCCCTTGCAAACAAGGTTTAATGTTTGTGTTTTCTGTTGTTTTAATCCACTATTTACTAAATTGGGTACCAGATTTTAAAACTGTAAGTGCTTAAATACTCTTAAAAGACAGACAGGTATCTATTAACCTTTACACATTTCAGAAAGTCTAACAAAATAGGTTGTTCATACAATTTAAATGATAAAAATCATATTCTAGTGCTTATGAAAGCATAACGGAACAAAGCTTATACTGATTGTAATCTCTTTGAATAGTAATTCAAACAGTTATCACATTTTAAAATCCATGYTGATCAATTAAGGACACACCCACAGAGTCAAATTAGCCAGTCTGAATTTAAAAGCAATTCCTACGTAGATATTTATGCCACGCAGGCTCTTTCTTCAATTCAACTTCTTCCAAAACACAGTATGAGCATAAAATGGTATTTCAGTTGCAGAATACATTTYCTCAAAGGATTACTACTTCACAGCACAATTTTCTAGGTTATTTCTCCAAGTAATCAAGTTCTTTGTGTTGCTCCACAAATCAGGCTGTGCTGGGACCTGTATTTTTTAACCGAGACAAGCAGGAACACCAAAAAGTTGAAATATTGCATTTGGAGCTCAGTATTAAAGCTATTAATAAAACATATACAGCATTTTCTTAAAATTTTCGGACTGCCAGGAAAGATGTATACAATACAATTTATGCATACATAATGGAGCTGTTAAATTTCAGAATTTCTGCTACAATGCAAGAAGCTGACAGCACTCCTAACATCCTAAAAACATTTTATGTTTAATGGCAATTTTAATTCTTTTCCTAACTTACACTTTAATCTTGCTCGGATTTTATTAGCAGTCTTCTTTATTTCTTCATTTAACTCTTCAAGTTCTTCCTTTGTTCCTTAAAAAAATCAAAATCATTAGTTATTGATAAGAAATAACTAAATTTCTTCTGGAAAACACTCAAGGCATCACCTCTATATGCTTACTACCTATGATCAGAGGAAACTGAGTATTTAGAAAGCAACATGAGTTAAAGCATTAAGGTATAATTTTTAGAAATTAAGTGACCTATCATGGCAAATAGAAATCTGATTTGACTGCATGTGATTATAGGACTGCAAGGTTTAGTTGGAGACCATCCCTAGCTTGAGTTACCTTTAGTTCAGTGTTCAAGTTTTGACAGCAACAGCAGCTTTCCTCCAAGCGCTAATAGTTGCCACTGCACAAATTTAGGTGTTGCTAAATTGATCTTTCTCTGTCCATCACAGATTGCTGAGAAAACAGAGCCAGCTGTAAGCTAGTAAAGTGAGATGAATGTCACCAGGGAATTAAGTTGGTGTGAAGACCAGCTGTGTGCTAAGACTAGCATTGGTGTAAATGATGTAACTGTAAATGTTTACTCAAACGAGAATTTTACGAAAGTAAATATTTTCATTATATTTTCATCTGAAATATTTAAAGAAATATATTGCACCTGCTCTGAAGTTCTATTCYGATTCATAGCTAAAACTAAATTAATTGCTAAATATCTATTGGCACATATGGAAGAGAAGAGTGATACTTACTTCCTTCGGGATTTGGTGCTGAGAGGATAATGCTGTGCTGCTTCTTCACTTCTTCCACGTTTTGTGCTATTTTTGCTATATTATTTCTAAGTTCTTCAACCTAAAGGAAAAGAACATATGGCAATGAAAGCATTAGAATAATTCACTAGGAATGGCTCCTTTTTAGGAGGGAAAAAAAAGGTTTGGATAGTAAAAGTTTCAAATGTTTTTCTGCAGCATTAGTAACTGACAGAAATCCCAGCACGTGCATGCATTGCAGCCCTGTGTTGACACTACAGTAAAAAGCAAAAGCTCATAAATATGTCCAGGGGAAAACTATATAGCTAAAATTTAAAATAATCTCATCACTAATATTACCAGCATTGTCAGCTAAACGTCTTTTTTTTTTTAAAGCAGATTATTTTTAATAGAAAATAGAAGGGCCAAAAATTTAAATGCTACTATTCTCTTAGTAGGAAAAAAAAAAAACCCACTTAAAGTCTTACCAGCATTACTAAAATTTGGTTTTATATGTTGCATGGTATTTAAAGTGTAGCAAAATCTATACAACTTTACCTGCTGGAAGAAGTCATCCATGAAATGGTCTTTTTCAACAATAACTGTCTCTCCATCTTCACTTCTTTTACACTGTAAAAGACACAGCAAAACAAAGCAGCGAAATAAAACTTGGATTTCTGCTCAGAGACCACTGAGACTTCTTTCTATCAACAGTCTGCAAGGTCAAAAGGGAAGTTTTCTTCTTCAGAGGACTGTAATCTGAAGACAAATAAGCAGAGAGGTCAAAGGAAGTCAGCTGACTACCATGGAGCTGTGAACATTAGGGTATGTATTCCTCGGTAAACAACTTTGGGACAAAAGTCATCTTTTGGGAATTYGCAAGTTTTCATTAGTTGTCATAAAAATTAAAATACAAAATTAACATCAAAAAATAGGCAAGTGTTCCCTGACAACATAAAAGATGAATCCAATTAGTCCCATGTGAACTGAAAATAATATTCACTTTCAGCACTACCTCAGGACAATAAATCAAACCTTCTCAAGGAAGCACCAAGAGTGGTGTTGAAGACCTCCTGACTTGCGATGTAGTGAGCCAAGCAACTAAAGGAAATCTGCAGAACAAACTGCTGTCAAGAACTGCTTACTACTTGTTGCTCTTGGCTATTTTCAGTAATCACATTCCACAGCGATTTTGATATAATTTTGCTCTACTAAACTGTATGTGCATTACATCATCTAGAGCTCCTCGGCACGGCAGCCAGCGAGACAGAAGCCCCAATGACACACTCTTACTGAGAGGTTACTCTGGGGATGGGCATATTCACTGAGTCATACTTCCCTAACCCCTGAGCAAGCCCAGCAGAACAAGCGACTCTTGACAAGGATTCAAATTTGGTAAAAGGAAAAGAGAATTAACATGCATCACACAAAAGCGCAGAGTTCTAGCTTGCATGTTTTCTAACTCACGCTGTAGAACACAGGCTATCTGAACCACATTTAATGAAGATTATTGCATTTTACCATACAGTCTAGGGGTTAACTGATAGAAAAGATAAGCTACAGGTTAGGTAATATTAGAAGAAATTCATGCAAAAGGCTTCTTTTTCTCAGAAGTCCCTCTATCTTTGATCTTGCAACACTCAATTTCTGTTCCTATTATTCAATAGCCCCTTATCACAACTGTGTAAGTAATTAAGTGGTATGTTTTCTTCCCCTCTGCAAATTCAAAAAGTTTCTGCATAATATTAGTGCTATATTTTATGTATTTCATACATATTATTGCACATATATTCACATACATTAATACTTAAATCTGTTCTTAGAAATTTTCCCAATTAACAGTTCTGCTTAATGAAAAGTGAGGAACACTGTGCCCTAAAATCAATTACACAATTTGTACTCATACTAGAGATTACAATGAGAGAGCTATCACTTATAATTTAATATTTAAGACTGAGCTGTACATCAAAGAGGTTTAATCTCATTAGCACAAAAAGATGACCTTCTGCTTCCGCTTATATTTACTGAGTAAAGAATTAATTTTCCARTTATAACAAAACTTTTTATTACACCAGTTAACTGAAATAAAAACAACTAGAGTAGTACTAGCTATGAAATTCAGCATCTGTCAGCTTTTCCTTTGGACCAAACAGCTTAATAAAATATCTTAACACMTTTTAGAGATTCTTAATCTAATCAAACATATGAAATCTTACTCAATTCTTTGCAGAGGTAAAGCTACAACTGAGCAGTCATGATTACGCAAACTACCCTCAGTTTCACGTACATTTCTTTCCCATTTCATTGCAGTGATACAGACAACAGACCTACTGGCTGTTTACAGTTTGTTCAAAGTGTTTGGGGGCAGCCTGCATCAGCACTTGAAAGATATATGCTGACTTGTCAACCTCTATCCATCACATTCCTTAAGCGGCCACTGGGAAGTGATCAATTTGTTATTGGCTAAGGAACTTAAGTGACACACTTTCTCTGCAACAGCACAATATTCAACTAAAAACTCACTTGTTTTCATCAGCAAGTTTAGCACTAATATAATATTTTTTTCCCTACCTCGCCTTCCCAGTACAAGCAGTACCACAAGCAACTTGATTAAAAGCTTTATTAAATAACATTGACATTCACACAAAGTCTCTTTTGCAGCTTGGCATTGAAAACTTGGGCCATAAAATTCCACAGTATTTATAGACTTATAAAATAGATGAAGTTTCTTCAGAAGCTAGTTTATACGACTAAATCCACATACATTTAGAGATGGTTTCTATCAGCTCCCTGAAGGAGCTATGCTGTTGGTTTATTAAACTTTTGATAATTCCCATACATCACAGAATTACAAAAAATACTACAGCTTAGAGAAGCCCTGCCACATTAGCTGTTGCTATTTTAAAGGGCAAACAGCTATTGGATTCAAAACATGACTTATTTCCCCATAAARTTCCCTTTGAGTTTGGTTATTTTCATTCCCTTTCATCAGCTGTATTCCAGAGGAAACATCTGACAGGCTGCACGGATAATAGCTGACCATTATCCCAGGGAATCAGACCCAAAGTGCTGCCAGGGCACCACACTGCATGCGAGAGCAAACTGAGAGCAATGAGAATAACTGCACTGSCCAAGCACCGTGGTCCCGTCTCAGCTTCACCCTGAGCAGGCAAGCAGGTGCAACACTGCTGCGTGTGCATAACAAATCTGCACACTTCCTTTAAAAACGTCTACAGAACTTACAGGCCAAATAAAGTCAGCTGACAAAAAATATATATATTTAGATACACACACCATACTATATGCATCAAGCACGTGACACATAGCTTTTCATTTTTCCCTTACAGTACAAGTTTAAGAAGTTTTCTTTATCACAGGTAAAGTGATAAGTGGTATTGAAAGCCAACCAGAACGTTTTAAGCRCTTTTTATGTGTCAACCGTACCTGCTAGTAACCTACTGCACAACATAGAAAACGACTGTATGGGGACCGAACACAGGAAACTATGCTGTTAAGGCACTGAAAATTTGCAGCTAATTGTCAGATGCTTCTGTGCTTAAAGACTAATGTAAAAGTGATCTCAAAAAAGGCAATTCAAACTTGAAAAAAAGCTCCTTTTGCAGTTTTCCTTAYTATCACAATTTTATCAATTTTCAGAGTTGTAACATTGTGGCTCTTCACTCCTAAAGTGAGCTTTTGGGGCATTATGTAAATGCCTARAAATTAGGTTACCAAACAACAACAATAAACAAACCAACAAAAAACAGTGCTGCTAAAGTTATTGCAAAGAAATTGTATGATCAAGGAAAAAAAAACCAAAACGCTGTCCAATGATGCAAAAGGATGCTTTCAGTTAAAAAAACACTAAAGCAGCCTAGAAACYCCTGTACACGGAGTTACTTCGAAAGCTTCTAAGAATATAAGGAATGATTTTTATTTGCTTTTAGTCCAAGACAGACCACTGCTGTGTCTCCATAGTCAGAGAATTCCTACAACCTGGACACGTGAAAGAAATGAGAAACCTAAAAGAAAAGAAAAAAWATATATATATCCTAAAAGAAAATCTACTTTCCTTCATCATGACTCTTGCATATCTTTCCTGGTAAAGACACTGTAACCTAATCATGCAGTGACTTTTCAAATGCCAGTCCACCCTTTTGGAGGAAGGCAGAGACTGGACACCCTACCGCACAAACACAGAGCTTCTGAAGTGTATTTTCTGAACCATAAAATAAAAACTTAACTTTAAGACRATTAAATCCTAAATCTGTACATACCTCAGCAAGGGCCAAGTCTTATATATSTGTATGTGGAGTCATAAAACTAATAGAGACCTCTACATGCTCTCCAATTTCGTTCCTTTCCTTAGAAYGAGGTCAAATATTCTTTTATTTTGGCCAAGCCACGTCCTGCCGAAAGCAAACCCAGCACCTCCTCCCTCCAACTCCTTCTTTTTTAATGGTACCGCCTTTACAGTGCGAACCAGAGGAAGGAAAAGAACGAATAAACATCTCCAGCTACCATCTTGTGAACAGGCGCAGCGCAGAACCTGCGGAGAGCTTTATTTGCTGATGAATTTACTGCTAGTTAAACAGTTCCAGCGATGGTAATTTCCCCTACACGCGAGAACGGGCCAAAACCGGGCCGAAAACTTAGTTATTTCCCCTGACTAAGCCAGCATTGGGAATATTAGTAAATACTGTTCCGGCGGAGGGTGAAGTGAGCCCGGGTAAGAGCGCCGCTCGCTGGAGGGGCCCCGCCGCTCCGGAGTGCCTTCCCATCCCCGGGGAGGAAGTTCTCCCTCCTCCTCCTCCACCTCCTCGTCCTCCTCCCAGTGGAGGCCTACGGAAAACAGCGTGCSGCGGCCCGGGACCCCCGTGCCCTCAGGGCTGAGGCCGCGGCCGCGGCGCTGCCTCCACGACGTTCCCCCCGACCGTTACCCCAGGGCAGGGGGCGGCAGCGCCCARCTCCCCGGCGCAGCCCGGCGCTCACCTCGGCCAGGTCGGCCAGCCGGTCCTTCATGCCCGCGGCCGCCCAGCGCCGCCGCGAGGGGCCGCGGCTGCTCCTCGCCCGCTGCTCTGCGCTCGCTCGCTCGCGCGGCCGGGCCCGGCCCCGCTCCGCTCTCCTTCCGCGCGCCCGCGGCCACTCCCCCGCCCCCGCCCAAAGTCACCGCGGCGCCGGCGGCGGCGCCGCTCCGCGCATGCGCACTGCGGGGAAGGCGGTGGCGCCGCTCCGCGCATGCGCACTACGGGGAGGGCGGTGGCGGCAACGAGGCAAATCGCCGGGCGCGGCCACGCGCCGCGCGGAATGGTCGGGTGCGGCACCCGTCCCCAGAGGGTGACGTCACCGTCGCTCTGTGGCGGTGTATATCACATATACATTAAGCGCGCGGTGCTGTCTTTTGGTCCTGGCGCGCATGTTTTCCTAGTTGTCTCTGAGCAAATTTACCTCGGTGGTGTAACTAGAACCTAGATCTAGATCTGTTCATTTCCCGGCATTATCATTGTGAGCARCTGTAGTAAATGGTTAGAATGAAAGGTTCTGCAGGTGCGTTTTCTGGGGAAAAAATAGCTCTGCATCAGGTCTTCGTTCCTGACTTAGTAAGTGTTTATCTTCCAGGAGTGTAAAGTCTCAGAGTAGTTTGACGTGCTTTCGTCCCTAGAATAGCTATCGTGTCTTGGTAGAAAGTGTTTCCAATACACATAAGTGTTAACTATGATTCATTTTACATATCTATGTTGAAAATGACTAATTTTATCTGTAAGTTTGAACACTGGTGTGTGGAGATGTCTGTCTCTGAGTGAATATTCCAGTCAGTGCTTTAACTGTGAAATAGGCCTTTATTCCTTTGCGTTTCACCGCTCTCTCCTAGAGCTAAGCTAGCAAAGCACAGGCTAGCGTTTTGCAGCTGCGTTCAAAGACAAGGTGCTGTTTAGCTCTGTTTTCATCTGCAGAACAACCCTTTATACAGCTCTTGTGCTTCATCTTTCCTTATCAAGTTCTGCCCTTTACTTAGTATGTTTATCTGAATCAGCCAGTCACTAAGTTGTTCACAGCTGAGCTGCAARCAAACATACAGGAAATGCAAAGATCTTTTAAAGGTAATTATTCTACTTTCCCAGTAAGGATAGACCCTAATGTCTTCATTAGCGAATGCTATTGATGAGTGTTTGGAAGTGTTCTGCAGACTTTGCTAAATGGGGCCATCAGGGTTTGATATTCAGTACAACTCTAAACTGAATACTTTRCCTTTACAACATGATAACAAGCAGATCTCTTATGGTAAACCTATCTTTGCAGCAACTTGTACATACTTGGCAGCAACTCAGATCTTTTAATTAGCAAGACACTTTTAAATATCCCAAGGTCAAGTATCACACAGCGTTATTGTTTTATCTGAAGGAAAAAAAAAAAAAGTGCTTTCCTAATTAATGGGTAACGATACAAACACCCCCCTTTGAGACCCAGAATGCAGGTGACCAAGTGCAGATGCCCAACTCAAGGCTCCTGAACAGCCCCTGCCACTGCTCAGACCCTGCTATCCATCATCCCCTCGTGCTCCAGGTTTCCCTACTCAACTGAAATGGGTGTTAARCTCATCAGCCTCTTCCTTCCAGCACAGCAAGGCAGATTCCTCCTACACGTGGGTCCTTTTGCTGGCTTGATGATCACTTCCAATGTTGGCAATGGTTACAAAAATATAATGGACGTCGCTTGAGAAGATGCAAAGCATATAAACAAACCACAGACAATTAATATTAATCTATATATGATCTTAATACAAGACTCAAACCATTTCCTCAAAATCCAKCTGTCTTCTTGATGCATTTGTGTGGCCATTTTACATTTTTTTCATGATTTTTTTCCATTATTGTCATGGATGTAAATGCAAAATACATAAATTACAATGAACGATAGTCTCTTTTATTTAACACCATGAAAAAATATTTTAAGCAAGAGCTATTTTTAAAATCATGTATTTATCTTTGACTAGGAGTTACAGCATCAAATGTTACACATCCTATAAAAAAAAGAACATACTGCCTAAATACTTACACGCTATGTTACACATCCTATAAAAAAAAGGAACATACTGCCTAAATACTTACACGCTTAGCTATAAAAAAGGAACTTATAAGTCAGCATGGCTGTGTGTGCTTGATATTAATAATCCCATGCAAATAAACTATTTTAATATCAATTTAAATCGATGTTTGTGCAGCTTTTATTTCATTAAAGTTCAGATTTCAGAGCTTAAAGAACTTTTTTTTTTCTAAATCTACGGCCTACACAAAGATAGTTTTATTAATAGGAGTAAAACTAGTATCTAGTAGGGRATAAGTTATTCTTTTGAGGTGAAAAACAGCCGTGCAGAGAGTTTAAGGAAAGCCTCGTTAAACGCGGCCGTTTTAAACGCGCCCCCTCCCCAGCTCCCCTCAGGGCCGGCGCCAACGGCCGCGCTCTCTCCCGCCCGCCGCGCGTCACGTGACGCCACGTGACGCCCCGCGCGGCGCGGCCCCTCCCCGTCCCCTCGGCCGCGCGGCGTCGCTCTCCGCGTATTTGAACGGCGCTTCCGCCATCTTCCCAGCGCCCAGTCACCGCGGCGAGAGGCGCGCAGAGCAGCCCGGCGCAGGTACCGGCGCCGCAGCCGCCTACCCGGCCCCGCGGAGGGCGGTGGGGGGTGTTCGTTACCGCCGGGGATCGCAGGGAGGAGGGGATGGGCTGGGTGGCGGCGCGGCCGGAGCTGAGTGGCCGTTGCTGCAGCGCCTCCCCGGGCCCCGCGGCTTCCTCSCCGCCTCGCCATGAGGCGAGAGGGCGGCAGCGCGGGCCCCGCTCGTGGCCGCGGCGGGGCTGGGTGCGGGGAAGCGGCGGCGCGGGCGGGCGGGCCGGGCGGCGGCGGGGGGAGGGGAGGTGGCGCTGCTCCGTCATGGTGGCTCATGGCGGGGAGCGGCCGTTGGGCCCGTTGGAGGGGCCGGGCGGGCTGGGGCTCGCGGCCCGGGGTGGGGGAGGCGGCCGCGAGGGCTTCGCGCGGGCCCCGCCGCTCCGAAGGCGGGTTCCGTGCGGGATTCCCGCTCTGGGCCGGGTGGCGGTTGGCAAGGGCGGCGTGGCGGGGGGGCGCGGGGTCCGAAACTCCCTAACGGAGCTTGGAGGCTGCTGCTCGGGCCGCCGRAAGCTCCGCGGCGGCGGCGCCGTCCGCCCGTTGCCGCGCTCGCGGGGTGGGCGGGGAGGCGCGGCCGCCATTAGCGCGCGCGCGGGCGCCGCGTGTGCGGAGCGCGGCGGGCGCTTCCCGCGCCACGCATGGGCCCGGGACCACGCGCGACTGGTCCCCGCTCGGGGAGACGGCGGCGCGGGCCCAGCCCGGGCCTTGCCCCGGGCCGGCGCGAGGAGCACGCGCCTTCGGAGGCCATTCGGGAGCTGAAAAGGGCGCCCAGCCCCTTCCGGCAGGGCCTTGAAGCAGCCTGCCTGTTGTGAGCTCACATGCTTCCATTTCCCCTGCAGACCCAGCATGGCCGCCCAAGGAGAGCCCCAAGTGCAGTTTAAGGTAAGCAGCTATGTGTTTTTTACACGTATGTATTTTTTTTCATTCATTAGAAAAGTAGCATGTGCGACTCCTGCTTCTTGGGAGGGAGGTTTAGTTTTGAATTACTGGCTCATCTTTAAGGGTGCACGCAGGTTATTGTGGTTATTATTAAAAAAGCAGGTTATTATTAAAACACAGGTTTATTAAAAAAGCTTGTATTGTGATGCTTGCATCATCAGTGTGCTGCCACTTGTAGTTTAATGATGTTGAATGGTACTTTGGCTGTGTCTTGATTGGGAGTTATGTCAAAATTGAGCTTTGTAGTTAGTAACAAGGAGGGAAAAAGYCTTAAAACACTTTAAGCACCATTAAAAACATGGGAAAAGGTTAAAAAGTGTAACTTGCAGTGTTTTTTGGTTGTCTTTAATAAATACTCAAAAGTTCTTAAGGCYCCCTTCACGAAGCATTATTTGTTAATTAGACTTACTACAGTGTTTGGATAATGAACAAGATGCCTCTCTTACAATTTTCTGTAGTGTAGCTTTCCTAATTGTCAAGTTGTATTGAATTTCTCTACCTAAAGTACTTTTTTGTCTCTTGAAATATTGCCATTTTTGGGTTGAATAACTGAAGTGTTCTGAATTCATTCATTTGCAGTTCAGCAGAAACATTTACAGTATTTTTTGGTCTTCAGCTATACGAACTAAAAAACTTGTCTAGAGTTATAAAATGATAGGTTTAGTTCAGGTCCTACTACCTTGAGTTGCTCCTTAGGCATTTTCAGTCATTTTTTAAACAGCATTTTATAGGACTGAGGCTTCTCTGTTAGCACTTAGTATTTATGCTGAAAGCAGTGATAAGCTTTTCTAGAAGTTTAATGCCCTGACTTACCTGTCTTATCTGCCAACAGCTTGTCCTGGTTGGTGATGGTGGTACTGGCAAAACAACGTTTGTGAAACGTCATTTGACTGGTGAATTTGAAAAGAAGTATGTAGGTATGTCTGCAGTAGTATCTGAGATTTAATATGTTACAACTAGGAGTGGAATTCACAAGTTGCTAAGGAAAACATTGCTTTTTTTTCATTACAGCAACACTGGGTGTTGAAGTTCATCCTCTGGTGTTCCATACCAACAGAGGTCCCATTAAATTTAATGTATGGGACACAGCTGGCCAGGAGAAATTTGGTGGCCTGCGAGATGGCTATTACATTCAAGGTAAGATGTATGTAGTTGTAAGAATACCCTGCACCTTCTGTAATCCTTCTGGAGACTTTCTGCAGTAGYGTTAGCTCCTTTGAAAACTTTCAAGAGAAGTTACAGATGTGAGCCTGGCTTCTGGGTTTGTGGAACCTTAGTACAGTCTCAGTGTCTTTGGGCAACTAGTCTTAAAGTAGGAATAATCTAAGCAGATATGGCATCAGTATGCTAGTGTAGCCCTGAGTATTAATAAAGAGTAGCAATGCACTCAAAAAAAAGCTGATCATTAAATTTATATACTTCAGTCTGTATGAACGTACCTCTGTTACTTTAATGTGCTGGAGCAAGGATCTGCAACACCAACTGTAACATTCCAGGTTTAATAATGAAATTAAACTTTTCAAGAATACTGACAGGAACAAAACTGTTAACTTTCCTCACCTGAGCGCCTTTGTCCTTCTAAAGAAGTACTTTCTCTGATTTCCTTGACCAGGTGGTATTGTGTCTATACTTGAGATGCTGCAAGGGCTTATTAGTTTGACTTTGCAGTAATTTCTAAAGAAAAGCAGTATCAAGTCAAGCACCTGTATTCTTGGAAAAACTTTTTGGAATGGGGCATTTAACATGTAGACTACAACCTCTCAACTCACTGGACAATCTGGAAAGATGTCTGATATCAGTTAAATAGGTGTTAACTAGTTTCTGTCAAATATTTAGGTAAATCAAAGTTGATGTTTGTGATGCTAGTGTATTCCAACTTCATGCAACACTGTCCTCTTCAATAGGACACTTGGATTGAATAAAGCTAGCTAGTGTTTAGGATTGGATGCTAGAGATGGCATGTGGTCATGGGCTGAATTTGGTGCACTTCTATACAGAAGATAGCTGCTCAAAACATATGCTGAGAGGAAACATTAAGGCAGACACTGTAATGTGATATGGTATTTCTATACTTACCTTGCTTGATAGGATAGTGAGTTCTTACTGCATTGGTGTCAATTAATTGCTCTTTTGTTGCAGCTCAGTGTGCCATCATAATGTTTGATGTAACATCAAGAGTTACTTACAAGAATGTACCTAATTGGCATAGAGATCTGGTACGAGTATGTGAAAATATCCCAATAGTGTTGTGTGGCAACAAAGTGGATATTAAGGACAGAAAAGTCAAGGCAAAATCCATTGTCTTCCATAGGAAGAAGAATCTCCAGGTATGATGGCATAAATTTCTAGAACTTCATATTATTAAACTTCAAACTATATKTGGGTTCTATGCAGTAATCTAGTAATGTTTGTGTTTCATATTTTTCTGTGAGTTACAGTATTTCAACTTTACATCCTGTTTGCTTCTTAAACCTAACTTTGGGGAAGAGGGTAGCRATCTTGTTGAGAATTATCACTCATAGCCTTGAAGAGGAGCTGTGATAAGAGATTAAAGAGTTTATATGCACTTGGCTCTTACTGTTCAGAGTCTCATCAGGTTTTGCAGAAGGGAGACCCTTCCAAGTAAGCAAATTGCATGGAAAATAAAGTAGATGCTTTGTCTCATGCTTGGTCACATTAGATACACAGTATACAGTAATTATTCACCTAAAACTAAGTTTCTAGACCTTGGGATCTTAACTGTTTGAGAATGTAGATGAAAATCATGCCCTGAATGAGTGGAAAGTAACAATGGAGCTGATCGAGAACATATTTGTTTTAGCAGTCTTTGAATTGCTGAAAAATGAGTTTTTGTATGTGTCTAATATATACATTGTCTTTGCAGTATTATGACATTTCAGCTAAGAGTAACTACAACTTTGAGAAGCCTTTCCTCTGGCTTGCTAGAAAGCTAATTGGAGATCCTAACTTGGAGTTTGTTGCCATGCCTGCTCTTGCACCCCCAGAAGTTGTTATGGACCCAGCACTGGCAGCACAGTATGAGCAAGACTTACAGGTAGCTAAGAAAGGGCACAAACACAAAATGATTGCCTGTTTGTTTGATACTTGGATCTGTGGGGCAAGCAGGTGAAGAACAGTTCTGAAGTGTAGCTTTTTTTCTTTCAGATTGCTCAAACCACTGCACTGCCAGATGAAGATGATGACCTGTGAGGGATGAAGCTGGAGCCCAGCGTCAGAAGTCTAGTTTTATAGGCAACTGTCCTGTGATGTCAGTGGTGCAGCGTGTTTGCCACTTTATTATCTAGCTGAGCAGAACATGTGCTTAATCTTTGGGATGCTGAAAGAGATGAATGGGCTTCGGAGTGAATGTGGCAGTTTAAAAAAAAAAAAAAATCTTCATATTTTGGACCTGCATATTTAGCTGTTTTTTGGACTGCAATTAATTCCCCTTTGAGTTTCAAATATAAGACTGCTGCAGTCACATCAGAGTATTAAGTGGTAAATCTTGTTTCTGTCATTCCCATTCTTTTTTTGTTTAGATAATAAAGTTGTATTTCAAATATCTCTAAGCAAGTGAACTTTCATGCATTGTTAGGAATAATTATTCCAAAAGTGTCTTCTGTTCTTCAGTTGAAGCTAATACTTCATTGTCTGTCTGTCTCCTTTCCTCTTTTACAAACCTTCTCCCCTCCCTTATGCTGCTCTAACAAATCAGAGCTCAGTTAACCCATTCCCTTTACTTCCTGGAGCCTGTAACTTCGCACCTGAGGAGAGCTGAACTAACTGTCAGGTAAAGCTCAAGCAGTGAATGGTTGATTGGTAAGTGTGACTGAATCAACAAGTCAGCATAAACTGTCCCATATGAATGGGCACGTTTATGTAGTCTGCAGGGTTCCCTGAGTAGTTCAGCTTGCATATGCTACCTTAAATATATTCTCTAAAATATAACCTGCAGTGTGTTCTACAACCTGCCTTGAGAGCTCTGTATTTTATTAGCCTGAAACAGTATCTAAGTCTCTTAAGTGATGTAAAAGCAGTATCTTTGCATGGAATGCCATTCAGTAGAGCTGTAGCTGAAGAAACAAATTCTACTCATCTTAAAACTCACTAACTAGAGAAAGTTGTAGTTGAGCTAAAAAGATCTTGGCTACAAAACAGCATATCAGCTAAAACCACACTTGTATAAATATCAAGACTTTACTGTAACTGCACCAAGTTCTTAATTTGAAACTCTAGCTTATTACAGCACAAATGGTGGGAAATGTCAACTTTTAACACTATCTTGTAGAAATTAATCTTGGTCAATATTAGCACTGCTAGTAAACAATATAAGTTTAAGATTCCATTTTTCGGTAGTGTTTGAGTATATGAAGCCTTGAACTCTTCAGTTTTGTATTTTTGGTTTCTTAATAAAGTGAAGCATTTCATTTATTCCTCTTAATTTGCATGTTTGCGTATGTGACTCCTGCTACTTGGATTATTTCCTAAATAACCTGATTGAACTGTTCTGATGCATGGTTGCAAGAGACAGTTTACTATAAAAGACTATTCATTAAACACTTTGTAAAGGAGTCAAGCTTCTCCAGGGCAAGTTAAGTTCTGCAATGCTTAACTAGTTAGTGCTAAGTTGATGTGTGGTATTTAGAATGTGAAACTGATAAGAGGAGTGTCTCATGCTTTTATTTGCTGCATAGTCAGAAAGACTGACTCCCACCTGGAGAACCAAATCTTCCTGCTGCATTACTTTGCTTGAACTTTGTATTGTGGGTTCCTCTGCGTAGCCACTAACTTTGCATACATTGGCTAATGCTGCTAGCTTGATTATCTGCTGCTGCTTTACTAAGTGCAGTAGCTTCTTTAAACTGTCCTATTGATGAGATTGCTCTAAAAGTACAAACACTACAGAATTATCCTTCAATCTGTACACTTAAAAAGGAAGGAGAAGAAAATGTGCCTGTGTGTTCCTGTTGCAGTGTGTGCATGTGTGGTGTGGCATCTACAGCTTGCCTGCGGTAGAGAGGTTTTTGCTTCATAGCCTTTAATTATTCCAAGTCTACAAAAGGTTACTCTGATGTAATACCTGGTCTGCTGTAGTGTAGTCTTCAGACTTGATGTTTTGGGGATGAGATTTAAGTCCATTAGTTTGCAGCTCTAAACTGAGTTTGTCATATCCAGAGTTGATTATAAGYAATTATAAGCTGTTGATTATAAACAGTGCAAGTTGTCTTAGTTGGCACATGTGTAARTTCATTTCAGCTGTATTTAACTAACTGTAATACTTAAAAGATTCAACTCCAGAAAATGAGTAGTTTCTTTAAATCTGGTTAAATAATGAGGAAAGCAATGTTCCAACCCTCCATACCCCATAGTCCCATCAGTTTGTATTTGAGTRCTGCCATTATTGAGAGGAAACTTGAGACCTCATCCCTTCATGCTTGCAATGCTGACTCTGTTGYGGAGTTTTGACTGCTGGATGTGTGTGGTTGTGTCAGGATACAGGTGTACAGATACAATGGTCTCTATAYCCCCTTGACTGGGGGGCCTGCCTGAGTTCCATTTCACGCAGTTCTCCGGTAACGTCTCACTAGAGACATTCCTCCTGTTTCTGCAAGAAGAGGTGTTGGTGATGGCTGCTGCTGGTTCCGTGAGGAAGCCCTGAGGCCTCAGGTATGTGAGTGTAGAGGCTTACATTGGAAAAGCAACGGAGGAGCTGGTGGGGTGTGCGCAAACCTGAACGTGAGGTCAAGATGTTAGCTGAAGAAAGTGKTAGAGGAAATACTGCTCATTTGTAAGCGTGCATTATTTCTTCTGCCTCTTACAGAAGGCTTTAACGCTCCATTTAAGAAAAATAAGTTTGTTCTTGGTAGATCTYTGGAGACTTTCTGTTGGAAATCTCTAGCAGGAGGAAAAGAATAAAACCTTTAAGTTTTATAAGTTTTATGTTTTAGTTAAAATATGCCACTTAATCTGCGGCAGCTGAAGCTCCTTACAGCAGGAGGGTCAAAATCTGTCACTAAGACAATAAATTACATCACAACAAAACATAGTCCCACCTCTTGTCRATTGTGGTCCCTTGCCTTTGTGCTGTTGTTAGTTTTCACCTAAACTGCTGGAAACCCAGGTGCTGACACAAACTTCTCTCCTGCCTTCCCATTCCTAATGTGCAAACAACTTGGTTGAAATCAATGGCTTTCCTGCCCTTGAACTGCTAGTACTTGTCGCTCTTCTCTTTCTTGGATTTTGGCAACAGTTAAATAGGGACTTCATGGCCTTATCTACAGCAGGACTGGTACAGCTGCCTGTAAAACAGCTGTGAGAAGCTAAATCTGCCTTTGGCYTTTAAATGGGTGCTTTATAAGTTGACTTTCCTGTGCTGTTGCAGGAGTTGTATTTAGGGCTGTTTTGGGGTTGTTTTTTTCTTTTTTTYCCCATTWGTCACAAACTAGTATATAAATTTCCCATGAGGGTGTCTTTCATTGCATGCTTTCTGAAACTTTTTTATTGTCTCTACAAATAGTCAAAATCATTAGMCAAATTAGACTTGACTAAATACCCCCCAGTATTAGTAGAATAATTTCAGTCTAAAACTGGAAGATCCTGAATGTCTTTGCTGTCCCAGTTTRGTGGCTTTCATAATCTAAGACTGGCAATCTCTGGCAATCAAAAAGTGATATGTGAGAAACAGCTGTGGTGACTTGGGAGATTGGCACCATTTGGCTTCTTCCTAACTGTCCCTTTGGCACCGAACACRCCCCTCTCAGCAAAGGGGCAAAAAACCCATGTTTTGTCTGCTTCWGAGTGAACTTGGCTGACTGATAAGTCGTGGAAAGCTAAAGTGGAAAAGCTTTATGCTTGAAAGGATGGCTTAATGTTACAGCCGTTTAACAGATATGAGATTGATGAACCACATCATAGTCTTTGATTAATCTGAATAAGTATTTGGTTATTTAATAGCCCTAAGTGTTTAAACATGGAGTATGTGTCCTTTATACCAAGGACCTAATGTAGGTCCTAAATTTTTGCTTAGTTACAGATCTGGCCTTGGGTAAATGAAAAGATTGTGGCTGGTTGGTGTTAAGTGGCAGCTAGAATGAAGAATGAGACCAGCATACATGAAATAACTGTTGGAAAAGTGAGAATCTCATAATCATTTTTTTAAAAAAAGTTTGGATCAATGCAAARCTACTACTCAGGAAGAAAATTTTCATGGTAGCTGTGTCCTTTTTCTTGTCATCATCTTAATAAATCATAAAAATGGGAATTGGGCTCCRATACAGCTCTTGTCATTTAAGGTTTTAATGTAAAGCTGTAAGCTAAAAATAGAAACAAGTGACTAACATGAATGGTTCTTGCATCCTTTGAGATCACTTTAATTACAAGACTTAYTATTCACAAGTCGGTCTTATCTGATTTCCTAGTTGAATTACATCCTATTAACCAGCTCCTATTGCAGCTACTTCAGGCTTGTTGCTCCRTGAGCAAGTGGCAATTGGTGTACCTGAGTACTTGTGAGAAGTCAG
This sequence comes from Nothoprocta perdicaria, assembly GCF_003342845.1. Classification (NCBI taxonomy): domain Eukaryota; kingdom Metazoa; phylum Chordata; class Aves; order Tinamiformes; family Tinamidae; genus Nothoprocta; species Nothoprocta perdicaria. The sequence goes on along the minus strand of NW_020455204.1, from coordinate 5,800,955 downwards.
GATGAGACATGAAATGTGTCTTGCTTACAGTGAAAAAATGAAAAGCCATCTTTTCTTCTTAATGGCTTATATGGTACTTTTTTAACTTTCATTTTTCTCATTTTGTTTGCAGTGCTGGTATTCAGAGATAAATTTACAAATAAAGAAAGATGAGTTGTAATTAAATTTAMCAAATCATCTTACCTTTTGTTACTTATGAGTTATCACTTGATTTTTACATTTGTAATCTTTTTATTTGGTTTCAGATGCTTTGCTTTGAGTGCCAAATTGAAGATCTAATTGCAAAACTGTTTCAAACTATAATTGAGTACACTGCCTGAGTCTGCAGGCAGAGGTGCAGAAGACACTGCTTGGTAGGAGGTTTGAGCCTGACTAAAGAACAGCTTAGCTCACTGTATGAGCAGCAGGTCTGATATAGCTTTTAAAAAAAMCCCTTTTCTAGCTAGCTATTTACACCTGGATTACATAGCATCCAAGGAGGAGAACTTAATTCCAGGTCTGCGTGGCAGTGGCCTCTCCTAGGAAAGAGAAGGAATAGCAACTGCTTTTGTGCTTCCAGTTTCAGCCACATGATGGGGTACGCTCTCTATGGAATTGCTTTCAAGTGCACTCCATTTAACAAAAATACCTGTTGGGGTTGCACAAGCAGCGTGTGTTCTAGAAGAAACAATCATCGGGCTGCTCCTATGTTTATTAACAATAGCAAGTGCTTACACTTAAGTTGTGAAAGCCCACTGTAAAACTGCTGCTTGAGACGTTTATCTGCCAGGACCAGAGAAGTGCAAAAGCAGCAGCGTGTGTAAGCTTAAAGAGTAGATAAGGATTGTGTTCTTTGTGCGTTAATTCTGTCCTTTGAAAAATAAGCTAAATGTAGTTGCAATTTTTCATAGGGTTATTTCTTCCTCATAAATTAAGTCTGCTAAGACTGAAATAGACCAAGAAAATGAATTACACAAAGGTTCCTTGYCACCCTAATGTTTTCAGTATGAAAAAGTTAATGCTGTCATACTCTATCATTTTTGTCCTATACTTCAGCAATTTGGGGATTAAAAAAATCATAAGCATAAGTCTAAACTACTTTCCTGCTTGTCTAAAACTGGAAGAGACTACCTGGTTTAACTATACTTAAGTGCCTTTGTATTTTAGTTGCTCTTATACTCTATGTGGATACTTGCTAGCAGCTTACTGCTAGCAGAGGACTTTGATCTGCTCTGAACATGGGATAGATCCTACTTCTAAATACATAGCATATGTATTTAAGTTAAATGTTCACACCTGGAATGTCACTTCCATGTGCATTGGTTTGTGACAACGGAATTTAGAATTGTAAGTGAAGAAGAAGCAGCTGTGAACATTGACCTGGTAGGTGTTTTTGGGTTTGCTYGGTTTCTTGTTCTCTATCCTAGCTGGAGGTTTGCACATGCTAAAAGACATAGACCCCAAGAGAAAGAAGGGATGCATTTAACATGTTGAGAAACCAATGTTTTAATGATTAATTAGAAGAGATCTGGAAGAGSTCATATGAGTCTTCATCAGGTGTTAAGCGACATCTTAAAATGACACTGTGATTTAGGCAGGCTGCGGAGWTCACTGAGATTAGCAAGCTGTYTAGATAGGAWGAATATTTTGGTCTTGCGTATCTGTTTACATATCGAAAAATCACACATTTGKAATGATTGATTTCACTGTAGTTTGTTTTTCTGCAGCATGCAGAAACATGCAATCGATAACTCAGATCATTCAAGGAAGCAGAAATCCTTTGAAGTAGCATTTTAAGCAGCAAGTGCACTAAGTATAGTTCCAATACATTGCTTTGGACCTAGATAAGGCATCGCTGCTGCACTAATCTCATCTCGGAGAAAGCTTTTGCTGTTGTTTTATATGCATTATCTGTCTGCTGTAGTCTTAATTTAGTTATTCCCTATAAAGTCTTTAATAGCGTCTATAATGGGCTCAGATGTTCTTGCTGAGAAACAACTTGCAAACCAGCTCCTGGGTGTGTACTCCATTTGTGCTGGACTGAATGGTAACCTTATTTCACAAAGCAGTTGAATTAAACTTTCACGAGCTGCATTSCCTCAGAACGGCCTGAGAGAAAAGGCATGAAAGAATTTGGCAACAAGTTTCAAGGCAAAACCTCATCACTGTGAAATAAGTGATCCATTTAAAAAGGGTGCCTATCTGATTAATGCTCATAAATATAGGCAGTAACTTTTTTGGCAAATAAGTCTTGCTTATTTGTATACTAAAATTTGACGCTTTTAAAAAAATTGAGTTGAACCAATCTTACATAAGCTTGGTGTTCTGTTGCTAAGCAGGTTATCAAAGGTTCAATTAAATGAATCTTATTTTTTACAGCTATCTAGCATTTGCAGATGCCTAGACAATTTTTGAGGCAGAGGGAGGGAAAAACCCAAACAAGCAAAAAAACCTTTTGTCAGTGTCCAGAGTAAGACGCTTAAGGCAATACTATAATCCAAAAAGCCAAGTAACGACATTCAATAGAAAACAGGAATATAACTGTTAATCCCATAACTGTTCAGTAAGTGGGACCAAAAAAGCTTTGATGCATTGTATGCCTTTTAATTATTGTATAATATTTATCTATTTGCTTGGTATTTGAATCAACCTCTTAATATTTTCGTTAAGAATTTACAGATAAATTAGTCTAATTTTGCAACTGTAGCATGGTATAAGTATCCATCCAATTCTAAATTTTATTGCCAAAAAAAACTATCTTGTTTTCTGGCACCACCTCAGCAACTTCACATTTTCTTAATTAGAAAAATATTTTTGCATGAGAGCATTGGCCTTGTGATTCACTCCAAGGTTTGTTAGTTTGTTCCTCAAAGCAAACAGTTCTATTGTCCTTTTTGGCGTAACTGGCTCAAAGGAAATATCATGTGATATTTTCCTAAYGCAGTCTACTTTCCTGCTTGTTTTTGCCTGAATGTCTCTTCCTACCTGTACTGCCACAGACTGGCTGCACTGGTAGCTTTCTGGTGCTTTGCTGCTCCGGGAAGCACTCGAGTCTCATCAAGAGTGGTTCTTGTGCGGGCAATCCCTGCCAGGGTCAACGGGCTGTGCTCCTCTTGAGCTGGCTCCATCAGCTCGGGTATCTTCTGACCTAGCAGCCTGCTTGCATCCTTGATGATCTCAGCCTCAGGAGAAGATGCACTCTAGCAAGAATTTCTCTATCACTTATCCCGCTAATACAGATGTTTAGAACTCTTTTTCATGCAAGTAAAATGTCTATCCCTCTTCTGTATCCTAACAAGGGTAGTATCAATTTTTAAATTAAAAAATCTAGAGCATTTATTGCAGTATCAGTAACTAACTAGCTGGATACTGTTTAAAAATTCCTCCGTCCTAATTCTGCACTAAGTTCTCATGCGTGGACTTACTATCCCAATGAGATCTTAGGGGAAAAAAAAATGCAAATCTTCTGGTTATTTCCTTCTATGGGGATATTGCAACTGGTCAAAATCTCTCACTTATGTCAGAAAAATTTATCCTTACTTTGTTTAACTTTGTTGTTGCTGGCATCTGGGTAGGAGGTTCCCARCAACCACTAACATCCCCTTTTTCTCTGTTCTGGATCGTATGGATCCCCAGATTTAAACTTGGAGCTCTTAGTGATGGGCAAGTACTTTAAAGGCATTTCATCTACATGCTGCGTGAACACATCTGCAGGTTCTTCAAGAGGAATTTAATAGCTTGTCTTCCAAGGGCTGGCTTGGGTGATGTGGYGTGTGTGCAAGATTCCCTATGCTACCTCTGGTATGTGGTGGGAGCGGTGCAACTTTTCAGATGGATTTCTAGCAAATCACAAAAATGCAATTTTTTGGTTCTGCGAGGAATCTCTATCTGCTTGCAATTTACTGTCTCCACAAAAAAATTCTGGCAGCGAGCATGTTTGCTTGGATTATTGCAATTGTTTTGGTAAGTGTATTCTTTCTCTTGACAGACCTCCTTGGCAAATATTTCAAATTCCTGCATTTCTCTTTGTAAGTTTTAGCTTTTCTCATGGTTTTGTGCTGCAGTGCTTCAATATTTCTAAGATGGCCCTACCTGATAGGGTATGATGCAGAACTCATGGGCTTGCACGGATTTCTTCCATTCAGATTAGAGGCATATTTCTGGCTAACCATGGCAGTGAAAGGAGATTAGCAGAACTTGGAGAAGAAGCAGAAGCGAGACTGGTTATAATTAAGCAGGAAACTGAATTTCAGGTCCTGGAAAATTTTGAAGTTCTCAGTTATTTTGTAATGTACATCCAAAATTAGTTACAACCCAAATGCTCATTTTCTTCTACTATTGAACTTCTCCGATAATTCATTTTTGTAATATTGTAGTATTCATGCCTCATGAATATCCTGCTGCTTTCTAACTTGAATGTTCTCTTTGGTGCTTGGAGTCCCAAAGTCCCCCTTACTTTGCAGTTGTATGCATGGATTGGGATACCTTCAGGCACTACAGATGTTCAGTATGTGTTTGAGAGGCCACCTGGGTAAATCGGGATGTGATCACTAGGTAAACCTACCGACCTTCTTGCTATGTAAACTGCTTAGAGTGTCAGTGGAAATTTTTTTCATCAAAAGCAATACTCCATTCTAGCCAAGAGCCTGGTACTGAAAAAAGCCATGATTAAGAAGAAAAGAAGTAGGAAAGAAGGTTAATATCTTGGGAAGAACAGATCTCAGGAAAGGACCAGGTAAATATAAAGGATCTTGAAGGAATGGGGCTAAGAGCTACAAATCAGAAAGTAAGGGAGGGAAGGATAACTTAAAAATACTTAAGAGTTGGAGATAGTCATGGATGGTCAGTGGCGAGCATGGAAACATGCTATATTTTTCTGTATATCAGCATCTTGTGTGTTCATGGATTTCAGATAGAGAATGTTCTGCTGCTTGAGTAAGCATCTGGGGCTGAAAACACGATCTAATTGATTGATATATTCCTAAACTGAAGAAATGATGAATAAAAGAGGCAGGATAGAATGGGCTAGAGGACTTCTATGCTGATAGGTTATGTTTGTGTATCTCTTCTAGTGTTTTCCTCATTATTAGCTAGTAGGGTTGGAGTAGATGGAAACGCTGCTTGCTGTTTCACTTGGTTGTAATCTACTTTATAGGTAGCTAGTTGCTCACTGCAAGGGACACCCGAACTCTACCRATTTCTACCAATTCTTTTATTTTTTGCACTTTTGAGCTTCATTGTGATTTCTCATTCCCAYGTTTTTAGTAAAAATGTTAGAAAAAATATTTCAGATCTTCGAAAACTTCCCCCTTAAGCTGTCCTATTGTTGCTATGAAACTGCAGTAGGAGCACTGGTCCCAGCTCTATTTCTCTCCTCCGCACGCAGCTTGCTAAGCACAGCAATCTCCCCCGCCTGTTTGCTGAACCACGTTGATTTGTTTCCACTTGCTCCGAGCTGGCTSCTGTCAGGACCCTGCAAAGAGACGGCAGCAACAGGATATAAATAGAGTACCAGAATGGGACAAAGTTGGAGGAGAAAGCGTGACATCACTCGGACTTGCTCTCCACCCAAGGAGGTGCGAGATGGAGCTGCAAACATGAGCTGGACGAGCGAGCGAGGAGTTAACAAGTCATTTTAGTGCAGTTACTGAGGAAATGGGAAAGAGCTCTACGCCCCGCGCGCTACAAGGAAGTGCACTTTCTTACTAGCAAAACCAAAGCTGGCTTCAGATCCCTGACAACGTGAAGGAAGGAAACCACGAGAGAGAGAGACCACTAGAGAAAGTTGAAAGCAGTCTTTTGTTTGGCATAGTTTGACAGGAATTTGACTTCTTTCTGTGGAAMAGTACGATTTTTGGATCTGGTGCATGTTTCTTATGATTTTTGCTYCAATCATGATAATTTATTTATGGACAAATGAAGAGATCAAAGTGTGAAGAAAGTGGATGTTACTGAAAGATTCTGGAAGAATATTTTGGCATTGCTAAAGGAACAGACTTTTTGAACCTGCGTGGAAAATGTCCCTTTTAAAACAAAAAGGAGCAAAGGGAAACTTATGACTGAAACACTGCAGGAATTTGATCTCTGTTGTACTTTTAACCTTAAAAATATCATGAAGAAATTATTATCTATACTCTGTTGTCATTATTTTTTGTTGATTTTATTGCAGTCCAAGTATCAGGTAATATTCTGAATATGACTAGCATTGAGATCTATTTGGATTACTCTTAGCAAATTTTACTTCACGCTGTCTGATTATGTAATGTTTTATGTGCAGGTGTGTGGAAACTCGTCCCAGCTTCCCAAGCACCCAGGTAAGAAATGTTCTAGTTATATTTTATGACAGTATCTTTATTTATTTTCATTTGGGACTGTATATTTCATTGTTTTTCTTGGCTCCAAAGAAACAGCRGTTGCTTCAGATTTTATTATATTTTCAGTATGGGACTGGTATATGTGTCAGACAATTAAAACTCATTGAAGTAATTTTTGCTACTAAATATTCACATAAAAATGAGTGGAGGAAAACCTGCTGGTATTTGTATAGGAAAAACTCAGAAAGTACTACTAATTGATCATTGTATATGAGTTCTCCAAATCAGACTTCTACGCAGATGAGTTTCTGCCACAATTTCATAGTGTTCAGCACTTTAAATTCATTGATTTGCCATTAAATATTTACGGTTTGTATGCTTTCCAGTACTTGAGCTGGCTTCAGGACATCCACCCTGCCCCCAGCCTTCTTACTTAAGTTTAAATCAATCAYAGAGCATATTGGGGCTCTCATCTGTTTTCAGTGCAGAAAAACTCCCTCAAAGCGCCTTTGAGCTCTSTGTATAACTGCAGAATTCTTGTGCTTGTATAAATAGTTTAACCTCAAGCCTCATGGTGGTGTACAAGCACAATTTTACTGTTTTGCCACTTTACATGTTGCTTCGTTTTGAAGTTTTAACCATATATAATGATTGTTGTAACCAAATGCAGCATGCTGAGGAAAAGCCATGCTGTTGGCTATTGGTGTGTCTTTAGCCAYGTTACCTTCTTTTGTCCTGCCTTCACTTGAAAACAATGAAAATACAGTCTGGAAATAAATTAGGATCACTGTCTCTTAATTGGTGACAGAATAAAGGAAAAATCCTGCCACACTCCATAAGGAGGCAAGTTGTACAGCACTTACACATACATGAGAACACAACTATGAGCGATCCTTTTAGATCAAACTGGGTAGTAAACAAGTGCCGTGATTCTTAAGAGAGTTACTTACTGAAAGAATATTGTAAATAGAAGTTGAATTCAAGTCATTAGGTCTCCTTTCCCTGTCCCCCACCATGGTTTTAGGACTATACTGTAAGTGGGATGGCAGATGGCAGCATGATTTGTTTTATATAGTTCAGATTGGGATCTAGGAAGCCAGTTTCCATGCAGTGCAGCAGTAAGCAATTCACTCCTCTGCTGTACCTGTATTTTGTTTCTCATTCTCTCTTTTCTATTTGTTTTTCATTTTTAAACCCTCCCATCAGCTTTTAAATATAAGCACCTTAAAATACAACTTCTCTCTAGGTTCTTATCTGATACCAAGTGCATCAAGGCATAAAAGCCTTTGTGGGAACAGAACTATAACTAAGAGTGTTTGTGTCATGTCATTGCTTCAATTTATTTTGTGTCTAGATCTTTCTGGTTTTTTTCTGCTCTCTATTTTACTACTTTTTTATCAAGTCTCYGTAAATTTTAACATGAAAGATATTATTGGAAGCAAGAGATATTTGCATAAAAGCACACTGCAAAACTACAGGCATGTTATGTGCTTAGCAAAATAGAGCCGGTAGTCTGAGATGGAGCTGTGCTAGCACAGGTTGTCTATGTGGATGTTCTTAATGTGGGAGAAATTCTTCACTTCCACTTCTGCCAGCGTATGGTCTTGGAAAAATAGAACTGAGCACATAACGAGATTTACTTTGCCTAAATGGAAATCAACTTCTTGTACCTATGCCCTATTTGCCTTTATATTTGCCATGCTCAGGTTAGTGCAGTTTGGATTCCCTGGGATTTTCAGATTGAGTTTTGTCTGTGTGGTGGTGTTTTTTCTTAACTTACAAGTGCTTTCTCCTTTAGTGAGCGGTTGTACCTTTTTCTGTATTTTCCAAGCACGCAGAGCACATGTAACCACAGGAGCTCATCCATGTCTCTGACCAGACCTTTCTCATTTATTTACTGTCATGTTCCCCTTCTGTGGGAGAACCTCTCTGGCAACTGCAAACATTCCTGGTTAGGGAGGCCARTAACATATTCTGGTCAATTATGATTCATTTGTCAGCTATCCTTGGATATAGTTCAGTTTGGAAGGATGTTTGAGTAGGTTGTGTATCCTCAGGAGATGCACGCCTTCTTTTAGTTCTGTGCTCTCATATCTGCAATTGTTTATTGTGATGCTTAGCAGCTTGATCAGTTCTGTTCTCTTATTCAGAGGATCTTAGGCTGCTTTGTCACAGCTCTGAGATGACACCAGACAGCAGAAGAGATCAGGACACCTTGGGATAGAGAGTTCAAGGATGTAAAGAAAACTTAACTCCTCTAAGTTCAGTGCAAATGTTTAGTCTGTGACACTGGAATGGTTATCAAATAGGCAAATAGTTTTTGATTTCTCTTGAGGATATGGAGAAGTGTGGGATAGGCTGTCAGTATCARGGAACATTACTTAGTACTTTGTTTTAATTTGAAAAACATTCTCATTTGCAATCACTATAATATTTATGTCTGTGTCAACCTTCTAAAATCATTGATATAGGCACCTATTCAGTTTCTTCCAGCACAGTGGGTTAAATTAATTTTGGGAATAAAGGGTTTCTTGCATCTAACAAGATGATATGAAATACAGCTCTTAGTTTATTACATTATTAATGATATACCCTTAAATAGAATTGTTATCTTAACATAAAATTTAATTGCTTTGGGTAGCCTGCTTCTGCTCAGGTTTGAAAAGTCATATCTCCCTGAAATCTTTTCTAAATTCTGTCAATTAGGCTGGGGAGATAAATGTGCTAGTGGGCAGACTTATCAGATCTATCAGATTTTCTGCGTTTGTCAGCTTGTCCACCTGGTGCTGAGGAGGACATTGAGAAAAAAACAAAATGTTCTCATTAGTTGCATAGCTTTTGATGTAGGGAATAAGATTCTGAACAAGTAGCTAAYGCAGAGTAGTGAACTCTTTTCATATATAGCTTAATATTGGAACCTTGTCTCTYGAGAAACATGGAAAATCCTTTCATTATAGGGTTTAGTTCTCCTATAAAATGCTAAGATGAGAGGACTTGAGGCTTGTGCAGCAATGATTAAGACACGCTCTCACTCACATCACAGGTCTTCTGTTCTTGGGTATCACTAGCCTAACTAGCATGTCCCTTAGAGAAAGGGGTTAAAAAGTGCTCAGATTAATACAATACCTTCTGATTATATGGTTTCCCCTGTGCATTTTGAGAATATAAGACTCCCAAGAATTTACTAGCATCTTCTCCTATTCCCTGGAATTCTAGAGCTGAGTCCTCTAAGAAGAGGTCTCTACATGAAGGTGGCGCAGACCAAGTATGCTAGAGAAGCACAGAAGCCCTTCTGTGTGTGTCGGAGTTGCTGTGTTGCATCTATTAGAATCCTACAGTTATTGCACAAGATCCTYAACTGCTGCCTGATACCCTGGCAGAGATTTGATCAGAGATAACTGTACATTTCAAATGCAGTTAGTTGAAAAAAAGGGGGAAAAAAAAAGAAAAAAAGGAATCTCTGCAGTGGGCAATCTGGCAGAGGAGGTTCAAGTCATACATCTTTTTGATTTATAGTCTGCCTTCCTTGCTTATGTTCAGTGTTTGATTTACATAAAATATCTTGTTTTACTTAACCTACTGACCACCTTTATTGTTTTCTTCTGAGAAGAATTGTTGYACTTGGTGTTGGACCTTACTTAAATGACCTGCTCATCTGTTTTTCCTTGAAAGGGTTCCAAGTTCTGGCATCAGCTTCACATTACTGGCCATTGGAATACGTGGATGGAATTCATGAGTTTCGTGATTCAAATGGAGGTAGACACACGATTTGTTGACAATGGCAATAACATAAGTATTTGTGGCAGTTTGTAAGTAGTAAGGCAACAGGAGAAATTTAAAAAAGCATTAGTTCTTATCCAACAGCTGTTGAGACTTATTTTTGATGCTTTGGTAATGCTTGGATGTCCAGATGACATTACAGTTGAGTATATCTTTTTTTTTTTAAAATGTATAGCTTTCTTGGAAACTTTGAGGTGTCTGTGCATTGTTGGGATTGTATAGATAAATTGTTACTTTAAAATCATATTCCTGCGAGTTGATTTTTTCATTAACAAGCATAAATATACTCAGATCTTTGGCTGTGCCAATAGTTAAGATACATATTTTTTTTCCCTCAAAGTAGTTATATGCCCAAATTCTACATACACTTTTGAAAATTGTGCATAGTGTCCATAGAAAGAGAAGCACAAGCTGTTATGTAAATATTTATTGATCATTATTGCTCATTTATGTTTATTCTTGAATGATTACTTACAATCAACATTGTAGCAATAGTAAACAAAGTTTAAAAACTTTGCAAACCTATCTAAATCATGAGAGGCTTGGTGAGCTAAGATCCTCACTAATTTGAAAGGAAGTTGGTAATCAGGAGAGTCGTATTATTGTAAYTACAGCTAGTTATTACACATAAATTTATTACATTATAGGTGAGGAAAAATATTATAAAAAGCTAAAATCTCTCATTTCAAGTATTTTGAACGTAGACTTGGACTCTCATTTCCAGGAAAGAAAGGAATTTTCCAGGAAGGAAAGGAATGATAGAAATTCATAAAGAAATGGAATGAAATAGAAATAAGTCAGGGCRATACTCTATTCCTGTTAGAGTCTGATGGTAGCATTTCAGTTGACTTCAACAGAATTGTAATTTGGCCTACAAAAAAATTACTGTATGACTTCTTCAAAACCATGGTAAATAATTTTTCTTGCAGTGGACTGCACTTAGTTTCAGCTGGAGTAAAGCACTCCATCTAGCACTGTTTTGGAACTTTTTTAGAAACATGTTATCTTTAAATACTTGAAAAATGCATGAAACACAAAATACCACTATTAGAAAAAAATATAATTGCACAATTAAGGTTACAAAGAGTATTTTAAAAGAATATATTAAAATGGCGTTGTRCATGTGAAATTCCCAAGTCTTACTTCAGCATCGTGAAAGAGTTATGGCAGAATATACACAGCTGCTGATTCTACAAAAATTCTTACAGGAATAGGGCCGATTCCCTTCATCGATCCTCTTTGACTCCTCTTATGCCATTGTGTTAAATATATTTATAAAGGAGCCGATGACCTGAATGCTGAAAAATGGTTTGGAGGACCCTGTCTAACTACTGGCAGATGGTGCCAGTATCCAAGGTCTTTTTCTGCAGTGCAATTCTGACAATGTTGAATAGTGACTAATGCAGATGCTTAGTTCTCATTTGCTTATAGTTTGCCTTATACATGGGTATAATTACAAGAGAKGTTTTAAATGTCTGTCTGATACCCGACTTTGAAATACAAGAGAAGTTTTCTTTATTGTTGTAATCTGATGCTGACAGCAACTTTCTTGTTTTGATACCATTTTGATTACACAGCCCTTCTCTTATTGCTGGAGTCTTTCTTGATGTTTTTCCACTCATCATAATGTCATGCAATTATTTTCATTCCATATTTCTCCTCTTAAATCCTTGAAGCATCATAATCTGTCCGTCATGTTAATCCATTTTATTTGTTGAAGTCATTGYGTGTGAAGCCAGATTTATATCTCTCAATGCATTTGTGTGGCGAGAGTCGGTGTCAGCAAATTATTTTTTTGGTTATCTCAGCAGTAAAGCTGGTAGGAACAATAGAAGGGACACAATCAACATAAATACAATGAATTGAAAAAACAGAGACGTGATTATGTTTTTCATCTGACCTCTACTTTTCCATGCGTTTTTTGTCTTGAGGTTTTATGATACTTTTTTTTTTTCTGATACTGAGCATTTTTTTATTCTGTGATCTTAGCTTGGTCTAAATTCCCCATCCATCATTATGTCTCTATTTACTTTCATGGCCTTTGAATCAGATTCTKCAAAGATTTTTCTGCTGAGGATAAATAGCTCTATGATACAAGATACTCTTAAAATGCCAAAAATGATTCTGCCATCCCCCGCCCCCAATAATTTGAATYTCTAACAGTAATTCAGTGGTTCTTGAACACTGCAGTAGATAGAACAGTTCTAAACAAATGCCTTTAAGCTGAGGCTATCCTAGGTGMGYTTATGTTTTCCAGTTGTCCTTAGAYTTGAATTACTAACAGATTTTGTACCAGAATCTTTATWATAATTACATAAATTTATTACTGGTATAATTATGAGAGYCCTTCATTGAATGTAGTAGTCTTGTTTTAGAATTTTTCCTCTGCACTTCCTGTTGGAAAAGACAGGGTTTAATGATACTGTACCTRCTTAAATAGTATAGGTAAATGATTCAGTATTTACACCTCCACAAGTCCTAGATGAGAAGTGGTTGTATAAAGCTTTAAAGGCCATCTGTGGTATATTGAGAGATATGAACTGGTTAATTCATTACTGATTGTGTTTATTCATTGTTTTGCTGTTTTCTTTTGTTGTTCCACCCAGCTCTAAGAATCCACAACTTCACTGTGCTTCCTTCCCATAACTCTACCTTTGTATATACCAATGACTCTGCCTACTCTAACTTCTCTGCAACTGTAGGTGAGGATTTACACATTGTTTTTTGTTCCGCATTTGTCAAGCTTGGATGGTTCCTGTGCTTTGGATTCAAAGTTAAAACTGGGTTTTGGTTCAACTGATGATACTAAAATTCTGTTTGTGCTTACAGCGGCATAAATTAAGAAGTACTCCTGCAACATTACCTGAATTACTCTGAATTAGTTGGAACTATGTCTTCGTACTCAGCCTTCCATGGAAGGATGGGCACTAGAGGCTTTCTAAAACCTAAAATGTTTCTCTTAAGTTTAAATTAAATTGATATTTCATTGGGATATATAGGAACAAAAGGCTGACCTTTATCAAGGTTAAAAGGAAAAACCATTTCGCCAATTTATAGACCGTTTTAAGGGACTCATTAGGAAAGGCAAACRCAACCAATACTGCCAAGCCTGTAAGAGCTCTTCAATCATGACATCTTTGATTAACGTATAGCAAAAACAGACACAAATCTCATAGAGGTGTGCTCTTTTGATGACTTTTTAAAAATGTCAACATAAGCCAGGAGATAAAATGAAGAAGAGAAAATGACAATTCCCCAGGCAGAAACATAACAGATTGGAAACATTATAAATACACCAGCATAAGCTCAGAGTAATGTAATTTAAGTCATTAGGCCTGCTGTAGATTTATATAAGTGCAGTTGCGATCAGAATCTGACCTGTTGTCCACCTTAAAGTTGAGTATCAACTCGCATCTAGTTTGTGGAAAATCTGGCCTAAGGAGAAGGATGAAAATGTTACAACTGTCATTTAGGCTGCTCAGATRCTACCAGGTTTATATTAGAAGACTAAAACCACAGTTCTTAAACTCTCTAACTGTAAAAACATGTTGGCAAATGTGAASTCTATTAATAATTAACTTCAATTGACCTACTTCTTTTCAGTTCTCACTTATCTGGTTTATAGGTCATTTACATACTTCTCACATAATAAGCTAATTCAAAATGAACATTAAAGGTGTGACATCAATGGCAAAGGAAATGCTATAGAAACAAGAATGCATTTACCTTGTGGAGGTGATTCTGGCTCAGTTGATCTAGAATTTATGCTACTCTAAGAATTTAGGGTTTTTTTTTACTTCAGTCTGTAATACTTAAGCTCTCAATATTTTTAAAGAAACTAAAATTGATCTGTCAAAGAGAGAGATCTTAACTCCTTGCTCGAAGAGAAAGATAACTGAAAACTGTCCAGTATTTGTAGTGATATTGGGGATAAACTTTTTTAAGAGCAAACAATAGAAAAATCACAATCAGAAAGCACAAGACAATTACATGCTAGAAAAAGATTTTCCAAATGATAATGATGACTTACCAAAGCATATCTAAAAAGGACATCAGTGCCTCTTGAATACAGCCAGTCAAATGTATTTCACTGGTTTTTTTTAATGAAAATTGACCTTGGTCATTTTGAAGAGAAATGTGGAAAATACTGTGTGKGGGGGGGGKGGGGGTGGGGGGCAAAAACTCTATATTTTTTGAATGCAATGAAGAATTTTTTGACCATCTCTAATTCTTAACAGTAGGACAAATRTCTATATGAAATGTACTATAATCAGAATTCTGGAACGTGTCAATTTTATTCAAACTACTTTGAAATAATGAGGATTTTTTTGGCTGCCTTGTTCAGCTAAACAGTTTATTTAGTAAAGAAAAAGCTGGATGAGGGATGTTATGATTTTTAAAAATACAAAATGTATAAAAAATTTACAAACTTGAAATGAGAACTATAATCTGTACRGTTTTTTAAAGCAAACAGTCCCAACGTAGTTGGGCCAGATGAGCATATCAAGTGTATGAATGTTAAAACAATGTTTCTATTAAGTTTCAATTGATATATATGTTAAAAATTATTTTGGTTTTCCTTCTTTAGATATTATAGAAGGAATGGTGAACAGAGGAATTTACGTCACTGAAGAGAAAGGGGTTACCTTTCTCTTCTTTGGGAGCTACAAAAATTCTTGCATTAGTAATCCAGAAGTTTGCGGACCAGAAGGTCAGTCAGCTTGATCATTACTATTTGCTTTTATTATGCTGTTTAGCTATGTCATTAAATAATAGAGAATCATTGATTTCTTAGTGGAAACAAGCTCTCTAAAATTCTAACTTTTGACCCCTTATCTTTCGAGATAATTTAGTATTAATTGCTGAAAAATTAGTCTTTTCTAGCTACAATTTAAATTAGAACTGAAAACCAACTACTCAACAAAGAGGTAAGCCACCCTATAGCTTTCATATTTAGGACACTAGGTTTTGCAGTATGATGTCTTAGCAGRAATAGTAACATTATATGAAATAGCAATTATTGTGAGCTGCTGTAGTAAGAATTGTGCATTAACACTTTAAAAATGTAGAAAAAAAATCAGACGGTACACAGATACTACCTGAAAGTATTAAAAAGGTAATTGAGTATCCTACTGCGGGCGTATTTTCTTTTACATAACATATCTTTTAGCAGTTTTTCCATACCACTGGGAAATAAAAAACATAAGTACTACTACTTCTACAGCTACAGTATAACATAATCAGAATAAATTATTTTTATAGAGCCAGAGCTCTTGCAATACTTCACAAACAAGAACATTAAACCCATAAAACACTGAAATGTTCAACAGATAAACTGTGAAGAGACAAAATCATAAACAATGAAYACTAAATCACTGTAGCAATTTAAAAAATATCCCTCCTTCTGCCAAAAAAAGCACTCTTTTTCTAAGGAAAGTATCTTCCTTTTACATTATAGTCTTTTTAATTTTACATTTTAGGTTGAAGTCTAAATGGTCAGTATAGTCAACAACGGGTGCTACTTGTTAAGCACAAGCAAAGATGTTGTAAGAAAGTTTGAGTTTTGAAATATCTAAAGGTCATAAACTTCATTATTTTGGTACTCCAGGAACATTAGTTTCAACTGAGAGGAGCTACTCAGGAAGCAGTGGGTATTACTTTGTGCTGGGCATGTGACAGTGTGATGCAAACCCAAGGAATAAATATTTATTTAGTTTAAACTGTTAAGAGTGTTGTTGGTTCCAAAAATGTTGTCCTTGTTTATGTGATGATCTCTCCTCAAAAGAATTTCCACTCTGTGTTCTACAGCATTGGAATCTTTCAATTGCACTTTTGTTTTTATTTTCATTTAAAAATCCCCTCCCTTCCATCAGGAGTCACGTTTTCCTTTTTCTGGAAAACTCAAGACCAACAGGCCAAGTTTCCCTCTACCTCTGGRGGAAAAGTCATTTCCAGTGGTTTCAAAATCTGTTCAAATGAAGGGGAAGGCTCTGTGGAATTTTATACCCGTGGAAATGCAATGATGAAGTGGAAGGCAAGCTTTAGTCCACCAGGTAAAGTCAACTTCTCTTCATTTATCTGTTATTTGACTTTATTGTAGGGGGATATAATGTTAAGGACACAACTTCAGTAAAGAGAGGTTGACTTGGGGGAGAGGAAGAAAGCAGGGGAAAAGAGATGTAGTCCTGAGCTCCCTTGATGCAAGAAGAGAGAAATTGTGAATTGATGCCATTCTGTAAATATCCTTGGGCCTGTATTCCAGATGTTCCTTAAACAGAGTCCATATCACATCGAGATTAATGAGTGCTTACATAGAAGCAGCAGAGTGAGGAATACATATTAATCCCTAACAGCTCTCGGTATATTCTAAAACTGGATGTTTGTTGCTATCGGGCGTCCCAGATATAAATCTCATTTAATAAATATCTTGCTATGTGTTCAGTGGGTTGATAATTTAATTACCTGTTAAATATCAAGTTTTTTTATGCCTTGCATGGTATTAAGAAACATTTTTTTGAATGGAAAATATCTCCTTTATCTTGAATCTAAATTGTATACTGCTGGAAAGTGGTATTACCTGATGACTAGAAGAATTTCTTGGATTCTGATAAGGCCACTGGCAATCCTTAAATCTTCTCTTAATTAAATCACTTTTAAATTGGGAAAGTAGACTTTTTTCTTYATAGAACACAGTTTTACAATTGAATAAATCAGCTTAGAAATGTTATTTCAAGGTAAAAGCTTAAATAGTAAGATAATTCTAAATAAAAATGAATTTTTTTTATGTCTCTGAGCTCTAACAAACATACAACTTTGAGTTGATCTATTTGCCTGTTCTTGCAGTTTTTATGCAGTTCTTGCTGAATGAGTGAGTTTTGAGTTAGTATTGAAGAGACTTCAAATCTTGGCTAATAGTACAAGCACAATTGTAATTTATGCAACGTCAGTGAGCTCCAACAGAAGTTCAAACAAAAGCTAACAGGAATTCTGCTGAAGTATGGACTTTTCCATGCGTAGAAAGATTAATATGTGATACAAATGTTCCATAACTGTTAGCACTTTCAATACAGCTCTACGGCATTGCACAAGTTAGCAAAAAATGCAGYAAATAGGAAAGAATCTAAATGGAATTGATTCATGGATTTTGCTGTGCCTATCAATATTTTGCAGGTCCTTATTGGACACACATTCTCTTCACTTGGAAATCAAGAGAAGGACTGAAAGTCTATGTGAAYGGGACCCTAAACACAACCGATCCAAGTGGGAAAGTTTTCTATGACTATGGAGACCCCAGTGCCAATCTACTGACTGGGACAGAGGGGGATCACGCCAAGCGCTATGTGAATGGGGCATTTGATGAATTCATCATATGGGAAAGGGCCCTCACTGCCAATGAAGTTGAGCAGTACTTTACAGCTGCTATAGGTGAGCATTTGWACTGTTGTTGTAAGCTCTCTTCTGTGAAGATGAAGTGCGTTATAAACGTGAAACAATTGAGATGTTAATGAAGATGTCAGATTTACAAGACATTGGCCAGTAAACTCCGTCAGCCATTCTACAGATTCTTGTTATAAACCTTTCACTGCAAGTGAGACTGTTGCAATAAAACACTTGAGTGTAAATAGCAATTAGAAAAGATCCATTTCTGAACTAAAGCTTTGGAGCACCTTGACCATTTGGCTTCACTGGTAGTTTCACTGCTTTGTTCTATGTTTACTAGGCTTTTGAGACCCAAAGCCGTTAAATCCATCACTCTTGTTTTATCACTCTTGTCCTTTATGTACATGGGAAACAGCTTCCCAACAGAACCTCTGAGTAACTCAGCATTTTTGATGAAACCATTGAAATAAGAATGCACACACTTGACTTTCAGGTTTGATTGCAACAATCCAGTATATTTACTGGAAATAAATCAGTATATCCCCTGAAGAAAACCTCCAGCTGGGAGCTACCTATTTGCTTTACAACACGGATCATTGTAGTCGTCTTCAAAAAAATTTTGCCATTTAAAAAGTGGTTCTTAGKTCTTCAGGCATCCTAGTTCAAAGAGTATTCATTCAATACTAGAAATAGTGTTCAGTGCTTAACACTGAAATAATATCAAGTTTTCAGTGGAAATCTAAAATAARTGTCTAGATTCTTAATTTAAAATTATTTTTTCTAAATTAAATTAAATTTAAAATTAARTTAAGAATTTAATTTTAATTTAAAATTAAGCTCAATGTATGTTTTCTGAAGGTTTCAAGTTAGAATATAAAGTGATTCCAGGTATATTATTTCTGTAAAGTTTATCAACTTTAAGCCAATATATTAAGTGCTCTGTTTTGGATCATTAGCTTAGAGTTAAGAATACTAATTCTTGTTCTTTCTCTCATGCTGTGGACTGTTCAGATTTTTGTTAATTTCCACCTTAGCAGATATRATTGGGATTGTCTTGGGAAGCACAGAATATTAGTAGTAATCAACATAGTAAATCAGTTATACTTGGTATTTATTTATTGCCCTCGGAGGACTGAAAGCAGGGATGAATCTGGACTGCTGTGGTTTGACATACGAAACTTAACAGAAGAGGTTGTTTTTAATAGAATGCATGATTATATTCCTTTTGGATCCGTGATAAAAGTAAGAGACCAATGTATGTGACTACTGATTGAATTTGCCCAGGAGTCTGGTATTTCAGCACATATAAATTCTCAGGAAGACATAGATTAGAAGAAAATTTTATTTTGCTATCACAAATGACCCATAAATCCCTGTGCACAGAGAGGAATCAATATATTTAAAAAGGAGCAGCTGGAAACCCTCCAAAATCGAGTTTATTCCTTTTTTTGTCTTGACAAATCATTCATGACATACTCATATGGTAATTTCCAGTGGATATAGTGCTAGTGGGTGACATTTATTAGTAAAGTTAGATTGATTAACGACAACCTCACTGTTGCTTGAAATCAGCACAAATACCTACTATAGACATTATCTATAATATGTAGAAACTACTGGTGGAGCCTCTATTTTGCCTCTGAGTCAAATTTTCAAAAGTGCCCTTAGACTATTTATTCTTCATAAAGCACAGGGGATTTAGACAAGGTTGCCCTAAATAGCTGATACCAAAAGGGCCTGTGATAGAACAAGAGAATGAAGTTGAACGTCAATTATTTAACTATATAGTTGTTCCTTTTTAATGGAAGGACTTGCCATGAATTGCAAATAACATTTAATTTTTTGTTTGCAAGAAAAGGTTTTAACTGTTTAAAATCTGCAAAACTCAACTGTGTAAAGACAAGGAAATAAAATTGAGCAGCTTCGGTACTGGAAATAAGTAAAATACAAACAACGAGTTTGATACTATCAGTTAGAATTCCTCCAACTTGTATTGGGAATATGCTTTTAGTAAACTTTGTCCTGTATGTGTGCACTTCTTGTATGCATATGTTAAAACAGCCTTTATTTTTCTCAGGTGTGCAAGTTGTGCTCTCTTCAGCAGTTCCATGGTCTGTGATGACAACCACTGCAAGTCCTGTGGTAGGGAAATCCTCATAACTCCTTTTTGTAATATCAGCATGTGTATATATTACAAAGTTACAGATAATCTGCAGTTAATGGCATTTTTTGTTAATGCCATTTTGTTCATTTTAGTTTTTGTTAATGGCATTTATTTTACCTTCCTGATTATAAGTTTCTTCAGATATGCATAGTGAATGTTTTCAGTCACTAAGTGAACTATGATGAGTGAACTATGCAATTGCTAACAAACAGTAGAATTGACCTAGGGAAGATGCAAGCAATTTGMTGTAAAATAAAAGTCTGTTTTCCATTTCCAAAAGGAAACTGGCAAACTGACACTGGAAATGGACACTGACAAATTTCAGTGTCTCCTGCAAATATGGGAGGATGTTCAAAATTGTTATTTTTTTCTAAATTCTTTTGAAATKAGATAAACTAGTTATCAAAATAACGGAACTATTTTCATCCCTTTAGAAAATCTTAAATGAAAGAGATAAAAATTTATATGAAAATGTGCAGTCTATGTATAATTAGTCACCCCATGTGCAGTTAGCTGTTCCAATTTCTTTTCACTGGTTTAGTATCTGCAGTGTCAACGTTGCATCAGTTGTTATCTTGTTTCAGGAAGCCACGGCAGATATGACCTCAGTTTCTGATGAAAGAAGACATGTGTCTGATTCTGATAACCCGATCTATTCATTTTTTTCCCTTGCTTGGTTTACTTAGTCACTTCTCCACCTTCTTAGTGGTCATACTAGGCTGTGTTCTATTCAATGAGAAGATAATTGCATTAGGAACCTATTTTATTTTTTCACTTTATAGACAGAGAACCACTTAGGACAAGTGTTGAAATTGCATTTTTTGACAATGCTATGGTGTCTCTTAGAAAATTCAAAACTGTCATTTACCTCCCTTGTGACTAAAACCATAAATAACAACTGCCTTAAATTCTGATGAGATTTCTCTCTCATGCAGCTGTCTACAAATGCCTATCATCCCATCATAACTAACCTGACTGAGGAAAGAAGGAAGTTCCATTTCCCAGATATTATGATGAACTACCTAGGAAACATATCATTCAACTTGCCCAACAAATCCTTGTCAGAAAACACTGCTCTTCACCTGAGTGAGGTACTTCTTTCACATCTGTGTGTGAAGTCAGGTGAACCAGAAGCTGAAACCTGGATTGCAGACTTGAAAGCTATTGCTGATTGCAAAATGTACATGTGAAAAAAATAGCTATTTTAATAAGCATCAGAATGTGAGCTTCAACCATAAGAAATAGTTTAAGTGTCTGGGGATATTTTTTAATGCTTAAATTCCAAAGAGCAAATTAGTTTAAGTCTCACAGTGGGGAGTTATCAATATGTTATCATTAACTGCTGTCTACACAACTTTTTCCTAGTGTTTCTCGCTCCTGTAGCGAACACAGGCTGAGCTGTGTCTGTCCRAAAGTTTTCTCCTTGTGCAAAGTCCTGCATTCTGCTTGCTGGACTCTGGAGAGGCTGAGGTCCAGGCTCTGAATTGGTAGCCTGGGTGGGAGGGACTGTTGGTCACATTAGGGTCTGTACATTTTGTGTGTTAAGGCTCTTGTCTTATGCTGTGTTGCAATTGCAGCAGGTACTGCTGTGCGAGACTTATTGCAAATCTGCACTGAGTTTGGCTCAATGAGAGATCAGGTGCAAAGTTTAACCATTAAAACATAAAAATTAGACATTAAAATTAAACATTAAAACATTAAAATTAAAACAAAGTTTAATTCATTTTTTCAAGTAAAAGAAGAAAAAAGATTTCTGTAGTCCTCTGCACTGAGGACAAGGGGACACTTTGTACTAATATGAAGTCAGCCTTGTGTGAAGTGATAAGAAGCTAATTCCCTGTTTTCAGCAGGCTAGGAAGATGTAATCACAGTTATCAGCTCTGGCCTCACCAGCAATGTTTCTTYAAGCATGTGGGTAATACACATGTGACAAAGACTATTAGACAAGCACTGTGGATAAGTGCTTTGGAAAGATACACAGGCATCAATTGCTAGATTATATTCAAAGCTTAGCATATGCAAAATCTAAAGCTTGAATTTTATGGATCAGTTTAATATGGAGGAAAAAATCCTTCTAAAGAGCTTTAAGATGTCACTTCCTTTATTCCAATGAAAACTGCGTGGAAGATCCCATTTGAAAATGGTGCATCATCCTTTCAGACACCATTCCCATTTCCCACATGGCTGCAGTTCCCATTTTGCTGCTCACTGGTGCTATCTGATGCTGCTTTGTGTGGCAGGAAAGCGATGCGCAGACAGAAACGGGGGACATGCTTATCTTTAGCAGGGCTATTTTGGGAAATAAACACCAGAGTCCTGATCATGCAAACGGCTGCGTCTGTATGCCTGATTGATGGCTTGGCTTTGTATTGTCTGCAGCTAATTCTCTGAAAGGCAGGAACCAAGTGTGTGCGCCTGTTCCTCTCGTTATCTCTGTCCTGGTTGTCAGATGCCTCACAATACAACAAAAAACTTGATTTTAAATGCTGTGCAATCAACTCTTTCATTACTGGCATGCATTTATAGTGAATTGCTTCTGAAAAAACCTTAGTTATATTTTCTGCTATAATCCTGTTTTGCTCAGTAGGTCTTGTTCACTATTACCCATCCTTTCCTAGTGGTCAATGCATCTTCCTAGGGGGAATTCTGAAGACATTCTGTATCTTGGAAAGAGATCCTTAAAGACCCTCYTTCTCAGGTTTAGCATAACCTTTGTGCCTGGTAGAAATGCACCTGGAAATGGGCAGCATGGACCCTGCAGTCCCTAAGGAGAAAGCTTCAGTGCAGCCCCATATGTTAYGGCTTGCAAAAATGTCCCTGGAAAGCACCGTGGCTGCTGCATTTCTCACTGAGACTTCCCTGTATCTATGGTGATGCTTTTAAGACACCTTTGAAAGACGGACATTTCAGCCAGGGAGAGCAGTTCCACTTGYAAGACTCGAGCTCATATTTTGGCCTGAACAGTTTGAGAGAATTATGTGTCTTGCCTCCCCCTGGTAGTAGTCTTATTATTCTTTAGGGAGGCAATGGAGCAACTTGACTTTTCACCCTCTAGCTGCTGTGTGGTTTGGGTGACAGGCACTTTCCATGCTCCAGTTTCCCTTCCTAATCGTCGTCTTCAGCAAGACTTCTTAGGACAGGGTCTGTATTGTGCTGAGTGCTTGAACAGTGCCCACAGTGAAGGATCCTGACCTCAAAAACAGCCTAATGCAAAAGTTACGTAGATCATCACATTGAAATGGTGCCCAGACACATACCTGGTGCTGTAGCAACTTAATGTTAGTGTTGCGTGAGATTCAATAGCTTGACTTKCTCTTTGTTCCGATGTTCTCCTCTTAGCTGTACTGTAACCACTGAATTTTTGGGAACCTCACAGGAATGTTTATTAAACAAGCTATTACTTTAAAATGTCACTATATGAAATATGATGAGAGAGCTGGCAGGTAGGGAATGAATTTTTGTGACTTGCATGAGAAGAGGTCTGTCATCTGAAAATTTGTATAAGGAAACCCTATAAGGAAAGATCTGTTTTATGTGCTTACTTGAAGATGTAGCTGGTGAATAAGTAATCAAATAATACAGTCTTATTTATCTTCCAGGCTTTTTTAAATGTTGTTGGAGATTTTCTTTCATTGCCCGTCTGGACTGATAAATCAAAGGTAAGAAAAATAGCTTAGGTTTTAAGGTTATTTCAGGTGCATATTATCTTATGGATGGTAATGACATTGGTTGCCTCTGTTATACATCATGTCAGAACTGCTTGATAGTGTGACTCGTTTGTTATCTTCCCATAGGTTGCTTTCATATTTTAATTAAAATTCCATAGGCAAAGATCATTCTTCTGTACTGTTTTTGAGACTTAAAATAAGGGATCTTCTGTGATTTTTAAACTAAATATAGGATTTTATGAATTTGAGAAACACTAGATATTTTTATTTTTTAATTTGTTTTGAAGATTCACTTTTTTTGCCCATGTATGAAACAYACAGCAGTGCTTACTTGCTTTAGAGGACTTAAAACTTTGAAAGGAGGAAGAGGCTTTTATCACTTTCTAGTTTCTTATCTGTCCTTTTAGAATGCRAAGAAAACCAGCAAGAACAATTCAGGAATTTTCTGAGATCTTCTGAAGTTTGAATGCACTTTGAGAATGGACAAATCTTGTAATGAGAGAAAGGCTAAAATAAATTAAGTTCTTTTCAAAGCCTTTTAGGATTTAGTGACAGACAGATATCTGGTTTTAAGTTCTTGGCCTAGAATCTGTGAGAATTTTTCATGCAAATAATTATTCAAACAGATGTTTCTGTTAAACCGTGCATTCACTCAGATCATTATGCATCAGGTTTCAGCCTGAACCGTTTGCTTTCTAGCAGGTGTAAATAAACTTTCAATATGCCTTTATGCCAGGGAACAGCGACATGTGTTAATAAAAATGAAATGAATGTCAAACTATAGTATGTATAAATTTATGTTTTGATGGATATTTGACACTAGTCTAGGATCAGAGTGGCGTGAGGTTTTTTTGGTCTTTATGAATTGTTAAAATCTACTCATTTCTTGGCCTCCTTGTGCTCAATCCTGAATATATTTGCCAAATGATGAGCACAGCAAAGAATCATATTGTGCAATAATTTTATGACATTGGGCTCTGTGCGGCATCAATTCACGTATTGTTTTATTCACAATGTCAAGTTTGTGGAGAGACGTATCTTACAGGGCCGTTGAATGATGACTCGGGTAGGACTTTACCATGGCACCTTGTCATTTTGTGCTTTGAACSGGAGTTTCTTTTGTTATAGAGCCTTCTTTTTTCCCCACTCCCCCCCAGACTGCTCCTGTATTTGGAGGTTTAGTTGAGACTGTTGACTGTGTGATGGTGCACGTGGCTCGCCACCTAGAAGAGTCCTCGTTGCCTGTAACCATTGAGGGCACATCACCCGTGGCAGGTAGGACTTACCAGAAATGTTGTCTCTCCTTCTGGACTGGAGTATGTCTGGGTATCATAGACCCTTTCATGCTTGTAGCCCCTCTTTCTCAAYGTAGAGGAAATCAAAATAGGGCATTTTTCTCTTTTAAGTGCAAAGTATTGCATCAGTTACAGAAAGGTTACTGTAYAGTTGGTCTGGAGTTATTCATCTCTGACAGCATCATCAGCTTCCTGGAGTTGATTTGGGGAAGTGTTCAGAGTAGGAATTCTAGGAAATTAGTCCAATAGGATGCAAGCAGTTAAAGTGCTGCCTAAAGCTCTTGTGTGGTGTTTTGAAGTTGCAAAGCTTTCATCTCAGGACAGGAATTGGCAAATAATAGGACAAGTTTATATGTGTTAGGAGGACTTCCCCTCCACATCCCACCCCCGACTGCTTTCCTGTACCCTTGTTGCTCCCCAATTTCATCCATATCTTCGGATGATACAGGTAGTGCAAGTGACTGGTCTTTTCTGGCATTTTGTTCTGCCTCATCAGGTGCTATGCAAACAGGCAAATAACCTGAGGAGTTATTAGTGCCATGATTGAGCACACAACAACAATATATATTTTTATATATATTTTATATATATATACATATAGACAGTTTTATACTTGTGAGTTTCAATCAATTTTCTGCAAACACCTGAGGCTTTAAAGTCAGAACCKGCAATAGCTACTGGAAGAGTTGATTCTAGTCATATAGTCAAATAAGGTTTAATGGTTATTGATTTTTCCAACTTTTTTCTTTTTTGGGGGGGTTATCACACAGATTACTCCTTGGCAAAAATGTATCCTCCGTCTCTGAATTTGTYCCACTATCGCTTTCCATCCAAAGGCCAGAGTTACATTTCCATACCCAGTGAAGCTTTCCATAAAGCAGGTAAGGAAAAAAGCTAATGAGAGGTGCAGAATTGTAAATGGGGCATCCAGAAATAGTTCTACTTCTGGTTTRCCTTATTTTTATAGTAACTGACTTGATCCCTGTCTATTATGTTGGCTTAAAAATGCAACAATTTTCCTATCATATTAGTGAATGGTTAATGCAATATTCTAACATGCAGTATTGTTGCAATAATGCAAGTGATGCTCCAGATGTTCTCACCATGCAATCTTTTTTCTTAATACCGATTTTTTTTTTATCCTTGGTATTTTTAAATGATCCAGCTCACAAAACTCAAACATGGACAACCMGCTAGTTTGCTGTCTGCCTGCTGCATGATTTTCAAGTTCTCCAGCATCTGAGTGATTCAGATTTTAAGTGCCAAACACACAGATGTTCTTTATTTTTCCCTTTTCTGGGTTTCTGAATGCTGAYTGTTTAAGCTGAAATTATAAATGTTTAAGTTAGTCCAATTGTACAGTGCTAAATCGTGGCCTAAAGATTACACTTACTTAGAAAAGAGCTTTAGCTGTTTTCTATCACTCCAGAAGAGATAAACGTGTCTCAATGTGAGAATTTACAGAAATCAAGGCTCTTAATTAGCAGGTAGTTTAGAGTCTAGGAGAGAACTGTCTCTTGGACCTGCTGCTCCAAGGAATAACCTCTGTTGCCTTTTTTTTTGCAGCCTGGATAACCATTGTTGGCCTGCTTTACCATAACATGCACTATTTCTTTCACAATATTGACCCTATGGATACCAAGTAAGTATCCTGGAACTCTCATGCTGCTTATATTTTATTGCCCTAGTGATATAACTTTATAACAGTCATGACTTTAACAACTGTAAATATGTTATGTGCCATAATCCTGATTCTGCAACGCTAAGGACATTTAGTCATTAACTAGAGAGAGATTAAGACTTACATTAGATGTTTTATTTTATGCTGCTGTAAAACCAATCCCCATAGCAACCTACTCATCTATCGTTGTCACTACTTCCATTCACCGGATTGGATATTGGAATTTTGTGATTCTATCTAATCTTTGTCTCATAAGACCCAAATTATATCTTTTCCCCTGACATGCATAAAGATAATGTTTGCACTTGAGTGAAACAAGAAAACACAACCTCTCTCTTAAGAAAGACTTTGAATCCTAATCCTATAAGCCTATAAGATAATTTTACAACAATAAACCATGCAATACTTCAAAGACCTTTTGCTTTATATGCTGTTACCCATGAAATCATTAGCAGATAAGATAAAGGAAGAGCTCCATACCTCTCAGCAAGATGGTTCCCCAGGGAATTTTGCAAGGTCATTTATGTAAATCATTACACTTTTATTTTAAGATAGTATTAATTTATCTTTTTATTTAATCTCTGCTACATGATATAGATTATGTTACATTGATTGTTAGTCTTACCTAGTCTGTGTTTTTTTGTTGTGTTGTGTGTGAGAGCAGAAAAAAAGGACAGAGCACCTTAGGTCCCCTGTATTTTAGGGATTGCCTTGCATAAAGCTATACAGAAAGGAAGGTCATGATTACCTTGGAATATACTTATGAACTCCAGATGATGCCTGGCTTGTGACCAATCTGATCGTGCTAAGTTAATGATAAAAYTTTAAAAAAATCATTTTTACATCAAGTAGAAAATTGTACTCTTTTGTACTCTATCTCAAAAGGTGGCTGTTAGCAGGTGCATGTAAAGGGATCCTATCATTAGTGTGCAGTATTTCTTTTACAGATAGCAATAAATAGATGCTATTTATTTGACAGATGCTAAAATTGGACAGCTTATGTTTTTCAAGCAGAATGATCACTGCAATTTATGAAATAAAAATAATAATTTCAATTTCTTCTTGAGAAMAAGAAAATTAGTAGGGTCTTGACATAAGTCAAAGCTTAACAAAGATAAACCCAGCAGTAGGCTAATGGGTGAAGAACCTGCATCTCAGAACACGTGTTCCAATGTGTCGCCTTAGAGCTATAAGTTGTTGGGCTCGGAGCTGGGGAACAAACACACTTACGTTACCTTGGTGGATATTCAGTAATTCAATAATTTTGTGGATGTATCCCTCTTCCACGAAACTRTATGGATTTGCAGTCTTTGTATTTGAGAATGAAGGAACCGGTCCTCTTGCATAGCTAAAGAAAACGCACAAAGACCAGAGTAAAAATGGCTTGTATATTTCTGTCCAGATGATTAAAATTATTTGAATTGTTTGCAGTATATGTAGCATTACAGAACCGTGTCTAGATGCAGATCTGTCCAAAGTGTGTTCTAATAATATGCGGAATGCTGGTTTGGCGGTTTTCCTTTCTTGAATCAAACCCTAGGTATCTGAAAAATGTTTTAAAAATAAGTATGCATTGTCTTTCCTGCTTGGTTTTGTTGACTGTCATCTGTTTTGTTTGTTTCACCTAGAATGGCAATGTTTTCCAAGCTAGGAGGAAGCTTTTAGGCTCCTTCTAGCTTTGGACCACTTGAGCACCTGTAATTTGAAGCCTGCCCATTTTTAGGCATRAAAAGTCATTTTCTTGTGGTTAGAAACAACCTGTTGGAACTTCCATGCTGTAGCATCAGATGAGTTTTCTATTTTCAGGCTGTTTAACCACCACCCTCCAACAAGGAATTAAGTTGTGTGTGTTGATTCCTTAAAAAAATAAACAAAAAGGCTTTGAGTCCAAATCTGCTCCTAGTCATTTGTAATGATCTAACTACAGGGAATAAGATCCAATGCCATGTGAATCCAGGCGCATAACTGTAACTGTGCCACGGCGAGGAAAGTCTGATGTTGGCAATCAGGGAACATAGAAATACCATTTCCTGTATGTGCTGAAGTTCTTTATGTGTATCCCTATTCACCTAGATTTTTTAAGTTAAAAGAGCGGATAATGAGCAAGGAAAAAAAATGCCTCAGCTTAATCTTTGCAGGAACAATATCAAAAGGCTGGGTACTGAGCATGASGTTCGCATAAGCCCTTCTCTACTTTTCATATGAAAGTAGCAAATTCTGCCCTCTGAATAAATTCAATTTACATTGTGGTTACTGGCTGCAGAAGCAATACAAGAACTGGAGAAAGGCAAAGGACTGGTGGTTGAGTTGTGCAAAATAAGTTCTGCTTTATTTGACCTCACTGAGCAGTTGAATGAAGTTATTTTAATGCCTGACATGATATTTTTTCTGTCAATGAAAGAAAAACAAGAAACCATTGTAACAGGCTGCAGACGTAAATAAGACTTTCAGTGCACTTTTTGAATTGGCCCTTTCCAGTAGATTGCTATGTTTAGAAACACACAACGATGCTTATTTCACCATGGCTTATATTAGCAATTGTAAATACCATCCATTCACATACCTGGTTAAGAGGTAGATGACAGAAAACACTTTTTTCATGCATAGTCTATCACTAATAGTTTAAAATAAAAAAAAATTTACAGCCAAAGACATAAATTAAGTGCTCTTTATTGCTYCTTTCATCTATTGTTTCTCTCTGTCCAAGGATTCCTGAAGCTGCTGCCTACAAAGGCTATATGATCTCAGCAACCAGTTACCTTATATCCCTGAAGGTGGAACCTCCACCTGTGTTGTCTCTCAATCTCTCAGGATCTCCTCTGATTACCATCCACCTCACCCATAAATTGGTAAGTGAAACAGAATTTTTCAGCTTAGGCTGAAAATCAGGGCTGTTCAAAACTCCAGTCTCTGTGATGGCTTTTTGGTATTTCTCTTGTAAATTTTGTGGGTGTTTTTAGTAGCAATTCAGACAACATTTGTGCCTGCCATGTTACATTTCTCCAGCTATTGCGTTTYAAGGATTTTTGTTCCTATCATGGCAAAAGGGTGATTAATGCATGTGTTGAGAAAAGAAGGTAAAGTGACAAGCAGAGCTTTAGGCCCTTCTGAATGTATCCTTCTATGGATGTGTTTGTGCAATGTACGGAAGCTTTGGTATGAACCACCAAGGAATAGTTGGCTGTAACCTCTCCTCTCACCTCTAACAGCGCCCCTCCAATCTGTTCCTTTACACAACTGTAGATTTTAAATTACTCCCCAGGCTTCAGTGGAACTATTTTTTGCACAATTTACTTTTGCATTTACTTAGGTGTCGCATAAATCAGCAAGTGACTGCATATCTCTGAAACTGCTGATACGATAGCAGCACCAAGCCCTTCGCATCCTGCTACATAGTCTTCCAATCTATTAAGTGGTCTCGTTGTGTTCAGCATGATTGCTCATGAAATAAAGGTAGAATTTRAAATATACAAGAAACTCTGGCTGCAAGATGACTGTGTTCAAGTATGTGCTTTGTTTTACAGGCTAATGGTGAAGCCATTTGCATAACCTTATGATTGACTATAATGGCTAAAGCAGGATTATAAAATCTGTCTCAGAAAAATGTTTCATCCATTACAATACAACTTACTTTCATGCAATAATGAGAGAAACATTTCAAGTGGATACCGTTGGCATTCTCAGAGCTGCCTGTTTTGTTCCACATAATGTTCTCAGCTTAACAGAGAACAGGATAACAACAAAAGCTCAAAGGGAATAAATAACAAGTTCAGAAAAAATAGTTTTTCCTTCAGAAAAATACAGGGATATTAGGATATGGTTACAAAGAATAAGACTCTGAAGTAAATACTACATTTTGAATCAGGACTAAGGAAGCATTTATCATTCCATGGCCTAAACGACTGCAAGTTAAATCTTCTTAGGCAATGATTTTGCAGGTTTCTCTGCAGCTGTGTTTGCGTATCTGAGCTAATTTTTGGAAGCTGGTTACTTATTCTTCTGAGCTGATGATATTTTTTTTTCTATTTGAAAGCAAGAATTTTAACATGAGGCAATATACACTGAGACTAAACTAATGCCTTGATACCCTATGTAAGAACACAGGAATATAGGAATACTTGTGCTAATTTTTCCTGCTGTAGGCAGCATTATGGGACCATGGGCACTGAGCACATGGAGATTKAAGCCTGTCCTAGGGGACAGTGTCCCCTGTCCCTTGTGCTAGTGCTGAGCCTGCRCCAGGCTTGCTGAGAAGTTGCCTCTGTTCATGCACGTGCTGCTAATTTTGGGTGAGCAATCCAGTTTAGAGTGACTGGACTATAGATACATCTTCAGAGGGGACATGGGCAATTTCACCTTTTCCAGCCTCAAAGCTATTTTCTCTGCTCCTCTTAAGGACCACAGCTAGAGCTTGGGGAGGACCATTTCCCCTTTACCTCCAGCACAGCTGCTGAAAAAAGACAGAGGGATGTTCTAACATCCTGAATGTGCACCCAAGAAAACACATGGTACAAGAGATAGATGCAGATGCTCGCATTTTATGTGCTGCAGACACATTGCAGATATTATTTGTTCTGCACAGGCTGCAGACTGTGAAGCTGGGTAGGTTATCAGTGCCTTGCACAACGTTCAGATTCACTGCTGGATTCTCATAGGACCAATATTGCGAGAAGATAGCTGATAGAAAATTTTCTCTACAAGGTTTTCTTGATGGAAAATAGTTTTCTGCCATAAAATACTTCAGTCAAAACTACCCTTACAGATATTTCATGGGGTAGAAATATTGCGTGGTCAGTTTTGATAAAGATTCCCTTTGGATGTGCAGTTAGGATATCCATGATTTAATTATGTTTCTATTTTCTGTTATGTGATTTCTGAAGCCACTTTTCTGGTCACTATTTTTCTACTTGGGAAAATAATAACAGCTTCTACTTAGGAAAATATTAACAGTAAAACTAAAGTTACTAGTAAAACTGTTATCTTGAAGTCTTTGCAAGGACTTCAAGGATTTAAAATTAACTTCTTTCTCTAATAATGCAAGATAATTAAGAATCTTACTGTTTGTGTCTTTTATCCACTTTCCTCTATCCACAGTGTCCACTTTTAAACAATTACAACACAGGAATTTTTAATTTTTCCTCTTGAATATAGATAGTGTCTACTGGGGATTGTTATGAGGGTTTTTTTCTTGGGGCTTCATACATGCTATATTAGAGTGTTTAAGGGTCTTTTTAATGAGAATTCCATTTCTCCTGCTACCTATAGGAGATCAAAGAGTTTAGTGACCCTGCAAACCTATATCAGATCTATTCTAGTCACTCTGTTGGGCTGTTTTAGTGTTATTCAGGTTCTAAATATCTTTAAGCGTTTTATACAGTTCTGCTAGTCAACATACACCTAAACGGAGAACGGGCAGAGCTTGCTATATACATATATATTTTCTTTCTACAGAATCTCTCGGAAACTCTTAGACACAGGCTGTCCTGCCAGGAAATATCATTTGTTGATGGTATCAGCTTTGACAGCTAGCACTGCCTGTAATTGCACCATATTTTCAGTGTGAACTTGGATTTCCCCTCTAAACTTAGCAGCAAAGCCTGATAGGCCTGCTGATTTGGCATGATTATAGTATGTCATGGGCAATGYGACTCTTCAGAGGCTCAAAAATTCCACCCTATCAAGGTTAATAGAAATAAGTGAAATGGTAACAGCATCAACAGCTAAAACCAACACTCTAAAATTCTTTTAATATGTTACAGATGTATTCTTTCAAACTATTTCTTTATGATACATTGCAGTATTTATTCTAATATAACCATTTCTATTTATCAACAAAACTGCCTCTAACCTGTAAGATAAAAATGTGATTTTACACAATAATACCATGTGATAGTATAATGCTGTATTTAAAGTAATGCTGCTCTATTCATCAACAATTTGGATGAACTACTGTCTAGCAAAGCAGATAATAGAAATAAGCCAACACCACCAGTGTATGTGTGATCTTGCAAAGGCTGGTGCTAGTTTGCTTTTGAARGTTTAATTTTGACCTGTCCAGATTTTTTTTCACTTGGAAGCAACAGCACATTTTGTTTAAAAGAAAAAAATATATCAAAATAAAAAGCAAAGCAAAAAACAAGAAAAGACCCTACTTCTGGTAAGAAGTTATTACCAGCATGAGAGACAGAAGAAAAACTAACATTTCACTTGTATGATCTAAGATTTCTACCAGCTCGTGGCAGAAATTAGAGCCTGCAATACATGCATACAACTTCAATTTGAGCAATGCAAGCTCCTGACTGCTGCACCCTGGGTGAGAAATGATTAGATGCAAATAGAATTCTCAGGATGTTTAGTGCAAATGGTGTTTTAAAGACTTGCTTGATTCTGAAAAAAGAAATGTGCTTGACTACAAAAATATTTAGTTAGGAATAGTTTCGTTTCAGCTCGTTCCTTTGCTCCATGTGGTTTATTTTAACAAAGGTAATGCTTGAGGATTTGTCTGCCTCCCCATGAAGTGTTAAACTTTCCTACGATTTTATTAGAGTGAATCATTCACACAGCTGCTTCTCTCATTTTTGATAAAATATTTCAATCACTTCCAATTTTACTTTCCTTCTTTTTTGAAAAGAATGACTATCCTTTCCATGAGAACTACAGGGTGGCCTGCTTCCTCCAGTCTGCTCACTTAGGGCTTCACTGATGAAGCACTCTATCAGCTCTTCCTGTTAATCCTGTCTCATTCTGTTAAGCAATTCTTAAATTTTCCAAACTAGTAGTCATGTGAAAAGGTGAGCATTCACTATTGTGTGTGCAGTCAAAGTGGCTGGCAAATACTCTCTAGGGTCACTCCTTTGGGGATGGGAGAAGCTGGGAGAAGGCAGATGTCTTCTCTTGACTCTGCCGCTGAAAATTCCCTGCAGTTCAGGGAACAATTTATGAATTCCAGTCAAGTTGGAGAAGGACTGGATTGGTGGGGTAATGACCTGTATTGCCCTATTTTGCTGCCCATCATGTGGTACAGAGCATAAACACAAGTCAGCAGCAATAAGGACCGAGAGGCTGTAAATTGTTTGTGGTTAAACAACCTGACTGCAGTTAGACTGATATTATTCCTCTTGCCCAATTAGTGTAGATTTACTCTAATACAGCTACACTGAGTCAGATTTTTTTGTGCCTTAAWTTTTTTCTTCTCAGTATAATTTTCTCAACAGTTACGCTGTTTGATATTGATAATCTCTGAAGGACATGTGATGACTGACGATGCAGTCTGACAGAGACAAAGATTATTGCCTTGCTGTTGAATGGAATTAGCAGGGAAATAAGTGCACAG
This sequence comes from Nothoprocta perdicaria, assembly GCF_003342845.1. Classification (NCBI taxonomy): domain Eukaryota; kingdom Metazoa; phylum Chordata; class Aves; order Tinamiformes; family Tinamidae; genus Nothoprocta; species Nothoprocta perdicaria. Next base: position 5,767,361 of record NW_020455204.1, on the reverse strand, counting down.
ATTTTGGTCTGAGTTGTGCAGTTGTTACGTTCAAGTAGTGATGCACAATTATTGTAGCTGCTTACCAGTGGTAAGAATGTCCTACACCTTTGGTTCCTTCCGTGGTGGCTGTCCTTGTGAGGCCAAAATAATGTCACTTGCTACTGCCCTTATTACAGGGCAGCACAGCTAAGTATAGGTTCTGCTGCAGCAGCTTTGCCCATCTAAAATAGTACTTTTTARTTCACACAGAAGGTAAAAAAGAGTTTGGCTTGGAAAATAGTATTAAATTTAGCTCAAATGGCAGAGCAGTCATAGCGGGCAGAAATCTGCGGATGGTAAATTTGTTTAGGTTTTTCGTTTCCATCCTACAACTTATTTTAGAAGTTTTAACTTGACTCGCTTTGCTTAGCAACAGCTCTGGTGGATAGTGATATTAGCAGCTAGTAATAGGAACTGGGAGTTGTTTTTCTGTTAGGAAATGTGAAACTGCTGAAGAGGGATTTTCCCTTTTTCTCTTTCTTTATTCAAAAAAAAAAAAAAGCAGCTCTTCCCAATTTAAGAGCCTAGTGCAAGCTGGGTCAGCAACAAAATTCCAATCGGGCCCGAGCGAGCCAAGAGGAACTGAAATTCAGTGATTCACCCTGAAACCAGCTCTGCAGACCTCCCTCTTCTGCAGCGATTCACAATAAATTTCAGTAATCTTGATCTGCTCAAGCTATTGTTTAATGACTAACACATGCTCCGAAGGAGAACGTGCACTCTAGACCAACATGGGGCTTATATGATACTTGTCAGTATTTCAACCAGAGCAGCACAGTTCAGGGGAGAGAGCAAAAAATGTAACAACATGTTTTATAGGGATTACTCAACTGATTTGAGTCGAGTGCATCACTAAGTGCTTTGCTGAAGTTAGTTTTAGACAGCGTTAAGCTTGAAGAGGTAGAAGAGAAAATAATATATTGACAAGTCTTGTGAGCAAATAAAAGAAATAGCTACATAGAACTGTCAAGACTTTGCTGTAAATGAAACTTGGATAGGCTTAATTCAGGATATTCCCTTCTTTTAAATCGAACTTTCTTCTCATTACATTCTCCTTTTTGTTCTTTTTCTTTTTCCCAGGTTTTTCATCATTCTGTGTTTGGGAATAGGTTTCCTTAGGCTATTGGATTTTGAGTTTGGCTGTTGTTCTTCTAGGATTGAGCCTGGAGAAGTTTGATGTATAGAGCTAATGCAGGGGGTCTAAGATAATGCTTTACCTGAACATGAGTTCAGAAATGCATATAGAGATGTGTAAAAGGGTAATGTCTCTGCAACACAGAGGAAGTGAAAGTAGACTTCAGCAAGATGTGTGAGCTGAAATGAAGGATGTCCAGTTGCTGTTCAGGATGTTATGGTAGTTCAAGAGATTTGAAGAATTTAAAACTAAGTAATTGTTATCAGAGATGTGTATAACCAATATAAATAAGACATAAAAGGAAGTCACAGAACTAATTGTGCAATTTCTTGCAAGTGGAACAGGAGTAACTGATGGAGTAATTAAGAGCTGTGCTTTCAATATACACACATTTGAGATTTTTGACGTTTTAAAAGGTGCTGCCTGATCCACTATGCAACCACAAAACTGTTAGTAAAGAACCAGCAATATTTCACAATTTCTGCCAAGAGATTAGAGGGGAGATTGTTCAGATGTAAATAAATTTTGCATTTCAAAATGATTTTGCTTTAGAAAATGACATCTGGCACATAAGCCAGTGCATACATGCATATTCACCTACAAAAAGAAAATAATACAGATATTTTTGATAAAACTATTTATTGAGTTCCAGCAAAGAAAAAGCTCAGTTGTTAAAATGAAAATTAATTAATGAATTCTCAGAGTAAGTTGAAACTTGTAGTAGGTTAGCTAGAGAYTTTTTTGTTAGCCATATCTTAATTTAGTCATCTTCATAGCCTATTATTTACATATTTTTATAATTAGTTCATGTTAGTAAACTCTACACTACTAAAATCTAGGGAAGAGCTGGAGCTCAGATTTTGCGAGATACCACAGGATGCCACAGAACCCTCACCCTGAACAAAGAGGAAAAGGGGGAGAGAGGGTATAAAATATATTAGTGCTTTTTCTCTTTGAATTGGAGAGATTATACCRTAACAGAACAAATGAACTGGTCCTTGTCACTTTGTGGCTGAATTATGATCTGCTTTGACAGCAGTTTTTATAATAGATTTTCATCAGCCTCATGTTAGTTTAGATATATCAGTAATGATAGCTACAGGAGTACTACTGTCTCTAATTCCTTATTTGTGTCCACTGTGATAACTGACATCAAAAACTTACTACTTGAATAACCAGCGAAGGAATAAGCTTAGAGAAATCACCAGACACTCCAGGGAATTTGGTTTTCTTGAGTCGTGTTTGTAATTATTCAGCTACACTGATGAAATATTACTGATTCCCACTTGTAAGGACGGAAGTGCTGTCATCTATAATAACAAGTCGTGGAATTTCAGATTTGAAAGGAATGTGTTGTCTTCCCTCTCCCAATCCTAAAAATAATTTTAGGGCAGATACATGATATTTCTGCTTTTTAGAGTCTTTAGAGCCTCTTTACTGAACTTGAATGATTTTTTCCTTCAAAAAAGCAAATCAAGCTAACTAATGCTAAATACATGCTACAACTAATTAAAAAGCCAGAACAAGATCGTGTTTTCATTCTAAGCTCCAATTTTTCAAACTCACTTTATCTATAATCATATCTTGATATAAAACTTTGCCTGCAGATTTATGTCCCCGCTAATATAATGCAATTAGTGAAATCTGAAATGAAATTAGTGTCATGACAATGTGATAATTTATTTGTCTAGTCCAGTCTTGTTTTCTTGATCAAACTAGAGAGAAAAAATTGTTACAGAAATTAACTAAAKTTTAGCTCAACAGATTCTTCTACAGAATTAATCAGCAGGAGTTCACAGAAGTTGACAAAATGAATTTGGTTTATACTAACTGAGGGARATCTCCCAAAAGAAAGGCATTCTCAGGCATGGCCACAGTGGAGATCTGTTGCACAACTACCCCACTTGTAATAATCACCAAGATATAAAAATGCAACTACAATGAATCTGTAAAATAGAACCAAAAACCATTAGCTGGGACTTTTATATCAGAATGACATGAAAACTTTGAAATTTCATATTAAATTTGAAGTTGTGAAGCTGTTAGCTGCACGGCAGAGCACACTTTAGATGAGGTCAAAAAGATTCTTCCCTTGGTCCTGCAAATGCAGTGTTCTAAGACTTTAAATGTCACCAAGGAATTGTGACCGTTTCACACATTTCTCCCTTGCAAAGCAGCATGTTGGACACTTCATAAAACCCTCAAGGAGCAGAAATATTCATGCTGCAACTCTGCCAAGGCTTAGACAAAGTGTTAGTGGGGTTGAGAGGTGTGGGGGAAGGAAGAAAATTGCCTAGGGAATAATTTAATATAGCAAAAGAAAACATAGCACAAACACCATTTCTATTTCAGAGAAGGATTACTTCACTCCTGGGAGAAGTTGCCAGTGTGATACAAATAGGCAGAAATTCAACATCCTCTAAGGGACCCTGTTCTCTTGTAAACAGGCCAATTGCCGCCAGTGCCTGTTCTCTTCAGAGYTCAGCATCTGATAAGGTTAGGTTAACTTTAAATTCTTCAGGTCAAAGCTTTTGCTAGGTGGGGTTCAACTAGATGCTCAAAACTCACTTAATACTGAATTTCTAGGGAAACTGGCAGGAGCAATGAAGATGTATGTTCTTAAAGGCTGCATTCATACAAACTGGAAAGCTGGATGCTCATAAAAGCCTACATACGTTTCCACTTGTAGGCATCTGAGCAAATGTCCACAGCCCCAAACAGGTCTGGTTATGAAATTTTGACCCTTAAGTCCTAAATATATGTAGGACAATAATCTTTTGTCTCATTTTCTATGGTAGATTTCTCTTTTGCATTAAAATAGACAAGAATGAAATAGTAGTAGTGTGGGCATGTCCAGATGGGACGGCTGAGATGAGGTGTGTGTAAATGGCTTGGTATAAAGTCTCACATAACTTCCTGCCTTGGAGGACAGCAAGGAAAGAAGGAGGTGAAAAGCTCTTAAATAACTTCAAAGGTGCTAAGAGTGTGAAAGTCCTCTCTTTTTCTCATGGGTTGCCTTGCATGACTGAACAAGATTCTGTATGTTTTTGATGACACTATAAATGTGAAATTTCAGTGCAGACCCCTGGAGTCCTGAAAATAAAACTATGTCTTGAGGATACTGATGGATCACTGACAGGGCTGGAGGTTCCAAAATAATGGAACATGATGACATACCCTTCATATAGATTGTTTCAGTCCTAGTTTCAGTTTATCTCATCTGTTTGACAGTGTGCTTTATATGCCATTGCCTCATGGCTGGATTTCTGGACAGGAAATGTATCATCCTCGTCTAGCTTGTGCTTAGCTTAGATAAAACAAACAAACCCCACACAGAGTGATTGTTTTTTTGTTTTTTAAGTTACATAATTCTTGGTGAATGGATCAGGTGAGTTATGATTTTTTTTTATTTTTTTCCCTCCAACTAAAGGACAAGTTTACCTCCTTGAATTGTATGGGACATCATACTGTATGTCTCCCCCTTCTGTCAGAGAACTTCTGCCAACTTGGTGAAAACAAGCTGAAAAATAAGTAAACTTCAATATTTGAAAAAAAAATGGCACCCATCGCTTGGAGAAAAAACCAAAAGTAATATGATTATTATTAATTTGAAGCATAAATTTGATCAAAACATACTGTCTGCTGTTGCAACTTTCTTATGATTTACGGGCCCTGCAGGAACTTTTCCAATCCGCCCCTCTTAAGGAGAAATACCCAGGGTGATGCTATGGATGAAGGCCAGGAAGGGAGGCAGTTGTCCATATGGCTCTTTCACAGCAGAGATGGTTTTGGCTGCCATCCTTGCTGGCCTGTAGCTGACATGCAGATCAGTAATTTATACCACAGTGATAATATGTTGTAGTGCCAGTAACTTTTTATAACTCTCAAAATTTCTTATTCCTGTGGGGAAACATTCCTGCAGTGTGGGCAATAAAATGATTGCTTTCAGATGTTGGTGTGGACTTTTACATCTAACGTGTTACCAACTATATATTAAGGTGACTAGATTTCTAGATAACAAATCTAGCAGATATAGTTGAAAATGGAAGGAGAAGGAATGTAGAACCCACTTGGGATATTATAGAAACCTGCAGACAAGGTCAGCAGTCCCCTCCTCTTTCTCACCTCCACCACTTACTCATCTGTCATATCTTGAAAGGCAGATGGTAAATGACCATAGCAAATGGTCATTGCAACCTGCCACGTTATTCTATTTAAAGTGAATTTGGTGTATAATTTAATCCTTGCCGCACATTCCTGTAGTATAATCTCTGGAAGTATTTTCCAGGGTTTATTCTGTTCATCTGATGCCAGCTTCTAAAAACTCCAAGTGTTAAGAAAACATTAGTAATGTGAAGGCAACACCTTCCAACATAGATCTGCCTGGTGGTGCCGGGTAAAGCTGGGGAAGGAATGTGACTTACCAGGCAATGGGCTTAATTTTTCTCTGGAAAATATCTCTGGAGATGTAGCTTGCCTAAACTAAAACAACACAAACATCAAATATGTGTTATGTGTTTCAATTCTACAGGTATCAGCTAGTAATAACCACCCTCAGGAGAAGACACTGATGCAGATAATCCTTTGTATGCTTTTTTTCTGTCCTCTTCATAACATTTTTGATTTTTCAGGAAATCCCATTACAGTAAAAAGTGTGCTTATTCCTGCAGTTAAAAATTCTGAAAGAGCTCTATTAAAATACATAATGAACAGAAATATATATTTTTAAAAAAATATATAATATAGGGATTTACTTATAATAGCAAGTTTTTCCTGATGCTGGAGGAACTGCATTTCATATTTTTAGGTGTAAAATACAACAGAGTGTGAAATTTGATTGAAATTTCAGMTTGCTTGATATTTTCAGAAAAAGCTTTAGAACAAATACATAAAAAATTATTTCTGCTGTGACCATATACTACATGAATTCAGATCTATGTAAAAGATCCAGTGGATCTTGAACTAGTCAACACTGGTGCAGGGAAGTTCAGGATTTTCCCTGATTTTGTGTATGGCCAAAACACTCTTTTTAGGTCTTAATTCTATAGCTACACTCCTTATAAAGAACATCTTTTTGTCAAATGTGACTGCTGTTTCTTGTAAAAAAAAAAAATAATAATAAAATAAAATAAAAAAAAAAAACCAAAAGACTTGCAAAGACTTAAAAAAAAATGCAAATAGTGGAATAGAAAAATGCCTTTAAAGTTATATTAGTTGCAAAGGAAAGGAAGAAACTCCCTTCCAAGAATGTTCTGCTGGGTGGTAGCATGCACAGCATGCTGTCAAAATACATTCTTGGAGCAGGCAGTGTAAACAGTCAGTGGTGAGTCAGCTACAGGGCTGAGGAACTCAAMGTGGGCTCCCTTCAGCTAAAGGGGGATGTAGAAGTTGATGCCCTGCTCCCACTTAAGAGGCATCACAGCTGTTTTGTATTTGYCATCCTTGCTACAGGGTGGTAGAAGTCAGAAGTCAGGTCCTCAGCTGGTATTTGTTGGGAAAGCACTGCTTTAGGTTAGTGAACTTGATTTAAACCAATGGAGGATAAGAGTCTGCTGTGTTTTTAGCCTGTTTTCCAACAAATATGGTTACAGGGGGTTGTGTTGAAACCTTCCTTAATACAGTTTTTTTTTTTATCTGCTCTAAAAATGAGAATACTTACCTAGTTTAGAAAAAAGCTCCATTCAGACCTTTTTACTTGAAGGGATATCAGCTTGTGATGCTGCTCCACATTATATGGACGCTTTACAATTCCAGCATCAATATGTATTTCCTGAAATCTGTTATCACCTAAAAGAAGGTGGGTAAAAGTTTGTTATCTTTGTCTCCTGTTGGCATGACATCACAAGGGTTTGGGGAGTGGAAGAATTGCATAAGAATTGGGCTTTTCAAATTATTTTTTGCAAGGAGATCTAGATTTTTTTGGGATGGGTTTATAAAACAAAGCACTTTTCACTGTAATATAATCCTGAATTTCATTATAGGTTTTTTTGACCACACACTGTGGTTATAAAGTTAGATTCTTAGATGGTGTGTTTGGAACAGCAGTGAGAAAGGAATAAAACCTCTTGGGAAAAAAAAAAACAAAACAGGTACTTACTGAACTTAAAATGATTACCCATTCCTTATTCCATTTTTTCTTTTTTCTTTGTTTTTTTCCACTGTAAAGAGATCTTCTTCTATAGAATTTTTAAGGTTTCCAGAGGCTCAGATGTTGTACGATGTTTCCAGGATGGTCGGTCTCAGGASACTCTTGGTTGAAGGTGGGATGAAATAAAAATTGTTTTTATTGGTTTAGGAAGGACAAGGGGGAGTAGTTAAATACAAACCTGGGAAAATAACTGGGAGCATGCAGCCTGGATTAAGGAGCAGAAGCATTAGTCTCGTGTACTGTATTCTTATTTACTATTCTAGAATATACGAATCCCCTAACTTTCTAAGTGGGCACTAAAACATCTTTTACTTGCTTTCTCATCATCTGTATTGTTCATCCTTCCAATCTAAAGGAAAAATAAAGAAGGCAACTTTTCTTATCCTCTCTTCAGTGTAGCCTCTTGATCTTGCCTTTTAGAGCCAGTGCAGTGAGATAGGCCTCTCATTCATCTTTCCATTGCTAAGAATTGATTCTGGGGTGTTACRAAGAAGTATTCTGACTGTGTCGTAACTTTGTCTAGTGCTCAGGCATGTGCTTCCTCCTYCTGGCAAAATTGTTGATGGACCAGCTTCAAACTCTTCTTTTATTGCTCTTTTTTCTGTTAATCTGGGTGCCAAAGAATTGGTGGTTTATGTAATATGCATATTACATRTCCATACTGCTCCGGTTCACCTGCAGATGGGAGGTGATCTGYAGGTGAATTTTAATCTTTCTTCATAATTCAAGCCAAAAGTTTTAAATAGCCGAGGCAGAAATTCATAAAACACCGTTTCCACTTAGGTACTACGAGATACTTAAGTTGAGGAGGGAACTGTCCATGTTTCCCTAAATATCTTGTCATGGAGCCTGTGGGACTAAGTTCCGCAGACCAGGCATGTGAAGAGAGTGTTAGGGGCCCAGGGCAAGTTAAAAATGGGGACTATTAGCAAATGAAGTTTCTCACACAGTCATCTATTTGCCTGTGGCAGGACAGAGCACAGTCTGTTTCACGCATTAAAGTGCCTGCTCCCCAGGCGCCTYGTCCGCTTGTTTATAACGCTGAGCACATCTGTGCAGCTCTCCCGGCCCCTGGATGGGATGATTTCATCAAGCGTGGGGGCTGCGGGCCAAATGGGCGCTCTTGTTTTGCAGTCAGCCTGGGACTTTTCTCTTGCAGATCAGTGAATCCAGCCCTCCCAAGTAGGGTATATGCTAGCTCTTTAATGTTACTTATGAAATGTTTCCTGTTGGTCACCACCAACCATTTTTGATTACATGTGCGCTGGTTATTTCAAGAACAGCAGCAAATGCACAGAGAAGGCGGCGCTCGGCAGGACACTAGCCTGTCACATGCGGGGTGAATTTGCTTCTTTTCTTAATGCATTTTTTCCATGCATTAAAATATTTTTAATGACTTCTCTCATTGCAAATTAGAGTAAATAATTTTGAGTAAAGACAGGTAAATAAAGATAGAAAATTTTCAGAAAAGATTCATATTACCCTGATTTGTCTCAAAATTTGATCTATACAAATACACAAAGTCTCAGTCTTTGGTGCAAGGTAGACAATTGGGACTGTGTCTCTTACCTTCCCTATTTCCCCCTTTTAAAAAGAGATTTTAAAATAGTCACTAGAAAATAGTATAGCCCAGCCAACTAAATCTTCTCATTTATCACCAAGCAGTGTTGCCATCAGGAAAATTAACGTAGGGTTCGAATGTCAGGATTATGATAGAGGCAAGAGGTGCTAAAGCAAGAACAGCATCAGAATGAGCTTGGAAAACGAAATGATGAGTTAAGGGATGCAGGGAATGGGAAAGACATGTTGGAGACGCTCTGCCTGTGGCCACCATAAATCCAGCAGGGATGGGCTGGTTCCAACATGATCTTTTCCAAAGTGAAAGGGTATTCAGATCCGGTACTCCATTTCAGGCTCTAGTTGCTCCATATGACTGAATACTTGGCTCACTTAACAGACAGACTCCAGATCAGTGTTGAAAAATAGCATGAACGTGGACATTGTTTGTTCTGGGAACGTTCCTGGAGGGATTCAAGTAGCCCGGAAGATCTAAAAGTACTCTGCATTCCTGTTGTGTTCGCCTCTGTGAGGCCGTAATTATTGTACAAAATATACATAGCAAGTCAGCTAAGTGAATGCCTGGTGTTAATTCACATGGACTGATTGTGTTTCATGAAATTGGATTGTGTCTTTAYGCTTCCTTAACAATTATCCATCAATGTTAGTGATCCTGGTCAAAGTCCAGCTCTTAAGTGTGAAGTTAGCTGAATCACAGACCGTTTCCAATAAATTCTAGATAACTTACAAGTATGTACTTGATTCTTAGATGTTTTCAGGCCAGGGCTACGCTACCATGTTCTCCACTTCATCTCAAGCAATAGTATGCATGCAGGCAAGCCTCCTGTGTCAGCACAGCAACAACCTGTGTCATTCAGGGACTTGCATCAGCTTTACTGAAGAAACAATATTTTTGCTGGTATAAATGACATCCCCACCAGGATGTTTTTCTGGTGTCAGTATGTTGGCCAACTCTTTTCAGCGCAAATGGAGCGTCATCCCCAGATTTGTGTTTACTGCCCTTTTCTGCATACTCAGGGGCCCATTGAGTGAGGTACTTTACCAAACAACTTAAGAAATCTCCCAGAGTGACCTTTCTGTTTTCCTCTTGCAGCTGAACTGGGATCTCTTGCTTATGCTGCCCAGTTTAAAAACAAAATTATCCTGAAAGAAGGGTTTTATTTTGCCTTTGAGGAGTAGTGAGCTTGCAGCTGTGCAAGTCTAGCAGACTCTTGGTCCTTACCCTCTCTCTTTAATAACTGCAATGTGACAGGGAGAATTTGAGAGCGAGATAGTATTGTGTTGTCCTGAGCTACCTTGCAGCGAAGGTGAGGAGRGTGCCTTGGTGTCACTGCATCCAGAGCAAGATATCCCCAGCTCCCAAGAGATCCAGAGTGAGGATGCAGAATTAATTGCATTATCTGATGAGGAAATGTTTTAACTACTGTGTTTTGTGCGTGARCAGTTGTATAATTGTAGTGCGCTTCATAAAATCCTAGCTGTTGTCAAGCAGATTTTCAGCCTTTCTTTTTATAATAGAGCCATGACTCCCTATCATCCTAAGCAACTAGCTTCTCAGGGAACGATTTTCAATGCTAAACACAGCACAAAAGAAATATTTAATGCATGCTACAACTGAAGATCCAGATTTTCAGGGCTTACAGTAGGTTTTGTTGTTGCACTAGGGTTTTCCTGAGGAATTTAAGTTATATTCCTTGTTAGGTGTAAGATTCTTGGATCTGTAGTTTATTGCACGAGAAGAAGGCAGTGTGCTTTGCTTTTATGCCAGCCTCTGACTGCACTGAGCAAGTTAAATGAGAAATAGGCAGTGGCTCTTGTTAACGTGCTTTGAGAATCCTCTTTGAAGTGATTCTGAAATATTACCAAACCAAGGAAGAATTTAAGAAATACTTTAAGAATCAATGAAGAGCACTGGGAGTGAAAGTCAAGGCTTTTCTGTTCTCAGCATTGCAGGATGGGCAAGTCTTTCCTTTCCCTCTCACTCCAGTATACGTGCTGTCAGCATGACTTCATTTATAGTGCGGTGGTTTGCTCCTTAGASACACTATTATCCCCTCCTGCGGGAACTCAGTTGGACATCAGTGAGTTCTATGTTGTCTTATGTAGGACAAGTTGCTTGGGCTTAAGGACAATGAATCTCTGCAATTTAGTGACATGAGGAAGCAGCACAGGAATTGACTGTATCTATGCAAAGATTTTGTATCACTTTGTACCATTTTTTTTAAAAAAACACTTTTATTTGATATGAAAACGTACAGTGTAGATTGGATTTCTGGTCTTCAGGAGCATTTGGAGTATGGAGGAGATGAATGAAACTGGGCTCTAAATAAGAAATAGAGCAGAAATGTGCCCRGGAAGGAGACTGGTTCCTGATAAGCGAATAGCTTCTCAATGGCAACTGTTTGGAAGAAGGAGATAGTGTCAGCCTGTTCCTCCCTGAACTCTTGTCCCCTCTCAGGCAGCGAGGGCCTGCAGAGGATGGTCAGGAAAAGGCAGGAATTATTCTGTCTAGACATGTGTCAGCTGTTTCCAGCACCAGAGGTATCGGAGGGAAATAACTTTTTTCATCAGTTGGGATACTTTGTGATTTAGAGCTGTTTGAGTGCATAGGTTACTATTACTATTGTGTGTTTTTTTCTTTAAGAACTTCCAACACTTTCTTGCTTCTGAGCCTTAGAGGTCTTCAGCTGTTGCTGCTTATTTTAAGAATACATTTGGCTCCAACCAAAGATTAGGTTTGGGAGCCTGGAATTCAGTCTCACGTTTCCATTTCTTTACTATTCCTGTCTGTTTCTTATCTCTAGTATAAAAGAGGGAATCTCTGCATTGTGTTTTAGGGTTGAAATTAACTAGTAGATCTGAAGAGGCTCTTTTAAATATCTAGGTAGATTTTTTTTTAATAAAATAGCATTGATTACTATTAAAAAAAAAAAAAGTAAAGAGCATGAGGGAAAAATCCCACTCATCCCAATCTTTATTTTAAACACCAAAACAAATGAAACCCAAATAAGCTCCTAAGTCAGAGTGAGAACAGAGTCCAGAAAAATGTCAGCTCCAATAAAACATGTCAACTCCAATAAATATGACAAATAAAAGCATTGGCATAAACTCCCAGATTTTATACCATTGGAACCACCATAAAGCCTTCTTCAGTGAATCTTGAGACACGACTCAAAATGTAAAGAATGAGAAGATAAATACAAATCTTTTTTTTTTTCTAAAGATGGAAAGGGGTATATTTAGCATAGTAAACATTTTCATTTKAATTTAATGCCAATCTGTGCAATTGGAAGGGCTTCTTAGTAGGAYAGCATAACCAAATGAAATAGTCAATCTGTTTTGAACCTTGCCTTGGAGATGAATAAAACAGATTATTATATTAATCAGGTTCTAATAACCAAAAGCATGGTTCATAGTCTTCATAATCAGCTCTTGATGATGAAGACTGCATTGCTGAAACTGTGGAGGTGCTACTTGAATCTTCTTCACTAGCATCCTGGCATCAGTGAAAGGAAATTGGGAAAGGACTTGACTCTGCCTCTGCTTTTCCCTGTATAACTCCATGAACATTTTTGATTTTATACCAGAGTAAATGAGATGATTCTTGGGTCTCAAAAGTGAAAAGTACAGCAACACATATTTAGAGCTGTACTCATTTCAATGTCTTTTTGGCCTGAAATATCTGAGATTTCGTTTTCTTCTTTGGTTAGATAATATCAGAGTTCAATTAGGAAATACTGGAAAGGAAAAGATACATTTGTAATCATGCAAGTGCTCTCCACTATGAGAGGAATTGTCATTTAGCTTATAGTCGTGAGTGTAAGAAAGTGCATAGCTATGAATTAATCGTAGTCCCTGTGGCCTTATTTATAACACGATTGTCATGGTATGAAAAAAATGAAAGGATACATAGAGGAAAACSTAAAGCAAACAAAAGATCTGACCAGTAAGTTAAATTACAAGGTTAAAACTTAAACTCAATAGTTCCAGAAAACCTTGGAAGTTTTGTAGAATGAGATTACTCGTGTAGTTCTGAAGAACTGAATATAAGAAGACATGGGAAATTCAAATGCAATTCATATGATGAGRTTTAACGTAGACTTCTGCTCAAGGTCTGAACCAAGATTTTAATGACATTCTGGAAGATACTGTAAAGTAGAAAATATAGTGTGAGACTCTGCACTTCTTGGCTTGTGTATAAGCTTAGCATAAATAGTTGAAGGGAGGAAAAAAAAAAAAGCTTTTCATGTGGCATTTCTSATTCATGGCTAACCAGGCAGCTTTTTAAAGCTAAAGGAAAAAGGGGACTGGAAAAAATCTGGTTGTGGCAGATTTCATCTTTTTGCCAAAGAACCACCATTAACTTTTATCTCTTTCCTGTGATCTGACACTCCGATTTTATATAGCACACCTTGCGATATAGCTCAATCAGCCTATTATAAAATATCTCTTCATCCTAAACAGGTGTTAGAATGAAGCAGCTAAAAACTCTGATTCTTTGGGAGAAACTCAGATGCTTGGTGCCTTTCTGACTGAGCACAAAGCTTTCCACAGTCTCCCAGGTTTATTCTAATTCTTCGAGGTAAAAGCACTTTCTATCAACCTAATACATGATTGAGTTGTTTTCATTCTCCTTATGCAGTTTTCTAGAAAGATGATTGCTGAATTCATGTATAAATTGCTTTAGTTCAAAATTGGACCCCCGAAGGTTCAAATCTGCTTTCTGTAAGGGATAAATATGAAGGTGCATCTCTTTGTCTAAGAAGCTTATTTAATATTTTTTTTATCCTTTTCCTGCCTTTTAATATCTTCGTATGTGGCCCCTGGATTAGGGCTGCTCTACTATCCTCGTTATTAAGCTGTACAACACGAGTGATTGTAATTACAAATGGAAACCGAGTGYTTGATGCTTAAAATCAGTTTCTGGAGCTGGAACTATCATCGGTTATCTCAAGGAGAATGCTCCATGATAAATGACTGCCTCAATTTCTCCAGCCATATAATGGACACCCTCACTCCATTTTCTTTTAACCTTTCATTTCTGTTTACGTGTTTCGCTCTTCAGGGCTGCATCTGAGTGCAGTGCCCTGTTTACTGGCAGCCAATAACATAATTAAAGACTTGGAAGAGCAATTTTAAGGTAAATTCCAGGTGCATCCTTGATAGAGATTAATAGGAAAATAATGTATCATATCGTTTGGGGAAGCCTTTCTTCTCCATTGCTTATATTTAAGAAAAAGCCAACATCTTGCCCTCCCCTCAAGAAAGGAGGCTCAAGAAAGCCACGTTTTGGTCCCACTGAAATYAGTGGCAAAGATCCCAGTGACTTCAAAGAGACCAGGAGTTGGCCGTTTGAGCCTATATATGTTATTTTTTCAACAGAGCTAGCCAAAGTAACTGATAACAATTTGGGCATCTCACATARTTCCTGGTTCCCATATGGTTTGTGTTCCTGGTTCCCCATACTATTTGGTTTGTGTCCCATTTCTCGTCACATATTCGAATCRGCTATTTATTATTTAGCTTGCTAGTAGAATCCTTGGAGAGGAAGATGTTATGCAAAAAATATCAGTAATTTCTGTCTAGAATTATTTCATGACGTGTTTTTASCTAGTCTTTTTTGCAAAGCAAATAATGTGATAGGAGATAGCATATATCAAAGAAGTAGATTCAATTTGTCCCGAGTGGATATGTGCTTAGTTTCTATGATTCATACAGAATGCCCATATGATTTTCTTCATTATTATTATTTATTGTATCTCTGGTCTTTTGGAAGAAACTTCAGGAGAAAATTTATGGTTTTTTTGAAGTCAACAATTCAACAGAAAGATTTAACTGAAACTGGAAAAAAATATTACACCTTCTCTATTTCCCAACTGTTATTTACCCTGATAAAGCCCCTGCATGTATTTATATACAGGTGACTTGTCCCTTCCTGAGTTCTCTGGGGAAATCTCAAAAACTTGAGTTTCAGAGTTATCAACCTGTGCACACTGGTCTGTGATTCTCAGTGTGTCCACATGTGAACATCCCAAAGGAATCCATTTTTCTCCATCACCTCAGTCTCTGGACATCTGATGCCCGTTTCATCCTAGTGTCCCCTTGTGTTTTATCCTGTGTCCCTTTTCATCCCTGCCACACACAGTAGTTGGCTGGGAAGAGGTGCCTAAATTAATTTAATTTGGTTTTATTGGAAATAATGTCCTGGCCAGCAGCTGAACCAGGAAGGGAACCTTGCTCAAATCCAACAGTTTAGAATGCTCCTTATTTTAGTCTTTTTTTCTGCCATGGATAAGGCACTCTGACCTATAGTTTATGAGATGCTTTGGGAAAAGCAGCACTGTATATAAATGAAAGATATTATTATTACTATTACAGGGTTCTCCATAACTTTTATAGTTCAGAGGCTGTCAGCATTTTCTGTAGAAAGCCTGTATTTTAGGTGTCTGAAGTTTGGCCATGRAATTATTCCCCGAGTCAAAACTTGGGACACTAGAAGCAAACCCAAAGCAAAACTGTTGTTCCCCCACTCTTCATTTTGTCTTAAGAAAATGGAAACAAGATTGGTTTACAATTTAAAGCCAAGACAATTTGGCCTTAAAAAAAAAAAAAAAAAAAAAAAAAAAAAAAAAAAAAAAAAAAAAAAAAAAAAAAAAAAAAAAAAAAAAAAAAAAAAAAAAAAAAAAAAAAGATTAGAAAAACTCTTTTATTTCTCTCTCTCTGTTTTCTTATTATAATGAAAATTCTGGGAGTCTTCTCTGGGAGAGAAAATTCAGGTCACTTTGATCCTGTTACTACCAATATTGGTGATAGAAACCCCAATATTGGAATATTTCTAAAAGCTGAGAAACACAGGACAGTAATTAGGGAAAACAAGTAAAAAGAACATCTGTATCCTTAGAAATGTGGATGACAGATGTAGCTCTTCAGCTTTCTTTTTTTTGGGTTATATGGTGTGTGCAAGTAGTTATGTTGACCTATTCTGGAGTGTGATAATGTTCCTGTGTCAGTTTTCTGAGAAATAAGTGCTAGTTGGGTATACCATTGAGATAGCAAGGTACATTTTCTGGGCAGGCATTTATTGTCACTGTATTTTGCAAGTGCTGTATAACATCTAGGCCCAGATACTGAGGAATGTGAGGAGAGAGATATTTAAAGGTTTTGAAATTTTCATAGTAGTTTGATTTCCTGATTAGGATGTAGTGTTTTATCGTTCAATTTCTTTTGAAAAAAAAACTGTACAGAAAGCATGGATTTTTTTCAATATATTTTTAAAGGTTCATAGCTTTTTGTTTTTCTGGTCCCACATTATTTTGAAAATAGAGAAGTAAACAAAATTAAAACAACTAAGAAATGTTAAGTTTCACGTTGTTTTCCTGGGGAAAAAAATTCTTCCTGAATCTTCAATGAGTTTTCGGTTTGACAGATGAAGTTAGAAATGGGTAACTCCACACTGCAGAAACAATTTGATAGGCAAGTATACAGTTTTTCTTCTTTTCTTCTTTGCTATATGTGTCTGTGTGTAAGAAAACTATTCAAATCTCCACAGTAAGATTCGCTTATATTTCATCAGGCTCCTGATGAGATTGAACAGACTGTTTCTACACTCCTCAACCTCTGTAGCTCTTTCTTGATGTGATTTTTTTTACTATCAGATAAACTTGAGTATAATTTAATCTAATCAGAGTGATTTTTTTGTCCATTAAAAGAGAATTTATTTCTCTTTTAAGAKAGTATTTTCCTCTTCTGCATATCATATATTTATGCATTTCCATAATTTTCAAGCACAGTCAAAATGCTGCTGGAATTGTACAGAGAATTTTTTTCATTGTTTCATGCTGTGCCCCAAAACATTGTTTTTTTTAGCTGAAAACACAGTAAAAAGTAACACTATGAATAGCTAGAATTAGATGCCAATAGTTCTGTCTGAACAAAATCCACTCTATTTCAGCCTGAAATGGAAAAAGTTTCTACAAGAAATTTTTGTCACCCAGCAGAGTGTGGGGAAATAATAATTTTCTTCTGCTTTTATCAAATGGCCCTCCAAGAAAAGTATGTTTAACGGCACGAACAAAACAACACAGCAAAACAAACTTTTTCTTTGTGGAAAAACAAATGTAAATATTGCAATCAAAATGAATAAAAAAAGCCATTGCTTTTAATTGTGGGAAACCTGAACACATTGGCTGGTTTTCTGGGGATATTTTAAAACTTGCCTCAGCATTCCACATGGCAGCAAACCTCTCGACAGAGCTTGTGTCAGAGGAGCTGCACTAGTAATTGGTGCTGGGGAGCTGCAGAACGGCACATCAGAGCTCTATGATTGCTATGTTGWTGGCTTGTATATGTTATCAATGGCTGGATGGAATCCCCTGGTGCAACATACATTAAAGGCTGCTTGTGTTAATTACTAGGAAGAAATAGGCAGAAGGAGATCTTTTTAATGTCATTTTGTATTATATGAAGTCAAAGAATCCAAGTTCAGCCAGTGCTCTAACCAATAATATCTAGGTACCACATAGTTGTAGGCTTCAATTTGCACAACATATATAGTTGTCTACAGTAATTGTGTTCCATGGGATATGTTACTATGTATGCTGTAATTTATCTTTAGATTTTTTTCAATATTTTACCATGTCCCAGCTGAGACAGACCATTAGGCACRCAGACCAGAAAGGAGCCTTGCAATYCAATTCTTCTGTATGCAGTTGACTGTACGATGCAATTTAGCTGCAATCTCATTTATATACAATAAGTCAAGGATGAGAATAGATTACTGCCACCCAGGCTGCCCAAGGCWGGAGGTTTCACTACTTTCTATTAAGTTAAAACATAACATGATTGTCATTATGGTTTTAGTCCTTGAGGGCAGAGAAGAAAGAAGAGCCAGAAGCAGTAGAAGTGGGTTGTGGATTTAGGGGCATACAAGGCTTTCATAGCCTTTGTTCTTAAAGCTTAAGACGTACATCTACAATATGGGTTATATCTCATGATTCTCAGTATAGTATCAAATAACTGCTTAGTGCAACTGAATGTTTACATTTTGCCTTTAGATGTCTTTATGCGCCTTTTATCTTACTCTTTTTTTTTCTAATATCTTCTTGTGATACTTCATTATCTTCCTTCTGCTAAATAGCTGTACCAATAGCAGTTGGTAAGCAGATGCTTACATCAAAGTAGATTGAATTATGTGCATAATTTTGATTGCCTGGGCAGTACCCTCCTTTTGTGGACTCGTAGAGTGGGAATCATATAGATGCTTTAATTCATATAGGATCAGTTCGTCTTCTGTGACATATAATGTATAGACTCAGTACAGGTGGTTGAAGCTTTCGCTAGATAGACTTCAAATTTKTCATAGAAAGCTAGACTGTATATGTGGGATAGGGATACAGCTAGAGCCCACTGCATACCATAAATCTTTCTGTCCTGAATAGCCCTTCCAACAAATTCCTTTTTCTGAACACAGCAGTGCTCTCCCTTTTATGCATTYGAGCATCTAGGTAAAACAAGAATAAAATATGAGAAAATAATGTGATCTGGAAAAGTGTAAAAAAAAGCAACACATTACCCTGGAAGCAGGCACCACCTGAGTGTTGTGAAGTGTTCTGGTTCTGGAAGAAGAGACCAGACTTTTGCTGGCCTGGCAGCATTTTCGAGTAATGAAATCTGGCAATATTTGCAGTCTCTGAGGATGGTAACGTGGAATTTTGTTGGCCTTTTAATAGAGGCCATGATCCAAAACTACTTAAAATCCAATGAAAGACTACAACTAGCCTAAATGGTTTTGGGATCAAGCCATGAGTTCTGTAATGATGGTCACTTCACAAGGTTGGACATACGGACACTTGCTGATTTACAGGGAAATGATGTGAGTAACAAAGCTTGGACTATTGCTGCGGAGTCCCTTGATAAGCTGCCTCTGAATGGGTCTCGGATGGAGCAGTGAAGCTGCAGGTCAGCTTGGAGGAGCAGCTCATGCTCTACAGCACCAAGCCCTGAACAAGCAACCTCTTCAGTCCCATTTAGTGCTGCTGCTGCTCCCCTGCAAACTCCTGTGCCACATAGAGAGACTAAGCATGACTAAGACCAGTTGGTTTATAAAACCATGTCCAAAAATATTTAATCACCAGGTTTGTAAAAGTTCCTATTACTGAAAGCAGGCATTGAAGTTCCGTGTTCCTGGACCATTCTAATTGGCTTGAGCCACTGGATGTGGCCTTTTGATCTCGTTGCTTCTTCGGCTCTCCTGAGACAGAGTGTGGAAAGATGTGGGAGAATTTGCTGAAGCAAAAAATGAGAAATGGAAGAGACTCTGGAGAAAAGCAGGCCACTTGGATCAATACTCTGCTGAAGGGGAATAAACAGAAATGAATCACTACTGTATAAAAATGAAATAAGAGTTCTYGCTGGGTTACTGAAGTCCTGCGGTGATCCTGTGAGTGCTTTGAAGATTCCCTGMGCTGTTCTCTGCCCGCCTGCACACACTGGGTAATCTTACTTAAAAGGYGCCTAATGTATGTGGGGTAGCACTGAGATGTGTGGCTATTGTGAGGCATCAGTGTCAATCCTGTTGGAAAGGAAGGTTTCAGATTTGCTTTTGTTGCTTTTGCAAGTTGTATTTTCCTTATTCTTCACTGTAAGGCACCCTTAACTACATAGCATGCTCATATGGTTGCAAACATCTTGGCGTTCAAGAGGAAGAAAGAGGTAGGTTTCCTTTGGCCCTTCCTTGTTCCGTCTTTCCTGGGCTCTGCTGCTCATTGATCTTGTGTAGCACTAGGAGACACCAGCGAAAGGCAGCCCCTAAACGCAGAGATCGCGTTCAAGTTATTGCTTTTGTTTTAGTTGATTCCCAGGGCTGGTTTTTATTTATTTATTAATGAGTGTAACCTGGACTACGCCCTATAGTGATCGTTTTCACCACTAGGTAAATTGCGGCCCAATAGTGCARTTTTATGATGCTGTTTGTGTTTTATATTCCTGTTAACTCCAGCAAAGCCTTTTGTGTGCAGGGTATTCAAGGAATTCTAGCTAGTGCCTTGATGCTCCCAATAACTGTTACTGTGGCGGGGCGGGGGGGGGGAAAGGCAGCTCCAGGGAAGGTTGTTTTTTATATTTCTTCCATTTTCAATTTTTTAAATTGCATGTTTTTGAATTACCACAAGTGTTTGTGGAAGAACCTCTCATCTGCRTAAGAAAAGAGTCCTAAGAAACTAACTGAACACTGTTGTGATGAAACGCTTTTTAAGGAGTCCTAAATGAGCAGTGGATGACATGGACTTGGGATACAAATGGGTAGCACGTGTTATCGTTGGTAATAAGCAAACTGAAAGGTCTTAGTTTTATAAACACAGGTTGTAAGGAATCTTTARACCTATTTGAATTCTGTGGCAAGCCATTTATTAAAGAATACATTTATTTCTTAGGGCCATCTAAGCCATTTATTAAAGTATTCATAAACTATAAAAAAGAGGTCTTAATTGGAAGTGTAGTCCCATTGGAAATATTCCCATGCACACTAATATGAGCGTTTCCAAAAATAAAATGTTCTGGAAAGGAAAGAAATGTCCATGCTCTATGGCATAAAGCATCCCGAACTAGCAGTCAAGAGACTGAAATAGTTGCTGTAATGTTCTGAGACATTGTGTTCCTAAAACTGGATGCTCCTTCTTTTTAAGTGTTTTTATCCACAGGGGAGCAGGAATGTTGTGCCCTGCACCCATTGTAATCACTGGGAGTTTCCCTGCTATTTTAGTGAGAGCAAAATAGGTACCTCTGAGTTCTTTAAAGCTGTTCTCGTGTATCAGTTTGCCAAAGGGCTTTGCTTTTAGGTCTGTTATTCTTTCTGAAACTCTATAGAATTATCTTAGTAAATTAAATTGTGCAGTCAGCCATTTCTGTTTGCCGACAATGATAGTTCTGCTAGATCTAAAAACGTTTCCCCTGTTTATATAGCATGCTAAAAGTGCAGAAAGGAACAGCAAAGATGCTTCACAGGGTGCCTGTGTCCCAGGAATGTGCGCTCAGTTATGTTGTTTAACTACTGGCCTCCACCACTTCTGGGGATGCCTAAAAATCCAGGTTACAAAACAGTGACATTACACTGGAGTGAAAGAAAAAGGAAGGGGCTGTAACAGCATTTGCAATGAAGGGGAAACTTAACATCTCTCAGTCTCTGCCCATTTTGAACCATTGCACTAAAGGATTGAGAAACGAGCGGGGAGGCTTTGTGGGAAGCCTTGCCAAGCTTTCGTTACTGTGGCCACATTCCTCAAGCCATTAGATCAGTTTCCAGAGGGACCCGTGGCTGATTTCAGGAATCACATGGAAAAACTGAGCTCCAGACAAACRGTGCAAGTTGGGAGCTGGGTAATTTGGGAGATATTCGGATATCCCCAGCTGCCCAGGCTGGCAAGCAGGAATCCCAGCTTTCTGTTTCTCTTCTGAGCTTGCAGAAGAGGGATTTGGGCTAGTCTTGCCTGTTGCTGCTTTGTGCATCAGTGCAAAATTGCTTTTTTTCATGTGTTTTTTATCTGAGGAAAAAGAGGAAAGGCTGCTATCATCAGCAAAAGTGGCGAAAAAATTAAAGGTTGAAAGAGGAGAAAAGGTGACAACACAGGTCCAGTGGTAATGTCTCTAATGAAATGCAAGATTATAGCCATGTCACGTTCAGGTTGTTTTACAAGAAAGTTTGTTAAAAAGATGTGGTTTAAAGCACCCTTCCTTTAAATCCTGTACGGAAAATGCCTGCTTTAAAACACTCCTACTTCAATTAGGCTGCAGAGAAATCAYGTCCTGTAAGTTTAGAGCTCTAGCCCTGAACCAGAGCTGAACCTATGCTGTGTTTAATGCAAATCTGAAAACACAACCCAAAGCCAAATTCTGCATTTCTGCTGTCCCCAGGGTTCCCTGGCTTGTGTCGACCGCAGAGCACCAAGCTCTCAGCATAGTAGTTGGCTGTTTTTCCTTTATTCCTGTAACCAATAACAGTCTCCATTGAGATGTACACCTAGACATATACATAAACACCACTAACTTGCCTTTTCCGATTTTAAAACTGACCTCAGTGGCTTTGTCTCTCATTACTCAACTGTGTAGCTGGAGTTAATGGACCAGGCCTAATTCCTGACTGGTTCCCAATCGTTGCATGTGGCTGATGCACAAATCAAATAGTTCTGGCACCCCAACATTTCCTGAGAATGAAAAATGACACTGAACTAAACAGCCATGAGAATTTCATCTTCATTCATGCAGCAGATGAAAAGACAACTCATATTTGGCAAATGTAGAGGAATGGGAGAAAAGATTCAAATTGGAGGAAGAAAAGCATAAATGTTATTGAGAGTGTTTTTTTCCCACAATGAAAGAAAAGAAAAAAATAAAGCAGTGGGAAATTGTGAGCTTAATCCTCGAAAGGTCTAGTCAGGAAAGCATAATATCTTAATGGGATAGTAAGGTCTGAGAATATACAATCTTTCACACAGCCCATGCCTGGGGGCTATGGAGTTAGGAAGTGTTGCAAAGGAGGATTTTTGTCTCGGGAAGGATTAATCAACCAGTATGCTGCAAATCGGTGCTGTCTCTGAGTAGTTCAATCCTGCATTGTTTGATTTGTGATCATGCTACTTAAGATGGGCTGTTTTAGTTTATTATTGCGATAAAAAAAAGCTTGTATTTTTTTGCCAGGGTTATTGYTTTGTTTTTATATTAGTTTGACCCTGTGGCTGTGTGTTTGCTAGGGCTGAAACATGAAGCTGTGGGAGTATATGGGCTGGTAAAGGAAAACTAAAAAATGTAATTTCTCTTTTAGTTACTAGCAAGATTTCATGTTACTTCATGGGTAACATGAAACCTGCTCTCAGATGGGAACAGTTTGCACTGACCCTTATCAGTAAGAATTTACAAACCCTTCAGTTTTGCCAGCTGGCTTAAGTGGAAGAGCTGAGAGCCCAGCTAGAATTTGGGGGGATGGAGGTTGGTAGGAGTAAAGCTTCCATGTCCACCTGTGTGCAGGTGGCTCACTTGATTCATGCCACATGCTTCACATTCTGCTAGCAGGGGAATTCACAGAGRTTTCAATGTCAGGCTGTGTTTTCATGGTATTGTCTTTTACGTTGGATTCTATACTGTCTTTTGCAGCTGGATTCCCAGCACAGAAGGCATAATAAGCTCCAGGAGGTGTAGTTTAGCCTGTCACATTATGATCTGGATGGGTAGGACAACAAATGTGAAATGAAGCACAGTGACGTGAAAGAACATGCAAGAAGTCACATAGTGAAACCAAATTTGGGAATAAAACCAAGCCTCCCGCACCCAAGAGATTTGTTGATTACACAGAATGAATATTCCCTTATCTCACCTAGAAATGCTGAATATTTGGGACCTGAAACAAGCATATGCTGTTTGTAATGTTTTCCAGAAGGGTTACAACAGCATTATTATAGGAGGGTTGTGTGCTGCCTCTCTCCGAAAGCCTTTGTCATGAGATGTGACATTGCAGTCGGAATGTTTGCCGTGCTCCGTCATTATTTATACCTCGTTACTTCCATTGACTGCCTGGCCCACCCACTCCCCGTAGATTAGAGGAGTCAGGGAAAGGATAAACGATGATCAGCAAGCCAGGCAAGGGATGGGAGAGCTGAAAGAGTCAATATAAAACAAAGCCTGCCACATATAATGCACAAAGAATGTGCAGCATTGCATTTCAGAGGCAGTGTTTCCATAGCCAGGATTTGCATGAGAATGGAAAATGCTAAGGTAAAAACTCAATCCGGTAAAAAAAAAAAATGTGAGCAACAAGACTACTAAGTGGTAAATATTCTACCATATTTTACCAGAATCTTTTTGGCCCTTGAAGTCCACACTTAACTCTTGGTGCAACAAGAGTTTGTACATATGTATTTGGGAGGCAGGACTGTACTTTTGTTGCAACTCTCAGAAAAAATCTTGCTGAC
Organism: Nothoprocta perdicaria; assembly: GCF_003342845.1. NCBI lineage: Eukaryota > Metazoa > Chordata > Aves > Tinamiformes > Tinamidae > Nothoprocta > Nothoprocta perdicaria. Next base: position 5,743,522 of record NW_020455204.1, on the reverse strand, counting down.
TTAACTGGGATTACAAAGATGCCTCAGGAAACTCTACCATGACCATCTGCCTTGTCCCCTTGCTGTGTCCCCATTCATGTGGTCTGGTCCTGCTCACTGGGTGGCAGTTCCAGACTCTCAAAGTCACCCCCTCCCTGTAGCTAATTCTGTACTTGCAGGTGAAATGCAGGGCATGGAAGTCTTTATAAAAAGAAATATAAATACATTATTCCCAATAATACCATAAAATTCCATTATTCCTATTAATATCATGCAGAAAAGATGAAATTTTAATGTTTCATTGCTCTAGGCTGTYAGAGCCCTTGTGCTCTTCAGAAGTAAGGACAAAAAGTTTGTTTGGTCTTTGTTGTGCAGGAAAAATATGAAGAATTTGTCTTTTTTTTCCCTCTTTGCTTAGAAAAGGCAATATATATTGAATTTTTATTTGGCAGTCTGTCTTGGGYTAACTACTATGGTTCCTTGTATGGGAATTTACCCAAATATTCTGTAAAAATATTCTCTACCGTATACATATGAGTAAGTATTAAATTGATTCTTCTTTTGATCATGGCATTTGATCTTCTAGGTAGCAGAGATATTTGGTAATTCAGACTTTATTTGTGAATTGGCAAAGAAAGAGCTAAAGCTGGATCCTAACAGTGTCACTAAGCCTTGCCTTTGCATCTGTGTTCTGTACCTGCCCCTTGCTTTTGAATGCAGTGCAGTTTGAATTCAGTTGTAGGGATCAGTGGCTGTTCCTAGGGGTTTCAGCTGAGCGCTTTGTGAAATCTAGTTATCAGACATTCAARCATGTCTCATCTGGGGCACGGATGATGTTTTCCTGCAGAAATCAGAGCAATGCCTTCACGTCCTGTTAAGGTCTGCATTTCTGAGCCCCCCTAACACAGGTGGTGCAGCAGGATGGTGCACAACACATGCACCACTTAGTGCTCAGTGCTAAGTTCTCACAATTTCTTTTCTTTCCTTATTTAAATTTTGTCTGCTTCAGTAACATSGGAATCGTGAATCATGAGCACGGTTTAAATGTTAGCTGTGAGCATYTTGAATGGTTCTCATCTGAGGCAAATGTTTCTCTTCTCCTTCAGGATTTTTTTTTTTTTTTTTGCTTAGAAGTCTAAGTAATGTTTTGGAAACTAAGAATTGTGGAAATATTACATAATAGGAAAAGTATTCTTAAAACTCGTTCRACTCTGTACATCCCTCCATGGGATTGTGTTTTCTGCCTGCCTTCTGGTCCCTGTCACATCGCTTGTCATTGCCTAGATATTACTTCCCCTTTACAGAGCATTATATTGGGCCTGGATAGTTGTATTGCAAATAGAAACATTTCTGCCTCTATTAAAATACTGTAGGTGTGAAGAAAAAAGTTCTGTTTATGTCTTTCATTATGGTTCTGTTGGATTAAAAAATATGTCAATTTTTAAACAGTGTTTTCCATATCCATCAGACTTGTTTCCCTTTAGAAGTACTTTCATATGTCTTAAATAAAATGGAACAGATTAAAAAGTGTGTATAGAAGGAACATCTGCTTCTCATTTTATAAAAGCAATGCATTTTTAATATAATACAGAGTAGCAGAAAATGGAAGAGAAAAAGGAAACAAAAAATTCTAACAAAAGAGACTGTCATCCTCTTCACTAAATAGTGTTGGAAAATTATCATGAATGTGTACCAACATGACCGCAAAATCTACTTTACTATAATATTTCTAATTAGGGTGGGGGAAGATTTATTGCCATTTCATTCACCCATCCAAAAAAGCTAGCAAGCTCCCAGCAGCTGATGTGACTAGAATTTTGTAAGAGTGGTAAATGGGCTGCATAGACAGCCTCATAAATATTTGACTTTATTCACATAAAAAAAATACTGTTTTCAAAGAGTGCCAAAGTAGATGTGAACCACAGGAAGAATGGGACAAGCCAACTTTGGCAAATAAAAACTCGCAAAATGACTTTTTGGAAGAACCAGGCCAAAAGCCCAGATTTGAGGTAGTTTTGTAGTTTTGGCTTTGTATCATCTGTGCTGAAAGAATATTTCCAGCCCGGACCATTTAACTCCAATATAATAAAAAGATGACAGTGTAAAGGATATAAAGGGCCTCCTGATAAGAGAAGACCAGTGCCTTGATTCTATGTTTACAGCCTCTCAGTGAACTCCGGGTATGTCTACAAGTGGAAAGAAGGAATTTCCTTGTATTTTTTATGTGCCAGTCCAGCAAATTGTTATAGGGCTCTGACAATCAAGACAGGTTCTTTTCCCCTAAGCAATAAGGTTTTGGCAGCTCTGAGTGTGTGCAGCAAGGGGAAGACCCGAATAAATCCTGTGCATGGCTGTACATAGATATCCTTTTTCTGCAATAAGAGGGCTGTAGCATTATGTGAAAACAAAATAATGTMTTTTAAGCAACGAACGTGCTTCAACGTGGGCACCTGGAGCGAAATAACATGCATGTTAAATTACCTGATTTAAATTAGACCTGTTTGAAACAAGATTGCTTTCATTAGTTTAGGATGGGTAATAACTATTCAGAGGTGCCCCCAGTTGGTTCAAAGCAATGTGGCGTCCCAATCATTTTGATGACCTTGGCTCTACATTAACGATTCTATTAATAATATGCAGAAAAGAAACAAGCTAGTGTTTGCTTTCTTATTTGAATTGACTTGCCGGAGCAAGTCCCAGGTGTTTCAGTATCACTGWTTTAACTTTGTAATCCTTAGTTCATCCTCAGACATCTAAATAACATGCTGGGTTTGAGGGCTGAATACTTAAAAACTTTTCACTACCTTATGGATGTATTTGTTTAAGGACATACCAAAATCAGATGAGTGCCATATATATTACTAATGAATTGAATGAGTATATTTCTAGAGAAATAAGATTGATATTTTCCATTTGTYATTCTTTGGAATAGAGCTATGCTTGACGGGACATGAGAAATCATTTTATCACTTAAATGTTAAAGCAGGTTTTGATACAGATCATCAGTTCAATCTGTGTTTACTGGTACTCACATAAGTAACAGCTGCCCTGCTGAGCCCCATTTCTCACTGACTGGCATTTAAAAATTTTAAACATCAAATATTTACTGATGTACCTTGGTTGCTGCCCAAATTGGATTTTAAAGGTCCTTACCCTGCAGTTTCTATTTGTGGAGGACTTCCATGGAAGTCAGCTCTATGTATCTCTGATGAAAATGAACCATCTTCTTTTTGTGGCTATTTTTCAATCTTTCTGAGCTTTCCATTTATTACCATGATTTACAACAATATTGTGAGCATTATTAATCCAAATTGCAGTCAATGGGAATTTGGCATGGTTTTACACTGCAGAACTGTGTCTGAAATAGTTTTGGCTGAAAGAATTTGGCATGCAACCACTTGTCACTCCCCAGTGTTAACAAATGCATGCAAAACACTCATCATGCCCCAATGCACCCAAGTCAAGAGAAGGGAAAATGGGAAAAAGAGATCATTGGATAAATATTTGAGATCTCCAAAATTCAGGAATGTCGGAATGTCCCTAGAGGACACTGTCCCTATGGCTTATGAGGCTCAGAAAGGTGCACAGTGCCTCTGAGCACTGWGCTCAGAGGTCCTGGAGCACAGACCTCAGTGCTGACCCACTGATGTTGGGTTGTGCTGACCGCCTGAGGGACCTAAGTGACAGTATCTCCTATGTTAGGGTGGGGATTTTTTAGACATTAAATTAAAGCCACTTGGAAGCTGTACATATGTGTTTAGGGAGGTTATAATTTTAACTCAAAAGCTGCAGTTTCCATTGCCAAAATTGCTCAACAGCTCAGCAATTTTGCTTCAGCAGTCTTGGGAAAAACTGACTTTTATGGTATTTAGCACCCAGGAGCTGGAAGAACTATGGGCCATGTTTTATTATTGGTATTAATATTGTTATTTTTTTCCTTTCTCTCTCTCTCTCTCTCTCTCTCTCTCTCTCTCTCTCTCTCTCTCTCTTTCTTTCTCTCTCTCTCTCTCTTTCTTTGCATTTTAAGTTTAAAACTTCTAGGTAACTAGAAGAAATATATTGTATAAGAGGGAAAGGAAAGTTGAGAGATTGCATAGTCCTGCTTAAGTCACACTGACCATGAAGATGTCACTGTGAGGATAGGCAATCTTTAAATTAGAAGCATTACTTTAGTCTCTAAGATGTGAATTAAGCTGTGATTTAGAATCAAGCAGACTTTTGATTCATGTACCTATAAAACTGCTTCAGTGGGGCTGTGAACTGCCCAGAAGACACATACGTACTGACAAGGGACTTGTCTTGTCTCAGTGCCTTTTCTTGACCCCTTCAGAATAATCTATATTGTTCCTGGAAACCGAGTAAGCAGGACTTAAAAATACATCATTTAAACAAAATGTTGTATTTTATAAGCAAAGACAATTCCAAACTGATATCAATAGGGTAAATTACCAGCTTTGCAAGATCAGAAGTCCAACATCTAGCTCATTGGGCTTGGACTGAGCTACAGGGTTTACATCAGTGGCACATTTGGGCCACATTCTTTCTCTTCACATATGAGGAAACTATGCACTGAATTAGAAGGTGCACACCCTCCTCACTTCATGTCCACCACTGTGGAGCTAAGTATTTGTTTGCTTTTTAATTTCAGGGGAGGAGAGCAGAAACAAGCTAATCTCATAAAGGTTCACCCCACCCTGTGCTTGGCTCCTCTTTCTTGGCGATCCTCCCTGGTAGCAGCTGGCTGGCTGTTTTTCTTATGCAATTGTATTCATGACATTTCCTGCAAGTAGGTTTTTTCTGAAGGTTTCCAGCAGTCATTTCAGCCCTCTCTGCCTGCCTTGCTTTGGCGTCCTCTGCCACTAAGCATGGCCTCGTGCCTAGTTCACACAACTGTAACATATATCTCATGTCCATGCATATACTTTGTGTGCCCTCAACAGATGCAAAGAACTTCTGTGGCTTGTTTTCTTGTTTGCAAGTCCAGTTAGCTTACCAAAAGCCAGTGTCCAGTATAAGGGATGCAGAGCAGTTTTGTTGCCAGAASTGGTATTAGCAGAGTCACAAGCTACCTGCTCCATCCGACAGGAATGGACGTGGTTGCATTCCTGGCTGTTGCTGACCAATATCTTGGCTCTTACTTCATTTATCACATTATGTTTTCTTGAAGAAGCACATATATCCCTCTCCATGCAAAAGAAACTCWTATAACGAATTGAGAGGAGGGCTTGTACATAAATTCTAGATTATTTCTGTGCAGCTGTACTTTCCCTCTCTGCTATACTAAAAATGGCATGCACTTTCYGTTTGTAAGCTTTTATAAACACCCAAATGACTTAATCTTTTAGTGTAAAAGACTGCTTGTATATTAAGCTTTGTGTTATCAATGTCATTAAATCAATACCCTCAGTGCCCAAGGAATCCATATCACATTTGAGCTTAMGTTTGACTTAAGAAATGCAGTATTGAGACACCGTAGATTGTTTTTTTTTCATAGATCGATGGGTACTTCAAATTAGATCAATTGAAGATCARTGAAGGCTTATTTCCCATGGTTGCCGGTTCCTTATATATGGCAATTTCTAATTTAATGACAATTTTGTAGCAGAACTTCAATGAAGTCTAAGAAGGTGAGTGTTAGATGCAGTTACCATGCCTGGCTCTGTGAAACCTTGTGAGGCCTACATTGTATATATTAAACTATGGAATATATTCTCTAAAGAGAACTACATTGACAAAATGTCACTTACCCTTCTTTTATACACATTATATATCTATTATTTTCCCGTGTGGATGTACACAAACTTCTGGACACCAAATAGTCCAGAGATTATATAGCCTCACTTGGTGTACCTCCTTATCTAATGAGTGACATCTGTGTTTGGAGTTAAAGGCGGAGAAAAACAATAACTTGTCCATTGCCAGAGACATTTAATTGAGGGTAAAACATACATCTGGGTTTTATTTCTGTTAAAAGATACACAACTGAAGTGCACATCTCATTCCAACCTGACCCTGAAGCGCCCTTTCCATTAGTGTATTAAGAATCAAGATTTATCTAGAACTATCTTGCAAATAGGAGATGACAGTTATTGTATGATCCTACCTAGCTGCTATTACAGCACATCTCTTTCTCTTTCAGCCACTGTATGTCTGTCTGTCACACAACTGAAGTAATTTGTAATACAAACWGACGGTACGAATCCTCTCAATTGTTTTCTTCAGGAAAGCTGTAGACATGATGGGCATAACGCTGTACAGCATAATAGGAAACATTATGCTCCRTGCCCTTGCTGCTGGTAAAACAAAATGAACTCTGCCAGTGAAAGTGGGTTAACCAAAGTCACCCAAGGCATTTTTTCCAGCTGTGGGTTATGGATTAGTCTTTTGCAGTCTCTACACTGGTGGTGTCTAGAGATGGTCTGAACATCAAGAAGTGGGATTAAGCAAAAGAAGTCATTTCTAAAAGGCATTATGTGTTTCGTAAAAAGTTTGCAATTTAGAAGACGTGAAGCCCTGCCTTTATTTCCTTGTGATGKKGGACTTGAATCTTGTCCTGTTATACTTTCCTAGTGCAGCACAGCTGGAGAAAGTGGAAAGTGAGCAACTCTGCACCCTGTCAGCACAAGGACCATGTGTGGACCAGAGTTAGTTATAGCACACAGTTGTTTTTTATTCTTTAACATTTTTACTGCTAATATCCCTAGTATATAAATTGCACTCTGTGCTTTGAGGCTATATATAGATGGTAACTACTGCCCACATCACAAAACAAGATTTAGCACTGCAAAAATTTGTCCAGCGTTGACAGAACTAGGAGTTTAGAAGTAACTAAGATTAATGCTAGTAGGGTTATCCATTTATTTTTCATGGTACTCTGCCATCAGACCACACTCCTTTAATTACAAATATGTCCAATATGGCTATATCTCCATCCAGCTGCACTACGTTGGGTCTCACATACCTCAGGTGATTGTTTACTTGCTCCGCTCACACAAAAAGCTTGAACCAAATCCGGCTAGAACCAAAGGGGAAATAAAGACCTTTAGCAGATAAGCAACAATATTATCTCTTCATTAAACTATGATTCTGTAAGTACATGACCTGCAGTATTAGCTGTTTCTAAGATGGGRGAAAACAAGTTAGCCAGGATCGGTCAAGGAACTAGGATTTTTTTGAAGAGATGTTGCTCAAGTAGATAGGCAAATTCCATTTGTACAATCCAGAGATATGAGATATTGAGAACAAATTAATAAATGGGCTTATCTACTGTATAGTTGCTTCAAGTGTGTGGAAATCCAGTGTGAATGTCTTGTGTTAGGCAGAAATGCTTTGCTATYGCTAGCAAGGAGGGAGCTGTGCTACCTTGTGCCTGATACTTCACTGTTGGACTTGTGGGAGAGGAGACGGAAAATTGCATCAGACTTCTTATGCTTGCTTAAGTTGAGCATCCTGTTTAGAACTGATTTTTTTGTTCACTTGTTTTCACTAAGACAATGAAAGTCTTGGWTATATTATGGCTTGACAATACTGTCCTTCTGTTATAATAATCTGGGGAGTCTTAATTCCCCACTAATTTCTTTATGTTGAAGACTCCTTCCACTCCTAAGGTAGCGTGTAACATAATGTAGACTTTATTCATATATACATATATATATATATTTACACACATGGACCGTAAAAACCCTTTGGTTTGCATGTTTTGTCTTCAACGTTTTTATTTCTGCTTTTTGAACTCCAACATCATACGAACTATTTTGTCATGAAACTGGTATACCAGCAGAGAACGGGGTGTCAGACCTTTCTGAATTGCCAAGACCGAGTCAATGGCTAAATCTATTCGTGGAAGATACAAATGTGTGGTCATAATGCCAAGGTCTGTTAATCTAAAATCTTGGATTATGGCATTGGTCTTTYGTTTTGATTGTATATTTAAAAGTAATCACTGTTGTAGAAAGAAAATGTTTGTGGGTGTACTCAGTGTTTTTGCTCCTAAAATGTGGGGTTTTTATTACCTAACAAAGACAAAACCCAAAGAAGCTAAATATATGCTGAAGAATAAGGTCCCAATCCTGCAAAAATTAACATATATGTTTACGTGAATGTACAGTAAATACGTCCTGTTTTGCCACTTACTCACATAGGACAATGATTTCACTGAAAAAGAGATGAGCTTAATCCTAGTTTGTAAAATTAAGATTGAAGACCAGTGTTTGCTTGTTTGGGAGCCATGAAGACTGATAAATTTCACTTTCATTTTTTTGCGTGTTAATCTAGAATAAATCTTTTGAAGTTATTAGAATAACAAGAATTTAAACTAGTTAAGTTGAAAGAAGATTCTTGGTCTTTTTACACTTTTCTTCAGGATATCTCTTTTCTTTCTTGCAGACTTCTAAACAATACAGCCAAGCAGTGAATAAGAGCAATGAAGTCCATCTTTACTGTGCATTTCTGGACTACAGGTATGTTAATAATTCAAAGTTCTTTATCTTTATTTAATCTGATTGCACACATTTTGTCATCGTAGATGTTACCTATTTTCTTCTTATACTCTTTGATCATTGAAATTGTTAAATTGTTAATGAAGTCAGTGGGTTTGCAACAAATGCAATTCATAGTCACCATTTATTGCAAATAGGGAGCTTTTATTCAATGACCCTTTGTTAACTATGTGATTAAGAGATTGAAAGACTTTGGAATCAAATCCAAAATGCAAACTGATACTGATCACACTCAKAATGGTTTGTGAATATGTTCATTTGGGCAGAGGGATGACTGTTTTAAATTGGCATCCCTCCAGCAGAGCCATTGTTTTCACTGGATCTATGCCTGATCCACAATAAAATGCAAGAGGAGAATGGGGCCCCCTCATAGTATTTCAGAACTGAGAGTTATTGTGCAGAAACGTTATGACCTTGAATGCAAAACAGAATAAAAGGTAAATAAATATAATGCTAAATTTCAAAATAGCAGTAGCAAAAGCTACTGCAAAAGCAGTAGCTATTATTTAGCTGTGAATATATTTCATGTGTTCTTGATTTCCGAGCACGCTGCTCTTGCTGATTTAATTGAAAAAGGATACAAATAGGGAATTTTGAATTTCATGAGGATTAAAGATTTCTGTAATGGCATAAGCTTAATTGATGTAGAAATGGTTTGCAGTGGTATGATCCCTCCTATGCAGCAAGCAAAGAAGGTCAGTGTAATTCTTACATTAAAGTTTTGTTTCAAGTACGTAGAACTGTCCCAGCTGCCTGAAGTTTCTTGTTGTTATGGTTACTCATAAATTGTGATAAATTAGAAACAGATTTTACTGAAGCTTATTAATGTGGTTGAGGCATTGTTCCCATATTGTGTTCCATTGGGGATTGAGCCCTTGAGGCTCTGCCTCAGGATAGAAGCTGTAATATGAAATCTGTCCTTCCAAATGAGTTTTATTTATGTCAAGATGCTCTTATTCCCTTCTTCATAGTAGCTAAAGAATAAGCAATTTGTTTCTGACCTATGAAAGACTCTCTTTGAGAACTCAAGTTGGTCCCAAAGGGTGAGGTAATACCTGCCTTTAAAATACACAGAAAATTACAGATCATTTGCCTAGCTTCACGACCTAAAATAATATTAAAAGTAATAAATAGTCAGTTGTGAAGAAGTCAGCCAGGGTGGGAAACCTGCAGTACCCGAGCCACAGAAGTCGGGTTTGAGGCTGCCTTCCATATCCCTGCTCTGTCGCAGGACTCCCATTTGGGTTGTGTCTGTGCAGTATTTCCCAGGAAATCCAAATTCCTGGCTCTGAAAAGCAGCAAGCCAGTGGGGATGACATTTCTGCACAGCCCCACGTCAGGCCACGTGGCCAGTCCAGCTACGTTTTCAGTAGTGCAGGAGCTGCCCTTTGCTGACCTTAAGGATGAAGTGACAAAGAACAATTGACATAGAAACCATGTCACTAGAAAACATGTTCAGTCTAAATTACCTATTTTAGCAGGCAAATGGGACAGGGAGTAAGACAATAGATATGGTGGTTCTCAAAATATAGAAAATTTGGGSCTAGGTGAAATGCCATAAATGGGTTGCACGGTATTATCAAGAAATGTAATTATCAGTCAATTACAAAGCTGGGAAGAAATCTCTACTGTCATYCTCATAGGAGTGCATTTGGGCCCTGTTCCAGTCAATATTTTCCTTGACTATTTTCATGATGAATACACGAACAATGTTGTTGATGCATCAACTTTGGATGGCTTTCAGGCCTTTATTTTCTCCCCTATAATATAATGCATGCCAAAATAACCTAAATAAAACCTAAATAAAGCTTATCAAGCTTATCTTGATTGCATTTTTGTGTATTTTGCAGCAATGGAATTGGTGTTTGGTCCAACGAAGGCTGCGTGCGTGAGAGTGGGGACCTCAACCACTCGGTGTGTCTCTGCAACCACCTCACAAACTTCGCCATTCTGATGCAAGTAGTCCCTCTAAAGGTGAGATTAAGAAAAGGAGTAAATCTGTGTTCAAAACAGAGCATGAATACATCAGATACATCCACCAATCACATTAATAAGTGACTGAAATTTAGCTCATTTTTGCCCAACTCAAGTTTATTCCATGTCTTGCTTTCTGGGATGTTGTTTTAATATTTCTTGATTATGCATTCTAAAACTTCTGCAAATTGAAATGGAACATGAAATCAAATACATCTGTGACAGGTAGAAATCCTGAGGTGCTGGACTTTATTCTCACATTTTTGGTATGATTTTTTAAAGTACTGGACAGCAGAAGCACTGGAAGGCATGATCCTGTGTCCTTTTTTCCGGGATAAAGGAAAGACTAGATGAACTAATAAGTACTTCCCTATTCTGTCTTTAAAATAATAATAATAAAGAAAAGACTSAAAAAGCTGAGATTTAGCTGCTTAAGGATTTTGGTAACTAAAGCTGTGTTTATTCACCATGTTCTAAAATTCATGAGCTAAGGTTCAAAAGGCCCAAAYAAATCACCAGTTTGAATACTAAATTGTCAATGCTCTAAGGAATTTTTTCAGTGATGTTATATTAGATCTTTAACTTTTGTATATCTTATTTTTCTTTTCATAAATATTTCACATGTGTGTGAAGTTTAACACATAAYATTAGATGTGAAAAGAGAGGGTAGGAGAAATGGAAGCATCTGCTCACATTCGAACAGTTCTATTTAAACAGCTGCTATATATTTGTGGCTATATAAATAGACCTGTATTAAAATTTTCCATCTGAATAGTATTTTTGATTGAATATTTATTTTTTGTCTACCTATTTTTTTTAATACAAAAAGTGTTGTTTTTCGTGGAAAATGTTAGTAGCTTTTTGGAAGTGGAATGTCTAGAAATTGAAGCACTCTTAATCGAAAGCTGTATTTTGATTCAAAAAGRTGATTTTATTCTTCATGTGAATTGTGATGCCTTGTATTTCCATTCCCCTCCTGTGAAAGGCAGCATATTTCCTTTCCATCTTATTGACAAGAACAACTGTCAGAATAAAACATATATGCAGTCCTCCTCTCTAAGGGCACCCACGATAGCCATTAACATCGTGTACTATTTTTTTTTTAACACTGACACCAAGCAAAAGTCCTACCATGTTTTGCAGAAAGGCAGGCAAACGCATAAACAGTATTAAACAGAAGCAGGGGGAGGATCATGGATGACTCCAAAGATCCATGAGGAAGAGCAGCTTGTTTATAGTAGCTTCAGAGCTGGGAAAGCATCAGCGAGAAGACAGAAACTGATRTGGAAATGCATGAGTACTGGAGAGCAGTTCACCCTGGTAGGTGGTCTGACTTTCCCAGCATAAGCTTCCCAGGAATGACACACTGCAGGTAGTTCAGGAGACAGTTGCTGTTCACAACTGGAGAGCACGAGGGACTCTCCGAGGTCAAGCAATACCAGGGCTTCTATAAGCAAGAAACACTGAAAATAAGGGAAATTTGAGCAGCAAATGGAATCAGCTTTGCATGAGCGAGTACTGCAAATATACTGAAAGTTCYCTCGTGTTCCTTCCAGGGTGCATGTGTGGAGTTTGGGGTAGCTGCAAAATGATGTTTTTGAGCTGAAGACAAAGAGCTCTCTTGAGGGGCAATGTTTTCTAATGGTCCTATTTCCCCACTGTGTTTTCATCATTACTGTCCCTTAGAAATGATTATTTTAGTTAAAATTGACATTAACAAAAAAGAAAAGGTGTTTTTTTTATTTTCCCCTCCAGATACATTGTTGGTGTTTTAGATTCCAACAAAATAATAGAAAGAAAAAGACTCCCTCTTCATGCATACTCTAAAAGCATTCTAGGGCTATTCTCAGCCTTGAGAGCACATGCTTTACTCTTGGCCCCATGCAGGCTGATATTTTCTTAGTATATAAATGTTTTTAAATTATATGTTTCATTGTGACATGCCCATAGTTAGAAAGAAACTCCTCGGTTATCTTTTYCTCTTTGTCCCCTGATGTGGTCAAGTCTGGCTTTTTTCACTTGTATAAAAATAGCATGATCCAAACACTGTCAGCTTTGATACACTTTGAACTGCCATAATACCCCTCATCTTTGTAGTACTGGACCAGATCACTTTCACCTCTTCACCAACATCCAGCAAAGAGAAATTTCTCTCTTTATATATATATAGTTTAACTACTTTGTGTATTTCTTATGAACATAAATGACTTCTTATATTCTGAAGATCCTTAATCACTGCAATTTCATAATAAGGTAAAGATCTACGTTAATAATTTATGCATCAGTCTTGGAGACAAATTAAAATGCCACCTACGGAATTTATTTTSCTTTAGCGTGCCATTTATAGGAACAAGGTTGTAGGATGTCAGGCATATGACAGTGCTTTCTCTTGAAAGCTTGAAATATTGTGAAAGGAAGAATGCTGACAAATTGTTGCTTTTATGGGCACACTGTCTGGTGAGCCTAATTTTCAACAAGAATAGAAACACAAGAAGGCTGATAGGAACAAGCTGTGAGTTCTTGATTTTTCTGCTCCATCTTTACTCAAACCAGGCTGGAATAATTTATCTGCCATTCTACTACATGCTAGCCATAAATAGTCCCCAGGAACTGAAGTCAGAATAGCACTTTTATTCCAGTATTTCAGAAAAACAAATCGAAAGAGATCAGGAAGGAAAGTATAAATTCTGGAAGTTTTAGCTCAAGTATGACAAAATGGGTGTACATCTCTGTGACCAGCCCGCTGGTTTGCTGGAGGAGTTCTGCAAATGCTGYGAATTAGCTAAAACTGAGCTTGAATTCTAAGTGTGGCTGAACACTATTCTGTATTTTCTGATTGTTTCAGCAACAGCTTGAACACACTCAAGTCACCCTGATTGCAAAAGAGGAGTGTTAACAATACTGCTGATTAGCTTGATATCAGCATATGCCGTCTAGCTGCCTTAATTGATGCAGAGGATTAGCAGTTTATTTTGGGAATGAAACAACCATGTTGGAAAAACTTACAAGCATGTGGTGCTCAGATGTTAGACTGGCACTGACCTGTTACCCGCTGATGAATTGGCCTTCGTGGAGCTCCAGAATTATTTGTATCTTTTTTTACTCTGCTGTTAATGTCTGTATCAGGCTGGCTCATATTTGGGTTTGTTTGCTGAGACTCATTTATCAGGCAGGTTTTAACTTSAGGAATAATGCTTGCTCGGAGTTTTGGAGATTAGTGATTGTTAATTGATTTTATCAATTAATTTTGAAGATCCAAGGTGAAATGCCATCAAAGATGAGCAAAGTTCCATAAGGGACACATTCAGCCCTGTAATTAAGGTCAGAGCACAATCAGAATTCAGAACTCGCTTGGGAAATCTTTTCATACAACTCTGATAAAGATACTAATACTTTTATACATGCACTGCCACTCACATCCCCATTTTGCAAGAAATTGTGTCCATCAGACATTTTGAGCAGCTGTGCAGATATTAACTGATCTATCTGCTGCTCCTTTCAGAAATTGGTTGGTCTTTCCCTTCTTTATGTAGGGGAAACTGAGGCAGAGAAAAAAGTCATGCCCATCTCCTKGCTTGAGCCACAGAACTATATTCTCGCTTTCACCCCTTCAGAGCTTGCTGCTGGCCGCGCCGCCTGCGATGCCAGCTGCCCTGCAATATTATAATTAGGAAGACAATGGTGTATTAATATAGCTGTGGTAGGAAAAACAAATAATCCATTTAGTTTGATGTGTTTGTACTGGGTTAGGCTTGTTTCTCCTGGAGCTGGCCCAAATGCAGGGTGCCCAGGGTGACCTGCTCCATGGCGCGGCTTTATTGAAGCGGTACCGTAGGCAACAGGCATCCAGTTTGCAGCAGGGCTGAGCCCTGTGTAGCAGCAGATAAGGATGGGAGAAAAGTTCCCTTCCATATGTCTCTTTTGCATCCTCCATTGGCACAGGTCTAGGGAAACCTCAGCCTGTAACGCATCTTCCCAACGGTACCTTCAAGCCCAGGGAAAGCAGTTAGTGGAGACAGAAGGTCACTGTGCCTGAATGTCCTTAAGTACTCGTTAAATCAACAYGTCAGAGATGAGAAGGATGCTTCTCTGGAGCAGTAAAATGGCTTTTACAAGGAGCTTCCTAGATAGCAGCAAAAAGCAGCACAGAGTAAGCCGCACTCCAGGAGCTCTCTAAAGAAAATTCAGATGCTGTGATTTTATTTCGGGCAGCTTTACTCCTTTTCCTCAGTCAGTGGGGCTCTGTGCTGCTGCCAGGAAGCGTGCCAGCCATCTGGCAGTTTTTATTTCTATAGTGATTCAAGCATGAAGTGTGCCAGGCTGTGTGTGCCATCTGCCACCTAAGTGCCATTTCAGCAAAAGCATGGTGGACACCTAGTTCAAACATCTCTTTAAAGGAGAAAGTACTCCTTACAGCAAAACCAAGCCTGGAGCTTGGATTTTYCTTATTTTTTTTTCCCCAAGTGATTAATGCAAGACACAACAGTAATATTTATGTCTCCGAGACCATTTGCTTGTTTTTTCCTGAGTGGCTTTGCTCTTTCCAACTCTTCCCACTGAAAGGGTGTAAGAATGACTACTGTTAAGTTCACTCRTGGATGGACATTTCCAGCAAAGAACTGCTCTGTATTCTTTGTCCTTGTACTGTTCTCAAAATCTCTGCTACTTCTTCCTGGAATTAGAGTCTGGAACAATGACCACATCCCAGGTGCTCCTCCCATTGAGGCAATGGCCCATGGTGGCCCAATGATGAAGCCACTGGTTGGTTCTACTTGCCATGTCCAGAGCTCCCTGCTGCAGAGCCATCCGAGGCAGCAACTTCTCCTGCCCAGTCCTCATTCTCTCTCCTGTGGGGACTCGGCATTTCATGTTTTTCTTTGCTTAAGGGTGGAAGGGACCTCCAGAGGTCATCTAGTCCAACCCCTCTGCACACGCAGGGTTAACAGGCATAGCTGACTGTTATATTTTGTAAATAAAATATGCAATGGGTTTTTCTTTGCAGAGTTGCTTGAATATGAAAAATAAGAAGGAGCATTAAATAAAATGCACCCAAATCAATCCATTGGATGAACATGATAGGCCTGGATCATCCTTCAGGGGTGGATTTACTTTAGTGTCTTTCTGTAGATCTTATTTTGATCCCACAAAAAATTGCTTGGGTGCTAACCCGAAGTAATGGTAATACACAAGCTGTAGTAGAAATAGTTCAGATTTTTAAAGACATTCTCTGAATTTCTAAAGGCAGAAATGACTGTTTTTCYTTGTGCTTGTAGCTCCTGTTCCATAATTCAGAAAGGAGGATCAGTCAATACAGTTCAAACTGCCCATCAGTAGGCTTGAAAGAAGAGAAGCGGTTACAAAGGGGAAAATATTTAAAAAGCATTGATCTTGCAGTTGGAGCTATAGAAACAACCCATAGTATCTTTAGGGAGCTCAGAAGAGGCTTCGGGTTTTAGCTGTGACRCTCTCTTTACAAAACACAAGGCATCGCACTATCTTCTTTGGGGCAAGTATGTTCTTTATTTTATTTTTCACTGGTATAGCTGAGTGTGACAGCAATTTTTCACAACATACAKCTGACTGAAAAAGAACAAAGTGCCTCCACTGATGTTATAAAGGCTGCTTTGAAAACTTAACAGTCAAATGCTTCAGAAAGATGGGGCATAGGTGTGTAATTCAAAAGGCTGGAACATTATTTCCATACCTCATATACTGAACTCAGACCATTAAAAGAGCAGTCTGAGATGATAGCCTTTTTCTTAAACTTTTCAGCCAGCTGCAGCTCAGATTATCTACTCCAATGGGACTATGAAATGGAAATAATATGGCACTCTTGGATTTCTGCTCTTTTGTAATTTTAACATAATTACTTTTCTCAGCATGTTTTTCATTGTTGGGAGCATTAAAAGAATAGTGCACTAGTCCAGTAATTTTTCTTTTGGGCTGCATATTTAAAAATTGGATAGGCATTGCAGTTCTTTTGGTCCTTGTTTATTACCACTGACAGTTTATTTAACTGAAGAGATCTCTGCAGGCAGTTTAGACAGCCCTCACCCATCAAATGAACAGAGATAAATCAGCCCGTGTTTATTCTAGGATTGTTTTGTAAACTTTCCTCTTTGCTCTTTCTCACTCTCTCCATCTCTCCTTCCATTTTATTGTAGTGAATGTTGCCCCCATAGGGGATTGCCATTAAAATGACCCTGATGAAAACAAGTTGTGACATGAAAGCGGCATTATCTCGCTGATACATTCACAGTGTGATTTTGCATCACATTTTCTTTGCCTTTGCTACCCCCTTGCTCATCTTTCCCGAAAATTGAACACTGATTTTGACTTCTATATGGCAGCCRGTGTTCGTTCCTCTGCTCTCCCATTTCTGCACCAGTTCAGCTCCGTTAGGTATGATGGCTTTCTGGTTCTGCCCTTAAATCCACAGAACAGCATGAAAAAAATAGTCTAATGCTCCAGAATATCAACACCTCATATCCCTTAGAGAATTATTCATCAATTACGGAATTTCACTTAACATAGGAGAAAGCAAAGTCTCTTTTATCTTGGAAAAGCCCAAATATCCAAGAGCAGTATAATGTTGAAAAGAGCTCTTCCATTTGAGGAGTGTTACATAAAAAAGAAAACAACAAAAAATATTTTAATCGGGATGTCTTACAAATAACACAGGCTTCCTTTCTATGGTGAAAATAAAGGCACTGAGCTGTTTGGCAGTTAAATCTTGGTCATGAAAGGACTTCCCATACAGCATAAAAATATTATGAGGCTGCACCTTTATCTTCCCTTGTCTCTGCGGAGCATCATTAAATTTAATCACTGGGTACTCAGAGCTCGGCCTGCCTCCTGTGCTGGCCTTTACCTGCACCTCCTATACACCTTGGCACAGGGCAGGTTTGGGTTGGGGACCTGGAGCCTGCGGTCTGGGCAGAAATGGATTTTTCTGAATCAAAGCCCAAACGTGGGCTGAGGGAATTAGACAGAGTCGTTTTCATTGAATTTTCCTAGGAGCTGGGTACTTAATTATCCTCAACTGCTTTGAAAATCACAGAGTTGAGCAAGACTGTGGTTTCTCTGCCC
Source organism: Nothoprocta perdicaria (assembly GCF_003342845.1). Classification (NCBI taxonomy): domain Eukaryota; kingdom Metazoa; phylum Chordata; class Aves; order Tinamiformes; family Tinamidae; genus Nothoprocta; species Nothoprocta perdicaria. The sequence continues at coordinate 5,725,982 of NW_020455204.1, read as the reverse complement.
GCCTGACCCACATGGGGTTTCTTCTCCTCTTGGCCCCTTCTGGTAGAATATTTTGATTTGTTTCATAGCTGGAGAACAGCACAGCTCTTGCTGGAACACAAAGTACAGACCAGATGTGCAAAGTTTGAGGCATATGGGCAAAAGTTAGCTCCTTCAGACGGACAGAGGATAATTTGTTGTAAATATATTTACCATATTATTCAGAGCACACTGCAAGCCGTAGGCCTGAAACAAATGCAGGAAAATACTTCACTTGCTGCTACATAAAAAGGCTTAATTTGAACTGAAACCTTGCTGTGTGTAAAGTGCAAAGAGCAGATTACCTACTGTTTGATGACACTTTGCCCAGAATAATTTATAAAGACGGCAGGGCCTTTTAAAAATACTAATTAATGCCTTGGTGGAGAAAACTTGTAAAATTTTAAATTTCTTCATGTCACAGTGAAAAGCTTTAAATAAGCAGCCACCAGGATGGGCTGACTAGAGGAAAACCTTCCCTGGGTGCACAAGAAACCTCTTTGCTGCTGATCAGGAGGAGATGGAGATAGTAGGAGATTCCTACTATGGAGATAGAGGAGATAGTAGGAGATAGATGGAGATAGTAGGAGATTAGTTAATTAATAGGGAATGGGTATTCCCTATTACAACAGGAGGGATAAAGATGACTGAGCTGCAAAGCATGATTCTGGGGAGCTTTATTTCTCTAAACTTATGGTATCTAATATAAGGTGGGTGGGAAAAACTGCTCTCTGYACCAAGGTAGATTTTGCCTTCCTGTGAGCAGCGACTGTGGGGCCTGGCCCCCCAGAACCAAATGAATGGTCTCGGGGAGGAAAATGCAACCTAAACACAGATGTTAATTTGAAAGAAACCATAATGCTATGTATGTAACCAAGTGCTTGGCAAGCCGAAGGAAAACAGCAATTTGTATTGTTATTATTATTTAACATATAAATAAAGGCCTCCCTGGACTGAAATTGAATTTCAGCAGCCTTTCTGGAGGCAATTAAAACCATTAGCTTCATCAGCCAAGGCCAGTGTTTTAATGTCTCTGAAACACTCCGCCTGCCAAAGTTAATTATTCATCCTTTTCTTAATTGGATTCAGACTGAATTTAAGGGTGCAGCTTCAAAAGGGCTGGCTGAGCCTTAGTTTTTTGTAYGTCTCTCTCCTCCCTTCCCTCTGCCCCACCAGAAATGATTCAGAAGAAGTTGTTTYACTGCTTTGGAGAAGAGTTTTCGAGCTCATTTCAGCCTAGGATGGCAGCTGATTATCTCACGGTATCTCAGGCTTTCAGGGGGSGGATTTTGGAGCTGTTATTTGGTAGACACACAAACACTTGCAGGATCAGATATGACAAGTCTTGTTTCAAGTGTTAGAACTCAGCTCTTCCTCTGATGTGTTGCCTCTAAGGATGGGCACAGTGGAATATTTTGCAGTAAGTAACAAAAAAATAGAGGTGTTTATTACCTCCCCACAATGCCATTTCCTTGGTGAGAGTCCAAAGTACCCCCTCTGACAAGAAGAAGACCCGAGTTCAGCCAWCTCAGAGGAATGAGGAGAAAAGGAGCAGTAATGCAATTTTCATGCAAATCAAGAGGTAGCTGGAAGTGGCTGTGGAGCATCTCTCCAGTGCTCCAAGCTGTCCTGTTGCTATTGTGTGTTTCTATATCCCCTTCAGCTTTCTGATGGATTGCTGTGTTGTGTGATACATATGGTTGCTGGTTAATGTTGTAGAAGTGAGTAGATTTCCTGATCTAACTCTATATTAAACAGTTTTCCATGTACAACTAGCTACAAATCTTTCAGTCACAGCTGACCTTTTCCAGATGCTCTAGTCATGGAAAGTACTATCCCATTATAATAATATATTTTCATCTTCTGGTGCAATAGTTTTAACTGAGGAGTTAGATGTCAGTCATTTCTCATGACTAACAWCATCATAAAATAAAAATATATGTTTGGAGCCTGAACTCCATACTATCCTGGATTTTTGTCCATACTATTAATGAGGCTTTGCAGGTAAAAACTGTTGCATATAAAACAAAATARGTTTTTCAGGGTTTTTTATCTGGAACATGAGTTTTTTTCTTTTGACTGTTTGTCAAAATAGAAGCTAAGAAACAGCATTCATGTCTACTGGCACTAATGACTGCATGAGGCTCCTCCTCGCATTTTGTTTTACGGCTGAGTTGAAGAATGTCTCTATGCAGTCAAAGAAGCCAAGCCTTTTAGAAGCCACGTATAATTTTATGTGAATTAGGAAAAAAGTAAGAATCGGGCTCATAAGACTACATCACAGATTGTTCAGTGTTTTACGCAATGCACTTTAATGCTRTTTTCATCACTCACAGCATTAGTGTCAGATTAGCAGTTTTGTCCTGCCTACAATGCCATCCATTTTTTACAAAATTAGCTTCTTATATCAGGTCCTTAGTCTGAAAGATTTTTAAAAGACARCATGAGGTAAGAAGATTGTAATTAAAATCCATATAAAGAACCTTCTTAGTTGCATACTGGCTATGAGAGAAATTGGTTCAGAAAAGGATGCTTATGCGATTATCCTTTTTTTTTCTCCCCTCTTTTTTTTTTCTCTTTTTTTCTCCTCTTTTTTCCCCCTTTTCATTTTCTTTCCTTTTCTTTCCTTTTCTTTCCTTTTTTTTTTTTTTTTTTCTTTTCTTTTACCCCTCTCTGCACTTCTTTTGGAGTTGGAAAAGCTGTAGGACTTCAAGACATCCAGGGCAGGAGAAGTGGATGTGTGTCTGAGCAATCAGGAAATGAGGTTCAAGCTTTCTGAACATGCATGTCTGATGGAGATGGGGAAATCTCTGATCTCCAATGAGGAAATTGCTTCTAAGCTCTCCAGTATAGCCAGGTTATTCCTGTTTTAGGAAGAATAGTTATGCATGGGGGGATGACGGGAGATGGTGGCTCTGGTCCATCGCACAGAAATCTTTGTCTCTCTAACTGATGCTATCCAAGTCAGTGACAAGAAATCTGTCTCTGCCTGAAAGAGAAGAARTACCAAAGAGCTGCATCATCTTTCCTAGGAACGGCAATGCCATAGCAACAGTTGTCTATCAGTGCCACTGCGTTGCTTAATAGTCCGCAGATTGGTGTGAGGGCTAGAAGATCTTCTGCTATTGAGCTTGCTGCACAAGGGTTGATACAGTTGGCAGATAATTGCTATAAAAATGTGTACGTACAGCACAGATTATTATTGTCTGGATTTAAAATGACTTTTTGGCATAGCCGCATGACAAGTGATTTCTCTCTTTTGAAAGGAATTTTAATTAATGTTTGTGGTAGGGCTGGTTGGGTTTGATAATCTCTGAAATTAATTTTTGGGGGAGAATTAGTGTTATTTGGGTTTGGGGAATAATCCTAAAGCCAAAATTGTGGCATTGTTTTTTATTAGCTGCAGTTATAGTAAAATATATATATATATATATATATATATAAAAAACCATTCCTTTCAGTATTTTTTTCAGAATGAATAAATATTTTTAACGAGTTTTCAGCTGGGAACCTAATTTATAGTGAAATGAGGATCAAATAGAAACACAGAATTTTAAACTCATCAAAAAGAAAACTTTTGATTGACTGCACTTTTTTTTTTTTTTTTCCAAACATTCAGTATATGAAAATGTCAACTCGATCCAAATTCAAGTCAGGATAAATGTTTGAAAATACTTCCGAGATGAGAGAACTTTTCCCTGCTTAGCACTTTTCTACTTACTGCATATTAATACTTCCTGGCTCACTATGTTAGGTGCGGCTTTATTTTTTATTTATTTATTTTTGTCATTCTTTAAATGAGTGCTTGCATGGAAAAAGAAAGTATACGTTGAGTAATTTAGGCTAAGCTACACCATGTGTCACTCCTTTGAATTGACCCAAGTTTTACCATGGACTCGCTGAATGGCTGGCTCAGTGGAGCTATGGATTAAATGTTTATGAAACTCAAATGACTTGTACAAAAAGTAGCTCTAGGTAAAGCCCAGGACTGAGACTGGAGGGCCCCACTTGGATCCCTTTTGACGGGTCCATTTTGGAGTTTTCCACTCTACGTGTCAGTCCAGCTCCTTCAACAGGCACTGCAAACATTAAACAAAAGAAATAGGCTATAAATGGCCCATGAGTTATGGGTTATCTTTGCCTGCCGGTTCTCGCTGTGTGAAGAACTTCTGGTATTTGCACAGTGATGTAAATTATTGCAGCCCGGCAGCGTTAGCAAAGTGCCCTGTGCGCCGTAAAGCACCCAGTGCTGACAGCGCTGTGCAGCCAACAGACTGCGCCTTCTCGTGCTATCTAATCTCAGGCTTGACACTATCACAGCAACAGAGCTGAAATTAACTGATTTTGAGGAAATATTGACTTATGAAATGTAAGAGGGAACCAAAAAGACCTGGGAAGCTGAATGCCCTGGCTGCTTGACTTGCAGCTCAGAGAAGACTCTTCATTCTTTGTCCTAGAAACGCAGCAGACGGTCACTAACATCAGCTTATTTATAAGGGGATGGAGGAGGAAACCGTACGTGGCAGATTTGGGGCTCTGTAGTGTAATAAATCAATCAATAGGTTTTTCCTTTGTTTTTCTCCCCATGTGCAGCTAACGAGAGAACACCAGATGGCCCTCTCCTCCATCACTTACATCGGCTGCGCTCTGTCCATCTTCTGCCTGACGATCACGCTCGTCACATTTGCTATATTGTCGTGAGTAATTTTACCTTAATACCTGCTGAGCGACTATGGGATGGAAAGTCTAGCAGTGCATTTCAGGCCACTGGATTGGATCCCTTCAGGTCCCTCAAATCAAGCAAAGGCTATTATTTCTAAAATCTTCCTAATTAGGTTCTGCACATGTATTTGTAACGGTTGGTTATTTCTAAATTACTTTAATTTCCTGAAATGGGATAGTCTTTATATAGAAAGCTATTTACGTACTATATGGGATTTTTTAGAGTTTTTTTAAAAACTCTTCTCCATAGTGCTATAGTTCAAGGATCTTGGGAGGGTGAGGGCTCTAAGTGAGCTTGATTCAGAGTTCCAGACAAACTCACAGGATGGCAGGATGAGTTTGAGGCCCAGATAGTTGGGTTTTATTTTATTTTTTTCTGAAAAGTCTTTCATAAATTTTCTATCCAAATTAAAAAGACAAAATCTGAAAGGAAGTGAAGGAATTTGCCCTATCTCCTGAAGGAAGGAATGCTGCCTATSTCCTGAAGCATTAAACCATTTTCTTTACTCAAGTGTCCAGGTTTTGGTTTCTGTGTCCAGGCATGACTTTTGCACACCTGCTAAGAGACCAATTTTTAGAAAAGGGGACCTGTTGAAATTTGGTAAAGTAATAGAAATGTTTGTTCCAAAAACAATATTATTTCCAAGACTCCGGATCTGTTTTGGCCATACTTGGATTGTGTGTCGTGTGTGGCAAAATCCACTCCAAGTAAGTTCCAAAGTCTGCTGATGTGGCATTGGGCTAGTGGAATGTTTAGGCTACAGGGAACAATCTGCTCCATTTTTGTCTGTGTGCAACACTGTGGATGTTAGTGCTTAAAAAGGAAAGGAGCAAAAGGAGATACAGCTGGACTGACAAACTCCCAGAGAAACGGGAGGCAAACAGAGCACTTGGAAGGAGAATTTGGACCTTGCTGACAGTCACAGGACTCAGCACCCCTCATATATGCACGGTTGGTTAAACTGCCAATTAAAACTAATTTGATTGGATTTTCCCTGGAGAGCAGGGCTTCGTTAGACAGCTGAAGCAAAATTTTGCAATGTGGTGTTAGAGGCCGATGAGGTAAGTGGAGAGGAATCTGGCACTTTGTGAGCTGCTCTGCAGCCTGGCAAAGGCGGCCGTTTCCAAGAGCGTGGCCCTGATCGCCTTGTGGGTATGAGTGTCCCAGCCCTTGACTGCGTGAAGCTCCCTATTAGAAAGTCATTGGCACCAGGCAGCACAACCTGTCTCTCTGAATCACGCTGAGGGCATCAGTACTTCTTGTCTTTTCATGTTCCTCCTCACTCCTTCATAATGAGGGTGGGCTAAAGCCCCGCTGGAAGAGCGAAGCTGACAGCAAGCCATCATCTGCATCACTCTGGGTCACCCTGCTGCAGAGGCCACAGATGGTGTGTCRCCAGCAGTGGGAAACGTCCTCTCAGCCTCATGAGATGCAAGGAAAAGACAGGAGTGTGCACTGTTGTGCAGAGGAAGCACAGTTTTCACGCAGCCAAACAGTCCAGGCCTCCTGAGATAATTAAAGCTGGTAACAGGGGCTGGCAGAAAGCAGGAGTTGAAAACAAAAGCCTGTGTTACTATGTTACTAATACTCTATTTTTTTTTAAAAAAGAATACAATTATGCAAAAGGTCTGAAATATTCAGATAATTCAGATAAATGTTTTTGTTTTCTACTTCTACTTTACTCAGAGGAAAGCATGTTCTTGCCTGATTTCCAGCTGCTTTTGCAAAGTCAAGAGAGAAGTTGAACGATGTTGTGCTCAAAGGCAGTGCTMTGTCAAGGTAGCCACTGCACAGACCTATAAGTTGCTCTAGCTTTTGCACTCAGAAGCTGATAATAGCAAGGTCAGAATTGTAACCTGTTTTCCTTTAGGTTCACTTGCATCTAATACAAGCAAATGCCAACAAAACACTGAGGAATTCTGCAGTTCTGGGTGGGTTACGTTTTGCAAGGTGCAGAACGTGTTATACGTGTTACAGRTCTGATTTCCTTGAGAGTACAGCACCATTCAGGATCAAACCTTTTCTAATTATTCTATCCCAGGGTATTAGCAGAGCTAGTTAATGTGTAAATGAGTCTTTCTACTGTATTCACTACTCTAACAGACTACGCAAGAAACTAGTTAGCTAGCAAGAACCTCACTCCATCCTCGTGGCAGAAGCACTTAAAGAGACTTTGTGATAGCCCCACCAAAGCAAATGAAGAAAAAATCTTGAAGGCAAATCATAAATACGTTAGTGCTTCTTGGAATATTGTTTTATTCATAAGCCTTTTCATCTTCTGTCAGGTCTGTCAGCACCATCCGCAACCAACGCTACCACATCCATTGCAACCTATCCTTTGCTGTCCTGGTGGCTCAGATCCTGCTTCTCATCAGTTTTCAGTTCAGCCCTGGAACAGTAAGTGCTAGAAAGAGTGCCTGAGTTTTCTGGCAAGGCATCTGCATGGAATGAGTGCCACATGCTCCGTGCAAGAAAGTGTCTCCTGGAATATCTCCCATTTGTAGCATGCCTAAACCATAAACGCCAACCCACAACACCGGATAAACACTTTTGCATATCCAATAATGTTATCATAGTGTACAATACAAGTATTGTGAAAATGAAGGCCTATTTTATGTCACAGGCTCGCTGATGCTACGGATATCTGCACTAATTCAAGACTGTGTCAGATCATATAGACTTAATGGGAGGACATTTTAAGAGGGTTCTCTATAATGCAATAACACTGACACTCAAATTGAAAACACTATTTTAAATCAGATTTAGAAAATGCATGCAAATTTACCTGCTTTAAGGCTATCCATTATGAATGCTATTTTGAGGGAGGAGATGCTGAGGGACTACTTTACTTTCTCAACAACCATTACTATGATGGGCCTTGCTAGTGGCTGCTCTGTTTTTTCCTATTTTCACAGACTCATGAACAGTAGCAGTAACAAGAACTGTCTTTTTGCAAGTATCCTGCTATAAGCAGTGTGCATTGTGCCAYAGAGCAAGGGACACCAGTTTTCTCACATTTTCAGTACCTTTTTCAATGATAATGTCTCGCATTTTCAGTGTCTTTTTCTAGAAGCAATTCTGACAAAATGTCCTCAAACTAATAGGTACAACATTAATACAGAACTAGTAGCAACTTAGCTATTGATTATATGTAAAAATCTGCAACTCAATATTACACAAAATTACATGCAGATCAACCTCCTGCTACTGCACTGTGTTTAATATTTCTGCTCTTTTATGATGTACATTGTTTAGCTATTCAGAAAATATCCATTTGACAAGACCAGCTTTATGCTGTATTTATATTGCATGGACTAAGCTTCCTGCAGAAATCAAATGTCATTAAAATGGCTTTCATGGCCTTATGATAAAATTAACTGAAATTGGTTTTTTTTTCCAGTTTTTGCCAATAAGCAAATCTGGTTTAGTTATATGTCATTGAACATTTCAAAAYTGTAAAACACAGATCTTCCTTATATGAATTAAACTCCAAGTTATTGCTTTTTAATACATGTAAACACAACGGATTTGCATTGGAATGTTCCTGCACCAGTCCAGAACCAGCTGAACACAGTGAAAAGGTACTGGGAAGCTTTAATTTTCATTATGCTACCCAGTCCCAAGGTTTTTAACTTTCATTACAGTGCCAAGTCCAAGCCATCCACAGAAAGAATAAAACGTACCTAAGCTCACACTCAAAGAGAAGTACTAATTAACATTTGAAGAGACTGCTGCAGGAAACTGGTTCCTACAGTAATGCTACTGAAACCCACCAATTCCAGCTGCAGGAATACCTTAAATGTGATTTTTCTGGATTAAGAGGAGAAACGGTGAAGGATAAAAAGAAAGTCTTCCCATTGGCATGGTATGGTCTGCAWGCAAATAACCCTGTGAAATTCTGTGTGTCACAGAACGACACATACAAAGTAGATTGACCACCATCTGGATGCTAGTTGATGCAGACCTGAGGTATAGCTGCAACTTGTTCCAAGAAAGTGTTTAAAGTGTATCTTAACTGTAAGCCGACTAAACCTGATTATCTTGTGGTACGATCCCTGGCAATCATGTCTTGTCAATGACTGCACGAYGAGTGAAACCACTTGTGGTGAGACATCCTCAAAAAGCAAGTAGTGGTACAAGGGGAAGGTGCTGTGTGAATAYGGGACAGGTGGGCAAGGAGGAAGGATTCGATTTTAGTGTTTGCATAAGGGAGGTTGATAGGAGGCTTAGAAAAAAAAATTATATAATGATTTCTCTGAGGAATAACTGGAGAGTGCTGCTATGACAGCCCTTCGAGACAAGCCAGGCATTAAAACCAGCCGTGCATTTCTTGTAGTCATAGGGCCATAAGCAATTCTGGGGCCAAGCCTAAGCCTGACTCAGGAGGAATTTTTTCCTTCTCTCTACCCTGTCTTTGTACTGGCATTCCTTCATGTGTTGAGGCAGCATTTATTTCATTCCAAAACATTCTTCTAACTTAAACTGAAGCAGATGCTCCAGTTCACTCCAGTTGGACTCCCTCACTGGATGGCATTTTTCTGTTGCTTAAGCTTTCTCATTAGTTTCTATTTCCAGAATTTCAACAGCTCTTTATGCAACAAGAGACTATCAAGGAGGATTCAAATTGTCTGTAAAGAGCAGAGCTTCAGTTCTCTGCCTTCATCATTAGACATGTTCCTTTCAAGTATGGCTTTGAGTATGTACTCCAGGCTATGGGAAATAGAGATTTCTAGTAGGCAGGCAAGCTACACAACCAGGAAAGCAATTAGGACTTGTAAACTAATTACAACTTATATATATATTTTTTAAAATGGTTATATTAGTATTGCTGGTGAAGGAGCACATGAAGCTTTCATTGAATTTCCTACCTGAACAGACAGCATTGGAATACAGTAAGATCTAATTTGTGAGTSATCCTGTTTTTAATAAAAGCAGCAAGTAGGGAAGCTACTGGCAAAAAGAAGTTAAAGATCAAGTTAAACATGGTATCCTATTTGAAAATTTCCCTTTTTTCCTCAAACTTAGGTGAGCTATTGACTTTCCAGTGTTGAAAACGTAGCTTGAACGTTTTTCCCCCRTCACAGAACAGACAGAAGGGTGTGGGGCAGCATCTGCACCACCACTTCTCTGACCTCTCCCCCTTTTTGCTGCGACCTACGATTTCAAGTTCTTAAATCTTTTGTAGACTCTAGTAAGAGTACTGCTTATATACAAATAAACAACCTGTTTGGCTTGCCATAGTAAGTTTAGTAATGTTTTTTTTTGCATTTCAATTGTGAAATAGTAAGAGAATTTGTCACTCCAAAGCTATCTTAAAGCGCTGTAGAAAAATAAACATCCTTTAGTGCTCTGTTCTTTAAGAATGTTTTACTGCAGTGATTTAGTGTTTAGTACGTAAATGCAAAAATTATTACAAAAATTGAAAAATCCTACCAAGTTGACTACATGACAAAGCATTAACATATTTCTTTTTTGATTTGTTTTTAGGTGCCTTGCAAAGTCTTGGCCATTCTCCTTCACTTTTTCTTCTTGAGTGCTTTTGCATGGATGCTGGTGGAAGGATTTCATCTCTATAGCATGGTGATCAAAGTATTTGGGTCAGAGGAGAGCAAGCACTTATACTACTATGGAATTGGMTGGGGTAAGCCTTTACTAGCTTGTTTTCAGGCTCTTCACCATGGGACAAGATTATCTATGTATCCTAATCACCGATTTTTATAGTATGCTTGAAACTGAATTTCAGAATAGTTTCTAATAAAGAATACAATATGAATGTATTTGTCATGCCACGATTCCTGTCTCATAGTTAGATTAAGATTGATCTTAATGATCATAGTTTGCCTACTGAGAGTAGGTTTATTGGAGAAAAACAGGCATTTTTTGTTTGCAATGAAACTTTAAAATAATATACAGTCACTAAGTGTAATCCCACTGCAGTAGATTCCTTGACCTCACTATGCCAAATCAGATCCTTGATAAGAGATTCAAGGAGTACAGAGGAGGTCTCACTGATATGTTTTTTATTTTATTTTATTTTATTTTATTTTATTTTATTTTATTTTATTTTATTTTATTTTATTTTATTTTATTTTATTTTATTTTATTTTATTTTANTTATTTTATTTTATTTTATTTTATTTTATTTTATTTTATTTTATTTTATTTTATTTTATTTTATTTTATTTTATTTTATTTTATTTTATTTTATTGTTTCTTACTCATAACACTGACTTATTCTATCTGTATTTTACAATCACCATACATACAAAATGGGCAGAGTATTTCAGGAGTGCCACAAGACTTCATTAGTTTGTGTTTTGTGCCTTGAAATCCCTAAGTGGAAGAGGCTGTTATTATTAAGAAAGAAATAAGTGTTCCTACAATACAGGAATATCACAGAAAGTAAACTGCAGCTTTCTAAATGTTCTAAATGCAGGAAACAAATCATACTCTCTGTTACCATCATCTAGATGATCTCTAATTGCCTATCTGAGCTGCAATGCCCTTTAGCCCCAAGTTAATTTTATTGTTGATGGAAAAAAAATGTTTCTTATTGACCAATTTCTCTAAAAAGAAAGGTAGTAACATTTTCACTCAGAACTATTGAATGGCTGGTGCTCGGGGAATCTTGGCAGACCATGCACATTTTTAAGTTTTTCTATTCATGTAACAGTTTTTGTCTTCTTTTCATTGTTCCCCTATGCCAGCCYACAATCCATCTCACTCAGGCAGTAAAAAATTACTTCTGATTTAGAGACCCTCACTGGAAAACTGGTTAAAAATGAACTTTGCTGCACATTACCTCAGACTAATTCAGTCAGGAGAACTTGTTTGCCTTAACTGGGCACCAAATTTGCTTTTGAGTCTGAATTTGCAAATGTGATAGAGGAAAGAATCTACAGAGATGAGCTTTTTGGAACGCAGTAATGCATTAATCTACTAGTCCTAAAATGTCAGTGCTTGTAATGTGCTGATTTAATGATTTCTCATTCCTGCTACCTTTTTTAGTTCATAAAACTTATGATCAGCCATTTTCATGTTGCCATTTTATCTATTAGAACAACTAATGCCAGATGGTGCATTGCCCTAACCATACTGGATTTAAGTAAAATTCTTGAATGCTTATAGTAAATATGTTCACCTTGCTAATTTTAATGCAACCTAACATTAGTAAGCGTAAGGATTAATTTAGGTAACCCCAAACTGTCCAAGGAAATGGCAGGGAAGGATTAATACAATGTTGAATAATGACTTTTCTCTGTTGTATTGTCATATAAAATACCATAAAATTTCCAGCACCCAGATAGTCTTGCAAGTCTGGGGAAAGTAGCTAAAAATGCTTTGTCCTAAAATTACTTTTTCTGGCAGAGTAAGTTAGTCTTGAGTGCAGCTGTCAAAAGAAATACAAGAGTTCTTGTGCTATCCTGAGCCAATCATAGATAAGCAGGGTCCAGTGTCTAATAGAAATGGACAGTTTTTTACAGTTTGACTTGGCTAATTATTATACTGACTGAAAGTGATAGAAGGCAGTGGAAGACAAGGATGTCTCATCTCATATTAGCAGGTAGCTCATTTCTTCATCTTTCACTTTTATTTGCATTCAGCTTTTGCAAACTCATAGTTCCTGGAATAATGACAAAACCCAGTCTTGAATTTAAAACCCCAGACGCATCATTTTTATTTAAGCAATGTAGATGCATAAAAGTTTGTGGAATCTATGTTAATGACAAGGCGGAACCTGAGGCAAGATTTGACAGTAGATGGGAAGAAGGAGCTCTAGACCGAGCATCACTTATCTCATAACTAAGATTTCTGAGAGATGCTACTGCAGTAAAAGGAATCCAACAGTAATCAAAGATGTGGGTTATCGAATGTGCAGAGCTGATTGAAGTTCTCCTGTATTATCTTTAGTCCCAATGGTGCTAAAATTACCTCAAAGCCTGCAGTTGTCAGTAATTCAAAAGAAGAGCAATTTGAGGAAGATGGTAATATCCCACTTTTAAAACTACCTTGAGATTGATTGGGTAAAAAAATAACACTTTGTTGCCTTGGTGATTCAACATAATACACAAAGATTAAAGTATCAAAACTTTTCCCACCCATTTGTAGGATGCTGGTGAAATAGTCTGTGATACTGGGGATTTTTCTGTAGCATTTTGGCCTTAGCCTGTTTTCCTATTTCTTTTCCTTTACAAATACGTGCTTAGAATAGAGATTTCATTATGAGCTGTCAAAAGAGCTAAACTACCTTCCTTGCTGTTGTTTGATATAGTCTCAGACTTCCCCATGGCTATGGTATAAGCCTGTAGAAAAAGAACAAAATCATCTGAAATTAACTTCTACTAAAGAAATGAGAGAATATAGTTTTCCATCATGTCAAATAGGTAGTTTCAGGTTTYACAGAGAAAAATGCTTCATTTGTGTCTAGCACTTCACTCTTATCTGCAAATGACATATTTAGCCTTTTAGAATTAATGTCTTAAAATTGCTTGCTTCTATAGCCTTCAGTTTCTTACTGTTTAAAGACACAGAAGCTTTCAAAAGACAGTATATAGCTTTACAGGTATTTTTCGTTTTATCATTAGTGCCTGAAAACTTCAGAGCAGATGGATTAGATGTGAAGTTCAGGGCTGAAGGAGGGTACCAGTAATCTATCCAACGCTCATTTTAGTTTCTGCCTTAGTGCCCCTATTTGGGCTCCTGTTTGAGCAAGGACGCTCGCCTGTGGGACTTCTTGTGCTCACGTTTTCAGTCTGTACCTGCTCCACAGGCTGTATTTTGATGCAGGATTCTGGAATCTTGACTTGGCACTAGAGGAACTCAGGGCTCACTGTGGGAAGATTTACCCCGCTCACACGTGATGCTCCATTGCTCGGCTACTAGAGGGCCACAGATGTCACTCATGCCGTAGCTCAGCTGCCAGAGTGCTGCACGAGGACATTTTCACCTGATGCTGCGCTCTGCAAAGCACAGCCTACTGCATCATAAATTTGGCGATTCAGAGTAGAGTTGGTGAGCGTATTTGTAACATCTGCTAACTGAGAAAACATTTCAGATACAGTAAAAAACCATAATCGTATTTCTTTCATGGCTGRAGAACAGTGCCAGCAACATTAGGATTACCTATTATGGATGTAGACTAAACTTTACAGCTCTTATGCAATTATTACTGACAGAGGATTAAGCAAGTGCATTTACTTTCGTGTACAATATATTATCCATATAAAATTTTAGTCTAGATCAAATCTAATGATGCCCTCAGGCTAAATATGTTTTTTGAACCTGTCTGAAATTTATTAAACAGTTGTTTCTTAGAGAGAAAACACTCCTTTCTCATTGTAACAAAATCTTGAGGTTGCTTCAATTACCATCTACCTTTTAATATCCTGTTAAAGCAAAGTAAGGGCAAACCCTGCATTCCGTTTTACTTTCTTTGACTTAACATCTCTTTTAATACAGACTGCACTACATTTCATCTGCATAACTTTTATTATCTTCCCAAGGAACTCTCTATTTAATTTGCTTCCTCACTGCTGTTTAAAGTTGATAAAGAGTCATACTAAATCCCTCGCATACCCAGCATTTCATTTTGGGGAAAAAAAAGAAAGGTAGAAGAAATGTATGAGAGAGAGTCAGGTGCAGGTATTTTTGCTTCTGTGACAGTCACCTAGGTACAGCTCATTTGCTGCAGGAAGGGACCTTGTGTCTGCAGACAAACATAAGTAACCAGAAAAATTAAGTCTGCTCACTAGCTCAAGATCAAGTTGGAAGTATGCAGACATACCTGAGTGACTTTTAGTGCAGTTAGCTGACACATTCATRGCATCAAGGGTTTCAGCAGATGGGCTTAATTCTGCTTAATTTCTCTGCTGAATATGATTATTCTTGATTTTGTTCACACATGTACAGGATGTCTGCTCTTTATAAACATATGTGATAGTAAACTAAAATGAGGCCTTTGCTCAGGTCTTACGCACAGAAAACTTCTAAGGCAAACATGGGAGAGCAGAGCCAAGTTCATAGGATGTTCAACTCCAGCCTGCTGGTGGAATTTCAAAATCTAACACCTTCAACAGCTTCATATGCTTCAACTACTGAGTATTTTTCTCTTTTRTAAATGCAAGCTTTTTCTAGTCACAGTCATAAAAGAAGCAACATACTTCTTCCAAAAACTGCAGATCTCCTGTAACTCACCATTATGGGAGAATTTTACAGAATTTTCTGAGCATGACACCGATTAGAGTCAGCAGAAATTAACTGTCAAAGGATTTGTAAAAACCTCATGCAAAAAACAGTAGAATTTAAAAGAAAATTGGTACTTTGCTTTAAGCTATGACATATAATACTCTATCTGGGATCTGGTTATTAAATTCTGTAAGATAAGTGCCCCAAACTTCAGATTTTATTAAATCATGCAGGGATTAACAGACACTCATTTAATATTTAAAGAGATGAGGTTTTGCCATGTTCAAAACTACTGGCAAGAAAAGCCTTGCTTCCTTTCCAGCTACTGGCTTGGAAAGCAGTGCTAAAGAGGCACAACAGGATACCTCAGTGCCACGAGCCAGAGACATGAGGCTACCACTGAGAGCAGAATCCTACCTGTCTGACTTGTGTAATTCTTATGTAATTGTGTAAATCACCCTTGAGCCCCCCAGGATGCAGCCCAGTGGAGCTGTCAAAGCCCATCTGGAAAGGTAACCTATAAATGTAGAAATCTTGCAAGGCTTTTTTTATATTTGTGTTAAAATAAATCTTGTTTGGGCACCTAAGTGCTTCTGTCTGCTCATAATTGTCTTTCGTTATCTTGTGCAATGTTCTAGACAAGTAAATGTCACCATTCCTGACTCCTCACCTACTGGCCATGAACCCTCATGAGATTC
Source organism: Nothoprocta perdicaria (assembly GCF_003342845.1). Taxonomy (NCBI): domain Eukaryota; kingdom Metazoa; phylum Chordata; class Aves; order Tinamiformes; family Tinamidae; genus Nothoprocta; species Nothoprocta perdicaria. The sequence continues at coordinate 5,710,358 of NW_020455204.1, read as the reverse complement.
TGTTCACTAGACAGTCTACTAGATTATTCATTAGATTGTTCATGAACTAGGTGCACATAYTTGCGGAAAATGGTTAAAATAAATGAGCATGATATTCAGCCCCAGAATGTCACATCTCGAAGAGCAAGAGATAAAAGTGCTATTAAAAAAGGGTTAAAAAACCCACGGGTTCTTGATGAGATTAGGACTAATACAGTTTARCTGTTTAATTATTGTTTTATTGAAAAGTCATTTTGTTGTTTGAGGTTAATTGATTAAAACATTACATTACACRGAAGAACTCTGAGTTAGATTCAGTTCTAAAATAACTCCCAGCTGTTCTGCTGTCCTAACGCAATTTAGCTGAATTTGCATGTTTGTCAGAGGATGTACTTTTTTTACTAATCTTGCCACCAACKTTGACTTTTTGCAGGCTGCCCAATGGTGATCTGCATAATTTCTGCAGCATCAGCCATAAACAGCTATGGCGAAAATAACAAGTGAGTAYGAAAATGTGTTCATGCCAGTTACAATAAGTATGAAAAATGTGGTGGGCAGGATCCCTCTTGCAGACCTTTCAATAGGGCCATAGTTCAGCACCGTCTTGCTGACAAGTAGCAAGATAGGCTGCATAAAACAGGAACATCGTGTTTTGTAGACATGTTATTTTATCTAGAAGCCTCAAGTTTGCTTTTTACAGCTGAAGYAACATCTGAATTAATACATTATAAGCTCCTGAGATGTTTTGTCTATTTTTCCCTTTTGCTGCAGAGGTGTAAGGACATCTACAATGAGCTCCGCTTACCCCATAGGCAGCACGGTGGGCCATAGCTAATGAAATGAGAATAATCTTTGATTAAAGATATTTATTCTTCTAACTTCAYTGAACCACCTGGAGATTTAGAATTGGTATTGTTAAAAAATTGCATAGAGCTCCAGTCTAAATTGAAAATAAAAAAACACTGAATTTATCTGAGAATACCCTGGCATTCAATCCTACCATAGTTTAAGCAAAAGCTTTGACACAACAATTGTTGTTTTGCTGTGTGGTAAATTAGTTTTTATAGTCACTGACGTAAGAAAAAAGCATGAATTTTGTATCACATTTCCCAGCTAAGCGGAAAAGTTTCAAAGCTTTCTCTTGCTACAATGGCAGTGCTCACAGCAACCAAATGAAGGCCCACTATGCAGTACAGGAGAACAGATAACAATACATTGCCTTTCTTTCTCTCTTTTTGTCCCTCATGCCATGCCAAGGCATGTCAGAGCCAGCTGCACTGGCAAGACACAAAGCAGAAATCCTGCCTCTGAATCCTTGTGGATATGGGGAAGGAGGAAGCCCTTGCTGATGCTCTATCAACCTCTCTTTGAAATTCATCAATCTTTTTGCATTCTCTTTGTTTAAGGATATGACTAATTAAATGACTGCTTGGTCTAAAATCATTCTCCTTTTTGTCTGCAGCTGCTGGCTTTCACTAGAGAACGGAGCAATCTGGGCTTTTGTGGCACCGGCACTGTTTGTAATTCTGGTAGGTGACCCTGCTGCTGTTCCTGTATCACACATCTGTGTCCACCACACAACAGGACTTACTTGAAGGTTTCATGTCGGTTTTTGTGCCAGGCCATTGAACTTGACTGAACTAGAGATGAATGTTTCTGATTTTTTTTGTTTTCCGGTTTCAGTGTTTCACATGACTCTGTATTCTTCTGTGCATATTAACTCTCACACTATTCATTCCACTGACCATGTACAGCCTAAAATTCTGGGACAATCCTTTTTGGAAACAAGCCTATTGGGATCATTAGTAACTAGACAGAACTGACTAAGCTTGAGGGTTTTGCTGGTTCTGAGAAAGAACCCTGAAAGGAACCAATTCTGCAGTTTGTGTTTTATATAGAACGTTAAAAGTTGAAAGGCCAATTCTATCCCACTGGTATTTGAGGCTCTAGCCTTTAGAGATCTAACTTTCCTAAATAAAAGCTGGGCACTCTCAATCAACATGACACTCAGTAGCACTTGCCAGCAGATTGCAGGGATGGGTTAGAAAAGCTGCATGAGCCTCAGCCCTTGGGCGAGCTCCCGGGGTGACAAGTTGGCCAAGGCTGCAAAGGGTCCATGTGGCCACCTCAGACGCTGGTGTCACTTGTAAACATGGACCTTTCCTGAGGAGGGTGCAGGTTCATGACTCACATACTGATACATGAATACCCTGCAGCACTTTAATTATGCCCACACATTAAATTACTGTGAATTGTTCCTTTGACGGCTTAAGGAGGCAAGGTTGTTTGCAGGGATCAGGYGGGAGGTTACTCTACTGCGTTTCCAATCCTGTAATTGATCAAGTTATATATGGTTTTTGCTGTGGGCTGTAATGTCAGAGAAGTAGGCCCGTTAATGAGTGGAATTGTATTTTCTTTAAGCTCTACTTAGATTTTAAAGACATGAGCCCAAACCTAGACCAAAGTCTGCGCCCACTGTGTCAGTTAAGGAAGAGCTGGTCAAAATGAGAGCCCAATTACTCGCCTGGAGAAGCAGCAGCAGGAAGCCAATGACTCCAGCTTTTACTTCCTTGAGAAAGGCAGAATTCCCAAGGACACCCATAGCTTCTCCACATGGAGTAATCCCCCAGATTCTGTTCAAAAGGACCATTTTCATGAGCCACAGCGAGGAAGGAGAGCTCTACATATGGCCAGTGYCACCAGGCCATCAGTGTTTACTACAGTGTATTTCTATAGCTGTTTGGCAAGGAGGAGGTGCCTGCTAGGATCACCTATGGGATCACAGGCAATTTAGGCAATTTTCAGCTCAACTTTACCCTAGCATTGGCCTCAGAGATGGCTAAATCAACACAGGGCATAGGCAGGCCTGCATCTCTTCCACCTATGCTACAAGCRCTGAAATGGGCTATACAAGCTTTTTTTTTTTTTAAGTTGGCATACTGATGTTGCAGAAATTGCTTTATGCTGGCCTTTTCATCAAATGATTAACAGCAGCACTGGAAAATCACTCTGCAGTTAGGGTAGATTATCTTTTAGCTAGGTAATAGGCAAAATAAGTAAGAAATGTTGATCACTGGCTTAGAATCGACTGAACAGCTCTGGCCTGCACTCCAGCAGTTTAATTTCTTGCCTTCTGTAGGTAATTCTGTATTCAAAGACATGCCGGTATTGATGACTGGAGAACACTTAATRTAATATTCAAACGTCTTCTTATCACTTTCACATTTGCTTTTTGGCCATTGTTTAGCTACAGCAGAGGAAATGAGATGCAACCACTAAAATGAAATCTTTCCCAGCTCCTGTCCAAAGATGGTTTTAATCAAAACATGCCAAAGAGTAAAGCACTTACCAGCCTGAGTGAGCACAGACTTCAACAGTTTTCATGCCTAGCTGCTTGCCATAAAAGCAAGGGTTTAACTCCCTGGCTATCACTTATGATATATAATATCTGTACAGTTCAAGTTATATTCTTGTAGAGATACAAATATTTTGAGAAAGATAAAGAATGAGCTCACAAGCTTGATCCACGTTGAACTATTTGTTAAATAGTCTAAACCCAGCTCTGCTCAAAATAGCAGCAAGYTAGCTGACAAATTATTCTCTCTGGGCATTGGATATGCTAGCTGAAAAATGTGTTAGYGCCTATAGGGAAATAACAAGGTTAAACACTATTTTGTGTGTGCATGTGCGCCTGAGTTCTCTAAATAGCAAATCAGCCGCTATTTGCAGGAACTAGTGTTCTGCTCCGAAAATACATCTTACAAAGCAATTTTTGACTACTTTAATCCATAATTTCTCCCTGCCAAGAAAATGGATTATGCTGGGAAGAAAGCAGGGGGATTGCTTTTCTCAACTCCCACTCCCCAGAGTCGAGGCAGRCACATTCTCCTTTCATCCCACCACAGCCTCGCAGTCAATATAGACACTACGGAGCCTTGACCAGGATGATGTGGTAGGAGTGTGACTGGGAAAAAATTCTCACACATACTTTTCTAGGGAGTAACTCACAGTACATCCCAGCCCTATAGGGATTCCTATATTCAAAGAGCACTTTTCTTGGGGTTTTAGTCAAGTGATGTAAAGAAAGAAACAATTCCTTCTACACATATATATTTTGGCTTCTCGCTGCTGCTTAAGATTTAAAKATCACTTTCCTCTGACCCCTACACCTCCAAAAAAAAAGAAAAAAAATCCACCAACACCCAAGAAACATTCAAAAACATCCTCTTAAGGCAACTTTGCAAGAAAATAGTTGCAATTAACTTGAAACCAAATTAATCTCAATTGAAGTTGGCCTGAGAAAACATGTCTTCAAAGGCAAATCTTAAAGCATCTTAATTTTTGGAACAAGATAGCAGAACCTTCTGGCAGAAGACTGTTTGTTATCAACCATCTGCTACCTTGGTGTGTTTCCATAGATATGGCAAAATTAAGGAAATTCTCCAGAAGGTATCTGTGTCTGTGGAGCAATAGGTATGCTAAAGACATAAACCAGTTGAGTGTGGGATATGAAAAAGCTCAGCTGTAGCGGCAAGTTCTTTCTATTGTTTTCTTTGTAGTTATTTTCCTGTTTTTTTTTTGTTTGTTTGTTTTTTCAATATTTCTACTAAGCAGCAATTTTGTAGAGCTGAATGATTTCCTTAGCATATTGCTAACACAATTCAGTGCTGCAGGGTCACCAGCTTTGTAATCAATATCTTCATATAACACTCCTGGGAGCCTGGTTCCCAGGTGGAGATTGCCATCACTGTCTGCAAGTAGTATATTAAATACACGGGACGAGATGCTCTCCCCTTATACTTGCTAACCATACATGATTTAGTAAGTTCTATTGGCTTCATGGTAATTATTCATATCTTTATAAGCAGCAGTGTAGACTTGTTTCCCTATGTTGAATAGCAATGTCCTCTGAAAGTAGGTCCACAAATTCAGAAGTGACAACTTGTGTCCCTTATTAGGCATCACTCATCATGATAAAAGGCGACTGAATTGGACCCTTGATGTTCAAAGGCCTTGAAACGAGTAGGATTCTTCAGTTGTTGAACCTCAGTACATACTCAAGTGCTGGGGTGGATTACAGCACAAATTAACAGATCACAGGAGCTAAACTCTTTATTTTTTAGAATAAGAGATTGTAAGAAATGTAAAATGAAAGACTGGTGTCAAGAAAAAGGAGAAATCAGAGATCTGWTTTACCTGTTATTTAGAACTCTTGTGCGTTTCCTTTCAAGGCTTAATGGCTTACTCTGATTTTCAGCTATGACATATGTTAATGCTAAGTAAAGGCCATGTACCCACAAATCCAAAATAACATAATTTGTCTATTCTTCCTATAATTGGTCTGGTTTAGCTAAAAGTGGGATTAGGCTTTCTAAAATCATTCCCAGTTTTGAACTAGCTCAATCTGACTTGATTGTTTAGCTTTGTATAGAAATGTATAATGCCCAGTAGTGACTTCTGATGCGACCTAGCCATGGGCAGCACTGCAATAACTTGCAGCATTAGTGTGCTACTAACGATGTTGTGACAAGAATCAAGTTAACTGATGCCATCAGAGTATGTTACAGCTTGGATTGGAAGAGCCCATTATAATTCTGTAGCCTTGCCTGAAACTGAAGTAGAACTTAAAATAGTTTGTGGTTTTAAGGAAAGCTGCTCAATGGATTTAATTAAGGCAATATGCTTTTTATCCATATTTTTAGTTTCTCTGTGCTGCCAAGGTTTTTCCTGGCTAGGACACAACACACCAGATCAGAGGGTTTTACTCATGGGATTTCTGCACTGCACTAAAGAAGCAATAAAAATCTCATGAGACTCAGAGGAAATCTGGATGAAACCTCTGCAAGAAACCTAAGCGAAGAGAAGAACCTGTCTCACTGCATTTCTGTCTGAGCTTTGTAAAACTCTGTAAAAACACTCTGAAAAACCAGCCACCTTGACATGGGACAAAACTTCCACTGACTGCCTTTGTGCAGCTCTTGCAGCTAGGACATGCACACAACATCCTGCTGGACTGGTGGCAAGGGGCTGCAGCATTAAGTGCCACAACTGTAGCTAGTTCTTGCAGGTGCAGCTACATTCTCCTTTTCATGTCTGTTCCTATAAGCAGGACTGCATCATTAAGAAAATAAGGTTTGATTCATGCACTTTGCACTTTCCCTTGTTCAAAAACTGGTCTGAAGGAATATTGATGAGACAAAGACAAATATTAAAGACAAAGACAAATATACAAAGATATCTTTTTTTCACACATTAAGCTTTAGTCCTGATCTGAGAATTTTTAGGCAGGTGAAAGTGTTACTAGTATGAGCCAGAGCTCACAAAGGCGCTGGGCTCTTTCCATGGGCTCCGGAGRGCTTTGGATGAAGGCTGCAGTAACGAGAACTGGCAGCTCCCATGGATTGCACAAAGAGTGGCGAGCGCCTGGGGCTGGATTAGCCGACTTGAAAGGAGTCCTGTGCACTAACACAGATGCTATTGTAGCGAGCTGCGTTTTCTTTTTTTAATAGAATGTGGTCAGTGCCTGCAAGCAAGTAAATTCTGAGTTCGTGGGTAATTCTGAGGCAAAATAACTGCAACTGCCAGGCAATCTGGCCTTTCAGAAAAGCAGGAATAGGGGCTACATATAGCCCTCTTATCCAAATATTATGCTCCTAGATTGAATGTTGTGATATAGGTTAAAATACAAGTGTTTCATCAACTAAGTATTCCTCTATTCAAAAAATTGGCACAGTATTTGTGCTAGATGCAAAAAAAAAAAAAATCTCCACGGGAACAATTCAGTGGCTGTATTTTGGTTTCCCATTATAATGATAGCGGAAATACCTCCATGATTTTCTTACTGAAACTGTAACAAAGGAAGACATCCATAGCTAATCTGCTCATTTAGGAGTAATTTAGAAATTACTCTAAATTCTCATAATACTAAAACAAAATTTTTCAAGTGTTTTGGGAGATTTAAACATAGAACTTGGGGACTGGTGTACAAAGTAGCTTGTTTTTTATTTGAAATAACACTACATTGAGTTTTAACTAARTAATAGTGCCATTCAGAATTGTTCTCTTCCTTTTTGTTCTACAGTTAAAAGAAAGATTTGTTCTTTTCTTACTCTTAACTTCATGCTAAATATTCTGCTTTGTAGCTGATCTGTAACTTTGGACAGGAAGGGGCAAAATATGTCTTTCACCTTCACATTCACTTCCTCTCTCTTTTTCTTTTTTCTTTAAACTCAAGGTCTTTTCACAACAAGATAGTGTTTGCCACATCTCCTTTAAATGGTAAAGATTCCTTTCTTTCTTCACCTYTGACTCCAGAGCAAACTTTCTTTTGTTGCATCTTTTTAGCGTTAGTCTTTTCAAAATTTCCTAGATCTCTGGTGGGGATTCTTTTCATTTTATGTATGTTTCTGCTGGGTCTGACATCAAAAAGCGTATCGCCTTTGAAGAATCGAGTTCAAGCCTAACATGTTTTCTTTATTGCTAGTTTAAAATATATCTCGTTTGCAAGCAAACTTTGGGAAGGAACCAGAATAATACACCATGAAGTCTAGTGAGAAAGGTGCTTTCTGAAGCATGTGCATGTACAAGCACAAGGGAACAGCTCCAAACTCCCAATTCATTGAAGTTTCTGTCTAATTTGCCACTGATGATAGATTATTGGAGTAGATTATTTGCAGAACAGGGATTCTTATCACTTCTTAACTGCTGTAAGAACTACTCAGTGAAGGGGAGAAGGAACTCCAGGGACAGTGAAGTCAAACAACWGCCTAAAATTAGAAACCTCTTTCACCCAACAAATAAAACAGGCAGAGTTCCTATTTCCTGTTCTATTTGTACAATATACCCTAGGGATACTTTGCATCTCTCACTTTGTGCGATATTTATTTGCCYGATCAAGTCTTTTCCTTCCTCTTCAGGTCAATATTGGTATTCTCATTGCTGTGACCAGAGTTATCTCAAGAATCAGCGCAGACAACTATAAGGTCCATGGAGATGCCAACGCATTCAAGTAAGTTCTTCTCATTCAAATTGTGCTATAACAATAATCTCAAACTTTATGTCATATCAATGAAAGTCCAGGTATCACGGACTCTCCCAAGAACTTATCCAGGATTGTTCCTCTTTAGAAGAAATCAAATAGTATCATATTTTTCTCTTGAATAAGTCAATGAACCAATATTTATGAAAGTTGAATGTGATACAGGGTGAAGCCAGTGGTTCTGCACAAGCTAGGGTGTTTTCCTGTCTATTAGAGGCTCCAGTTTTCACCGATTCACAATTTCCATTTTTATTAATGGAGTGTTTCCTCTKCCTGCTATATTCAAAGATAAATCTCACAAAAGTATCATCAGTCTGTAAAGGGTATTACAACAACCCTGCTCCTTCAGAGGATAAACCTTGTTTCTAGCCCCAAGTCAGCATACTATTTAGGCATGTACTTATCTTTAAGACCCTCTTGATACTGCAAAGCACACAGACTTATGCTGGATTTAAATGTGTACTTAAATCCAAGTATTTCTTTGTATCATAGTGCTTTGAGCCTCTTGGGATGGTGGTGTTTCTCAGAGTGTATCATGTTTAAACACTGTGCTGGAGAGGTGACAGGGGAAACGTAGACACGTAGCTGTAGCTGAACACACAAGGACAAATTCTTTTTTCTAAAATCCAGAGAATTGCGTATGTTTTGCTAAGAGGCTAATAAGAGTTTAAAGTAAGATGCTGAATATTGCATTTTGTATCTTCTGAAGGTGCTTTCTTCAAAATATGAAAAGGACAATGTATATAACTCAAGAAATATATAACTTGAAATTACAATGCGATGATGGTTTATGTTTCTGAATTGGATGCTGTTGTGTGATGAGCATCTGGTGTCACAGCCCTGAAATGGTGACATAAAGAGTCATTTCTGTTCTTGAATTACTTATGTAATTTTTAAAATGCCATTAAATTTCAATATTGGTGACACTTTTCAAATTGAAGTTATTTTAGTTCGTGTTTTTATCCATCAGGATAGAAAATTTATCCATCAGGAATAGAAAAACAGTAAATAAGTTTATACAAAAATCTATAAGATAATTACTTTGTAGTGAAAACACTGGGAATAAAAATGGCTGTTGAACCAGGTTTGGCTGAGTGCCTGTGACCTTCAGAAATACTGAGGAAATATGCAACCTTAGGAGGCAAATGACTCTTTATTTTCAATGTCAATTTGTATAGTCTTTTAGAGTTATGGAAACAAAGGAATAACCTCCATTAAACAGAACAGGAGCTACAAGGATAGCTCTATGTACTTAGACATTCCATTACTTGCATTCTAAAGAAGATTTGATTCAATACACACTGTACCCTGCATACTGATACATTATTAAGACATACTGTCTTAATACAGCCATATATGTGTATATATAGTAAGAAAATTTATTAGTAGTTGAGACAGAAATAAAAAGAAATGCATTTTATCAGGGCTTAATATTCTTGGTCTAAATAATATAAGCTCTAGATTTGATGTGGTGGAGCACTATAYTGAAAATGTGATTTCTACAGAAACCCTGAACCAAAAGATCCATGTTCCAAATATTTCTTTCTGAAACCCAGGTTTAGGATTTGGCCTAACAAAAGCAAGGTAGTGGAGAAAAGTAATAAGTAGTGGGAAGATAGATATGAAAGCATTCAATCATGAAATTATTGGTTAGCAGGAATACGCCTGGGTAGGACAGCTTTACTCTTAGGCTTGAATTACTTCATTTAAACATAATTAAAGGTAAACAGAAGATAAACAATAGTTCTTTTGTGGATATTATTACAGAAATGTGTCCTCAGGAGAAATCTGAAATGAGTAAAGGATAAATAGCCTTCCAAATCAGATCTTAGAAGGTATTTATACCCTAATTCAATATACTACTGAAGCATGAAAAAATTAGAGTTTCAGCTACAGAGGTTGTCACAGAAAATAACTGGCCTTATTGTTGGAAACAAAACAGAAAAAATAAGGTCTTTGTAAAACTGATTTCTTTTTCTTGTCACTAGTATTGCTTACAGAGTTGAGAAGTTTATTTCTGCTATAAAGTGGTATATAATTCCTTCTSTAGTAGTTTTTCTAAAAAAAGACAAGAAAGCAGCAAGAGAGGGCTCTGTTCTGACAGCAGCATGGGAAATGCTATTCCCAGTAAAACCTAAATGCCTCCAGCACCTCAAGGCTCCGAGATGCTGATTAGGTCTTGTTAATGTGCCTGAGCAGATGAGCAAAATGAAGCCGTAACACAAGGCACAGAGAAACTGCACAAGCGCAGTGAGCTCTGCAGGTCCCATCAAGTCACTCCCGGCAAGGGCTACAAGGCACTTTTTGGATCAACAAGTTCAATTTAGCTCAGGGAGAAATCACCGAAGACTGCAAAATGCTCCCTGTAATGTGAGCCCTAAATAAAGGACCTGTCAGGCATCCATCTCACCAGGGCAGTTCGCTTGACATTAGCTATGGGGGAAATCGGAATAGGAAAGAATTTATCAAACACTTCCCAAAAATGCTCTGAATTAAAATGGCACCGCATGATTTCAGGGAGACAAGAAATATATGTTGTTGCAGGGTGGTTTTTTTTTTTTTT